>NC_059215.1:3320691-3646759 GCF_020615455.1 Coregonus clupeaformis
CAGTGATGGGCCTGTATACGCACCTGGAGACCGAGTCTGGCTCTCGACCAGAAACCTGCCCCTCCGCCTGCCCTGCCGGAAGCTGGGTCGGCGGTTTGTGGGGCCATTCAAAGTCCTGAGGAGGTTGAACGAGGTGTGTTACAGGTTAGAACTGCCTATTGATTATAGGAATATTAACCCCTCGTTCCATGTGTCTCTCCTCAGGCCGGTGGTGGCTGGTCCACTCCAGGACTATGAGATAGAGGAGACTCCTCCGCCCCCGTTGGACATCGAGGGGGCTCCGGCGTACACTGTGAGGTCCATCCTTGATTCGAGACGCCGGATGGGGGGTCTCCAATATCTCGTGGAGTGGGAGGGGTACAGCCCGGAGGAGCGGTGCTGGGTGCCGAGGAGGGACATATTAGACCTGTCCCTGCTGACCGAGTTCCATCGGGGTCATCCTACGCGCCCTGCTCTGCGTCGTCCTGGTCGTCCCCGAGGCCGGGATCGGCGCACGGCTGGAGCCGCGCGTCAAGGGGGGGGGTACTGTCACGGTTTCGGCCGAGGCTGCTCCTCCTCCTTGTTCGGGCAGGCTTTGGCGGTCGTCGTCCCCGGAGTACTAGCTACCACCGTTCGATGTTTCATGTTTGTTTGGTTTTGTCTGTTTGTACACCTGTCCCTTGTTAGTGTTTGATTTGGTTTCCTATTTAGTTATCGTGTGTTGGGTCAGGTGTTATGTGTGATTGGTTATTGTCTAGCTGTTGCTCTCGTTATTACTCTCGTGTTTTGTTGTTTTCGAGAGTCCGCACTGTGTGCGCTATTGTCTTTTTACGCACGTTGTATTTTGTGCGTAATTTGTATTTTGCCTCCCGGTTGGGTTGGCTGTTCGCCTGTTTGGTGCTGACTTCATTTACTAAAGTCTGTTCACGAACGCCCGTGTTTCCTGCGCTTGATTTCCACACCGCATCTACACTCAGCTACTGACATACTCAAGACCTTAAAGGGGGTCATATTGAGATCATTTTGACCATAGTCCAGCGGCTACATTAAGTTTTTTGGGACTTAGAGCCACCAAATTTCACACAGCTAGGGCATGTCTAAATAAGTATTTCTGTCTATAGTGCCATCGCAGATTTTGTCCATTACCCCCCTGACGGTCATTTCCAATATGGCCGCTGAAAAACAGGCTAAGAAACCCAAGATAGGTAACTGGTTGGATAGATGTCACCAGGGGTACTCTGCTCCGGTCAGAAACCAAGCAGACCACAAAGAGTGCCAACGTTCACATATTTATTAAGGACTTGTGGTTGGACATGATAAAGTTGGATTTGTGTGTGGTTCTGCAACAAAGGAGAGACATAAAATGTAAAGGTGATAAGGATCTATTAAACCAATGTAGCTCAAATAAGGAAAATAAGGAATTACATGACATCATAATGTTATGACTAAAATATACATGGAAATAGGAAACAAACTTACTCTTAACTTAGACACACACAACTGAAAAGAAACTGAGGAATGACATTATGATACAAACTAAAGGTGTGAATGAGCCTATCAGGGCAGTCCTGATAATTAGTGACAAGTGTGTGGCATTGAGAGAATCAACAGGTGAAATCAACTTCATTGATCTAGTTCATCTCAGTAGTATGCTGCTCCACTGAGGACTTTTGTACTGCCGCCAACCAGCTGCATGGGGCCATATTGAACATGATTCACATGGCCATACCTCCATAAATAATAGGTACACTTCAACTGTGAGAGACGGAATCTAAAACAAAAATCCAGAAAATCACATTGTATGATTTTTAAGTAATTAATTTGCATTTTATTGCATGACATAAGTATTTGATCACCTACCAACCAGTAAGAATTCCGGCTTTCACAGACCTGTTAGTTTTTCTTTAAGAAGCCCTCCTGTTCTCCACTCATTACCTGTATTAACTGCACCTGTTTGAACTCATTACCTGTATAAAAGACACCTGTCCACACACTCAATCAAACAGACTCCAACCTCTCCACAATGACCAAGACCAGAGAGCTGTGTAAGGACATCAGGGATAAAATTGTAGACCTGCACAAGGCTGGGATGGGCTACAGGACAATAGGCAAGCAGCTTGGTGAGAAGGCAACAACTGTTGGCGCAATTATTAGAAAATGGAAGAAGTTCAAGATGACGGTCAATCACCCTCGGTCTGGGGCTCCATACAAGATCTCACCTCATGGGGCATCAATGATCATGAGGAAGATGAGGGATCAGCCCAGAACTACACGGCAGGACCTGGTCAATGACCTGAAGAGAGCTGGGACCACAGTCTCAAAGACAACCATTGGTAACACACTACGCCGTCATGGATTAAAATCCTGCAGCACACGCAAGGTCCCCCTGCTCAAGCCAGCGCATGTCCAGGCCCGTCTGAAGTTTACCAATGACCATATGGATGATCCAGAGGAGGAATGGGAGAAGGTCATGTGGTCTGATAAGACAAAAATATAGCTTTTTGGTCTAAACTCCACTCGCCGTGTTTGGAGGAAGAAGAAGGATGAGTATAACCCCAAGAACACCATCCCAACCGTGAAGCATGGAGGTGAAAACATCATTCTTTGGGGATGCTTTTCTGCAAAGGGGACAGGACGACTGCACCGCATTGAGGGGAGGATGGATGGGGCCATGTATCACGATATCTTGGCCAACAACCTCCTTCCCTCAGTAAGAGCATTGGAGATGGGTCGTGGCTGGGCCTTCCAGCATGACAACGACCCAAAACACACAGCCAGGGCAACTAAGGAGTGGCTCCGTAAGAAGCATCTCAAGGTCCTGGAGTGGCCTAGCCAGTCTCCAGACCTGAACCCAATAGAAAATCTTTGGAGGGAGCTGAAAGTCCATATTGCCCAGCGACAGCCCCGAAACCTGAAGGATCTGGAGAAGGTGGGCCAAAATCCCTGCTGCAGTGGGCCAAAATCCCTGCTGCAGTGTGTGCAAACCTGGTCAAGACCTACAGGAAACGTATGATCTCTCTGAGTGGCGCAGTGGTCTAAGGCACTGCATCGCAGTGCTAGCTGTGCCACTAGAGATCCTGGTTCGAATCCAGGCTCTGTCGTAGCAGGCCGTGACCGGGAGACCCATGGGGCGGCGCGCAATTGGCCCAGCGTCGTCCAGGGTAGGGGAGGGAATGGCCGGCAGGGATGTAGCTCAGTTGATAGAGCATGGCGTTTGCAACGCCAGGGTTGTGGGTTCGATTCCCACAGGGGGTATGAAAAAAATAAATAATGTAAGTCGCTCTGGATAAGAGCGTCTGCTAAATGACGTAAATGTAAATGTAAATGTAATCTCTGTAATTGCAAACAAAGGTTTCTGTACCAAATATTAAGTTCTGCTTTTCTGATGTATCAAATACTTATGTCATGCAATAAAATGCAAATTAATTACTTAAAAATCATACAATGTGATTTTCTGGATTGTTGTTTTAGATTCCGTCTCTCACAGTTGAAGTGTACCTATGATAAAAATTACAGACCTCTACATGCTTTGTAAGTAGGAAAACCTGCTAAATCGGCAGTGTATCAAATACTTGTTCTCCCCACTGTACATATTCTTTATTTATTTTTTGAAAAGTGTTGAAAACGTGTGCCAACTTACTCTTTTTGTAAATGTTTACATGGCTAGGTCAAATAGTTTACATATAAACACTCTATACCATTAAATGGGTGTTCCCTGAAGTCTACTGGTTGCAATGATATATAATATGATATTCTGTTTTGTGTCAATTTTAAGAAATGTGACAGGAAACTTGCCTTGTACACGTCACTTTAGGTAAAACCTTATAGGAATGCATTATGTCCAGCAGAGAGACAGGTAACCCATTATGATGAGACCTTTCAGTCTTTACACAAAGTGAGTAGTAGATAGTGAAAACAGCAGAAGGGGAACTCGATCAGTGGACCACAGGTGCAGAGGTGAACACCAGGACTGGTCATTTGTGTGTCTGTATGTGTGTTCAAGCATTGTCAACGCTGTCAGGTCTACAACCTGACAGCGTTGTCAGGTCCACAACCTAAGAAACAGAAAGAATACTCTCCACCACTTATTGCTGCTTTATTACCATGTATCAAATAATTGCCGCAGGCAAAACACAGAGGCAGGATGATTACATCTGTTTATTGAATTCTAACAGCCTAAATATATTTTTTATCAACTCACTTTTATGCCTAATGTTTGCTCTGTGCTTCTGAGCAGAGAGGATGTTTTGAGCGGGCTAGAATGGGCCTGGTTAACTCAAACCACATCGATTGGCATCTGGTACGACCATTCAGATTGTATTCGCAGATCTCTAGCAGGAACCAATAGAACTCAAGTAGGTGTTTCAGGTGCCAAGCTTATAGGCATGTGACTGCAGTGTGTAGGAGGGAGGTTCCTATGTGAGAAGTGTACAGAAGGGCATGAGACAAAATAATGTGCAGTATCGGTGAAATAAGCGGTATGTGTTAATTGTAGGGGTGTTAGAGAGGCAGGTTGAGGTTGCCAAGGTTAGGAATTGTACAGAAGGTGTTGTTTGCTGAAGCAGGGAAGAAAGTAGAGAAAGAGAGGTCAAGGGGTAGGGATCCTAAGAGGCTCCCGGTGTGTAGCAGAGTTTTGCCAGTTCAGAGTGATAGGACTACAAATTAATTGTGCTTCAGCAAGGTTGGCTTTTTAGCTTTCATTGCCATGGTTATCAACTGTACCACAGGAATGGAACGTAAGTTACAGAAAATAGGTGTTGTGGTGGCAGCTGCGGAGAAGTGCTTGGGACTACGAGATTTTACTGCAGAAGAGTTACAGGGAGTGTTGAGTGGTAGTGTCCCGTCCTCCCAGGCCGTTGGCCTGGTGTAGGACCTGATAGGGTTAAAATAGTGGAATAGGGTGGTGGGTTTTTAATGAGTGTAGGGTTAGATGGCAGGGTACTTTTGAACCTTTTTCCTTTTTGTGTCAGAAAGTATCATGGATTTATACTCTAGGTCAGTTGGTGGCAGTAATGCAACATATTTAATGCATATTTAATGCCAACCGCCATTAAACCTAATCGAAGAAGAAGAAATTAAGTAGGTGGAGCCAAAATGGTCGCACTGTTAATACGTCACCAACAACACGCATCTACTGTGGCAGTTCAGAAGCCGGTCAGGGAGCATGGGACTTTTGAACTAACGACGGAAGATGGCGGAAGTGGATGATGAAGTGGAATCTGAATACAATGGCGGTAGAATCAAGGAGAATTGGAGTATTGTTCAAAAGAATGGAAAACGGAGCAAAGTAGGGTACAGTGATGAGAATGACCCTTCCTATCTAGTAGAAGTAAGGTTTGTTAATAAGGAGCAGCTGAGCAGAGTACCAATCCTGAAGAAACAATTTGAGTTATCCAAACTGGTGGAGAGAGTGCTGGGTAAAGTGAAGGATGTGAGGATCACGAGAGGCGGGCTTGTTTCGTTTTTTGTGATTCTGCGGATCAGAAAGAACGTGCGTTGTGTCTTGATCGATTTGATAAGTTTGAAGTGTTGTGTGTGTCGCTTCGGAACAGGGCACCCTTTAAGGGGGTTATATCTGGCGTTTCGTGGGAAGTTGATTTGGAAGAGATGAAAAATATTCCTGGAGTGATTGAAGCACGTCGGATGAATCGAGTGGTGAATGGGGAAAAAGTGAAGAGTTTCTGTTATTTAGTTTTTTTAAATGGAGTCTCTCCCTAATGAAGTGCGGTTAGCATTTATCCCAAGAACAATGCAGTGTGAACATTGTAAAGCTTTTGGTCATGTAGAAAGTGTTTGCAGAAGGGAGAAGCCGAGATGTACAAGATGTGGAAAAGATCATGTGTTATAAAAGTGAAGAAAATGTGACATGTTGTAATTGCGGTGGGAATCATGAAGCCACGTCTTCTAAATGCCCCACAAGGGTAAAATAGAATGGCGTGGTCAAAGTCAGGGTTGTACAGAGCATTTCATAAGCAGAAGCTGTGAAAAGGGTTGAGGGTTTGAATGTTGCACCAGAAGAGTCCATGGAAGTGGATAGGTCTTCACTGCAGGCTGCAGGGGTTGTCTTACACCAAGAGGATCCTGCCAATTTGGAGAAAAGATCTAGGAAGATTTAAATCATTGTGATTGCGGCAGAGCGGTTCCTGGGGCTGAAAGATTTCACATCAAAGCAGTTACATGGAATATTAGCAAAAGCCTTACCACCTTCTCAGGTACTAGAGCCTGAGAAGAGAGATATGGAGAACTAAAAGAAGAAAGAAGTGGTAGTTTTGTTTGTTTTGGCAATGTACTATTTTTATTAGGGTGGATTGTTAGAATCACTAAGTATGGATTATTATTTATTTTTTATTTATTTTTTTGGGGGGGTTCAAACCGTCCAGTTGGTGGCGGCAATACAACTTTTGGATGCAGTCCGCCATAAAACCCACAGAAGAAGAAGAAGAAGCCAAACAAACTTCCATGCATGGATATTTCAGTTATAGTTTTGTTCACAGACTTAATATTCATTAACGATTTATAGCCCTAGGGACAAGTAATACTCATGTCAACAGCCTGTTGTAGTTCGTGAATCTTAGCTATTAGGTTGGTTGAAGTAGGTAGCCAACATTGCCTGCAAATGTTAGCAATCTGGCTAGCAAAATGGCCCCTAGAAATCTTAAAGTAAAGGACACAACCAACATTTCAATTAGTAGGGCACATGCTCAAAGCAAACATGGTCGTTGAAATAAAGTATTGGCCAAGAGGAATCAGGCAGTTGCGCCTGGGTGGAGAGTGTACAAGACTAAGGTACCAATGAGCATCCAACTGTTAGTCATGTGCTGTAGTTAGCTACATCAATTATTGTACTGGAATAGGTAGGTAGTTATAGCATATTTACCTGTTGACTTATTCTCGTATGGGCAAGATTCGCGCCCTGCTAACTGAGGGGCTACAGGTGGAGATGCAACGGGAGAAAGAGGATAGTCTTCGCCGGTTTCAGGACGAAGTGCGCCGCCGCGTGGCGCAATAGGCGGCAGCTTCAGAAGTAATGCGAGACGGTGACTAGCCTATATTATGTGGATAATGGACATTTTGAATTGCTGTAGTTGCTTTTAGCAACGTGGGTGTATTTACAAACACTAGCGTTTCTTCCTATTGTAATGAGTTGCACAAAAACAGTCTGTGGGAAGCCAGAAGTTAAATAAAATTCAATTTAAACTTAAAGGGAAACTTCATATTTTTCAACTTCATATTCATCATCTCCAGCACCACCCCCAACGTCAACATGTGAAAAATGTGCGTTTTTTTGGTTTTATAGTAAAAAAGACAGAGGAAGATAAGTGTTTCCAATAACGTCATTGGTGTGCAGTGTGATTTTGACCAGTTGTGAGTAGTTATTGCCTACTAATTGCCTGATGTCATTGGAAAAACGTATCCTTCTCTATCTTTAATGGGCAGGAGGGTTGGTCATTATGATGGGGAAATTTGAGACCAAAAATCTAAAGGAATGTATTTTTAAACATACTTTGCAAATGTGGGTCTGCGGTAGACCCATTTCCTCTCTGCTTACCTCATATCAAAATAAAAGTCCTGCACATGCACCATGTGGATAAAAAAGGAATAACTTGTGGGAGACTCTTATTTTGACATGAGGTAAGCAGAGAGGAAGTGGGTCTACAACAGACCAACGTTTGGAAAGTCTGTTTAATAATATGTTCATTTAGATATTTTGTCTCAAATTCCTTCCCTCATTATGACCAACCGTCCTGCCCACCGACACAGTAAGTTGAAATTGAATTTGATTTAACTGTATCAGCGCCTCTTCCCCATCAGGAGGTTGAAAAGATTTGGCATGGGCCCTCATCCTCAAAATATTATATAGCAGCACTATTGAGAGTCTCTTGACCTGCTGCATCACTGCTTGGTATGGCAACTGCACCACCCTCGATCAATTGGCGCTACAGAGTGTGGTGCGGACAGCCTAGTACCTCACTGGGGCCGAGCTCCCTGCCATCAAGGACCTCTATCAGGTGGTGTGAAAGGAAGGCCCGGAAAGTTGTTAGACTCCAGCCACCCAAGCCATAGACTGTTTTCTCTTTTTCCGCATGGCAAGCAGTACCATACCATCAAGTCTGACACCAACAGGCTCCTGAACAGCAGATATTCCCAAGCCATAAGACTGCTAAATAGCTAACAAAATGGCTACATGGACTATCTGCATTGACCATCCTATTTTATTTTCACACACTCAATTACAATCATCATATACAGTGCATTCGGAAAGTATTCAGAGCCCTTGACCTTTTCCACAATTTGTTACGTTACAGCCTTCTTCTAAAATGGATTAAAACAAAAAATAAATAAATAAATCTACACACAATACCCCAAAATGTCAAAGCGTAAACAGGTTTTTAGATATGTTTGCAAATGTATTACAAATAAAAAACATATCTTATTTACATAAGTATTCAGACCCTTTGCTATGAGACTCGAAATTGAGCAAAAGTGAATCCTGTTTTCATTGATCATCCTTGAGATGTTTCTACAACTTGATTGAAGTCCACCTGTGGTAAATTCAATTGATTGGACATGATTTGGTAAAGCACACACCTGTCTATATAAGGTCTCACAGTTGACAGTGCATGTCAGAGCAAAAACCAAGCCATGAGGTTGAACGAATTGTCCGTAGAGCAATGAGACAGGATTGTGTAGAAGCACAGATCTGGGGAAGGGTACTAAAAAAATTATGACGCATTGAAGGTCCCCAAGAACACATTCTTAAATGGAAGAAGTTTGGAACCACCAAGACAATTCCTAGAGCTGGCTGCCCGGGGGAGAAGGGCCTAGATCAGGGAGATGACCAAGAACCCGATGGTCACTCTGACAGAGTTCCAGAAGGACAACCATCTCTGCAGCATTCCACCAATCAGGCCTTTATGGTAGTGGCCAGACGGAAGCCACTCCTCAGTAAAAAGCACATGAAAGCCCGCTTGGAGTTTGCCAAAAGGCACCAAACGACTCTCAGACCATGAGAAACAAGATTCTCTGGTCTGATGAAACCAAGATTGAACGCTTGGCCTGAATGCCAAGCGTCACGTCTGGAAGAAACCTGACACCATGCCTACGGTGAAGTATGGTGGTGGCAGCATCATGTTGTGAGGATGTTTTTCAGCAGCAGGGACTGGGAGACTAGTCCGGATCGAGGGAAAGATGAACGGAGCAAAGTAAAGAGATATTCTTGATGAAAACCTGCTCCAGAGCGCTCAGGACCTCAGACTGGGGGGGAGGTTCAACTTCCAACAGGACAATGACCCTAAGCACACAGCCAAGACATCGCAGGAGTGGCTTCAGGACAAGTCTCTGAATGTCCTTGAGTGGCCCAGCCAGAGCCTGGACTTGAACCTGATCGAACATCTCTGGAGAGACCTGAAAATAGCTGTTCAGCGACGCGCCCCATCCAACCTGACAGAGCTTGAGAGGATCTGCAGAGAAGAATGGGAGATACTCCCCAAATACAGGTGTGCTAAGCTTGTAGCGTCATACCAAAGAAGACTCGAGGCTGTAATCGCTGCCAAAGATGCTTCAACAAAGTACTGAGTAAAGGGTCTGAATACTTATGTAAATGTGATGTTTCAGTGTTTTTTTTAAAAATACATTTGCAAAATTTCTAAAAACCTGTTTTTGATTTGTCATTATGCGGTATTGTGTGTAGATATTTTGTATTTAATTTTTTCCTCATCAACGTAATCCATTTTAGAATAAGGCTGGTTCTGAATACTTTCTGAATGCACTGTATGCTGCTGCTACTCTGGTTATCATATATCCTGATGCCTAGTCACCTTACCCCTTTACATATGTAACCCTACCACTCCAGTATCCCTGCACATTGTAAATATGGTATTGGCACTGAACCTCGAACTGACCCTGTTTATAGTTTACTTACTTTCTCATGTTCTTCTTATTTCTATTTTTCCTGTATTTTTGTTCTCCTTCATTTTTTTTTTTTTTTAATAGTACTACCGCATTGTTGGGAAAGAGCAAGAAAGGCATTTCACTGTACTAGTGCAGTTGACAATACAGACTTGAAATGTAATGTAGAAGTGTTCAGAACCATATTCGATTCTTACTTACAATAAAAGTGACTCCAAAATAACACAATACATTACTCACCATTCCGTTCGTATTGGGCAAAATATAATCCGAAACACAACATAAATTGGATGCATTTGCAGTTTGCAAGTTTGTAAGGTCACAAGCTTGATGTAGTCATTGAGTGCAAGGAATATTTGACTAAATACTAAACTTTTGACTACTTTAATACACTATAAGTTAATTTGTCCAAATACTTATGACTTCTTCAAATGGTGTGACTAGATACAAAGTGCTTTCATTTCTAAATAGTAAATCAAATGTATGAAAATACCCTCAAATAAAAGGTGACATTATGTACTGTCACCGCATATGAAACATTTGATCTCAAATCCAAAATGCTAGAGTATAAAGACAAATGTAAAATGTTTGCTTCACTGTCACCTTTTATTTGAGGGTACAGTAAAGCAAACAGTCCGTGTTATTTCTTTATCTGCTGTAATGAAAACATTGAATAAGGCCATGCATGCACTGAGTCGATATTGTTATTGATTCTTTGAGTCTGGTTTTTAGATTGAGACCCAGCTCAAAATTCTGAATCAATGTAACTTTTTGCATCTATATCTAATGTGCATCTATATCCATCATGGATCTCTGCAACACATAGACCTAGGCTACCTACCTGTTTATCCTCAATGATGCAGATGGATTATTTACACAGATGTTGCAGCCAAGCTGGCTGAATATACTAAGTCAGTGACATTACCATTAGTGCTGTCATTAGCTCTATAGATCAAATAGATATTCATATGGGCTGGTTCTGGTTTTTCAGCTCAGCAAAGTCATGAGGCAGGTTAGACACAGACTGGCAGCCTGTCAAAAGAATGTGGAACGGGTCTCCAACCAGAGATGTGAGTTTACACTGTTCCTTTCTAACTGGCCAAAGTCAGTTTTGACAAAAATATCAGATAACCATAGAATTTGAATAATTGTATTCTACCTCCATGAATTTCTCATTATTTTTCTATGGATATAACGTTATAATTCTGAGCTCCCAATTGCAGGAGTACTGTATTTACTACAAGATTTATCTCAATGTGAGTAAAAATAAATATTTTGCTTTCTAACTCAAAACAGAAACCTGTATCTTGGGTGACCAGAGCAGAGGAGGATCATGAAGAAGAAGAAGAGGAGGAGGAGGAGGAAGATATTCCTTTGATTGGGCAACACAACTCACCTCTTCAGAACTTTGATCCTCACGAGGGTCACAGGAGCAAGGCTGTCACCTTTGACAACAATCCGGTCGGTCACCACAACTATGCTCTTTTTAACACTTCTCCAATTTCCTAACACTCCCATTTCCCCAAACCACATACAGTCCTGTAAGGCACATGCTTATCCTAACATTCCCTTAGTCAAGCAATAGCGATTTGTGTTTGTTTATCAGTTTATATAATTTCCTTTGTAACTCCAACTAAATTACCCTAAAGGTTGAATCTTACGTAATGCACAACAAGAGGTGCTCAACTCTTCTGTAAATTAGTCTTTGGGTGCTGTTGCCCAGGTGTCATCCGACTTGTATGAAAAATACTGCTTTAATGCTAAAATGCATCTGTGACTGCTGATAATCAATCTTACATACCTGTGTGTGTGTGTGTGTGTGTGTGTGTGTGTGTGTGTGTGTGTGTGTGTGTGTGTGTGTGTGTGTGTGTGTGTGTGTGTGTGTGTGTGTGTGTGTGTGTGTGTTGCAGGTGTGTGAGAGGCTCTTTGGAGAGCCTTTTCCTGCAGATCATAGTTTTGGGTTTAGTACTGACTATAGAGCTACTCAAGTGCTCTGGCACCAAGAAGACCAGGAGGAACTGAAGAGACAGGTGGTAAAAATTGGAACTACATTACAGGGTTCTAGTGTTTATGAATATACAACCGGCCCTTCCAAGATGGCCACCAAATAATCTTTATGAGTGACCATATTTACACACAGCCCTCCACCAAATCCCCCCTTTAGAGATTAATTACTACTGCATGACACACAATGATTTATGCAGTACAGTGGCTCAGTGGATTTTAAGCACAAAAAGTACAACCACATATTTTCAAGACGCATCATTTCAACTAGTGAGCATTTAGTAAAATATTTTCTTAAAACTTTGGTCTCTGCGTCTTTCAATTACATTAATATGCTAGAACATAATCTTTCTCCATATGCATATTTTATATAATTTTACCCATTGACACCAAAAAACTACTTCACGTTAACTCTAACAATGCTTGTTTGTAGCGTCAGTCTCAGTTTCTGATGTACCGACACCTATTCATGGACATGAAGGAGCATCAGAGACACAGGAAGCACCTGAGAAGAATCGCAAGGTGGTTCGGCACAACCACAAACTCATTTTAGTTTTACTCATCACTTCCTCTTCTGGATATAATCTTCCTGTTTGATCCATATGTGGTTTTCAAAAAAACGTGTCACTATTAGTAATCTGTGCTGTCACATTTGTGTTGATATCAGGGTTGGGGTACATCTCATTTAAATTCAGTCAAATATAAACCAGAAATTCCAAATATCTCATAGCTTTTCCTATTTGAATTTCAGTACTTGTTTAATTAAAATGGAATTGAAGCCAACCCTGATTCATACTCCTTCAACATGTTCTCTTCAATAGAATGGATAAAATGTTTTCTTAAAGTTAAACAATGTAGAGAACAGTGACATTACATCCCATTGCAAAGTAAGGACACATTTTAATGAAGTCTGAATTTCCTTTTCCACTGTAGGATAAAAGCAGCAAAAGAACCGAAGAGGTTGGAGGAGGAGAGGAAGATGGAGAGACTGCGGCAGCTGGAGGAGGATAGATTGGAAATTACTGAGAGGGAATTTCTGATTCTGGAGCGACTGAGGCTTGAAAAATAGGAGAGGGCAGAAGTGTTGGAGAAGAAGGAGAGAGCAAAGAAAGATAAAGAAGGCACCAGGTAACTTTATTAATCAATACGATGTGAAATTAAATGGACTAGATAAGGCCCAGAATGATTGGGCATGGGCCCACCCACTGAGGAGCCAGTCCCAGCCAATCAGAATACGCTTTTCCCCACAAAAGGGCTTTATTACATAAATAAATACTCCTCAGTTTCATCAGCTGTCCGGGTGGCTGGTCTCAAATGACCCTGCAGGTGAAGAAGCTGGATGTGGAGGTCCTGGGCTTTCGTGGTTACACATGGTCTACGGTTGTGAGGCCGGTTGGACGTACTGCCAAATTCTCTAAAACAACGTTGAAGGTGGCTTATGGTAGAGAAATTAACATTAAATTATCTGGCAACAGCTTTGGTGGACATTCTCGCAGTCCAGCATACCAATTGCACACTCCCTCGAAACTTGAGACATCTGTGGCATTTTAGAGTGGCCTTTTATTGTCCCCAGCACAAGGTGCACCTGTGTAATGATCATGCCGTTTAATCAGCTTCTTGAAATGCCACACCTGTCAGGTGGATGGATTATCTTGGCAAAGGAGAAATGTTTTTTGTGCGGATGGAACATTTCTGGGATCTTTTATTTCAGCTCATGAAACATGGGACTTTACATGTTGCGTTTTATATTGTTGTTCAGTATATAATCTCCATTGAAAGTACTTTTTAGTCCAGGAATAATATGACTCCAGGAAACCAGCCCTAAATGTGTTTGTGCTGGTGAACATAGAGAATAAGGCCCTGTGTCCCAGCCTGTGTTGTGCATGTTAATTGTGTAACAAGTTGGGTCTTCCTATTACAGTATACATAGTGTACAAAACATTAGGAACACCTGCCCTTTCCATAACAGACTATCCAGGTGAAAGCCATTATCCCTTATTGATGTCACTTGTTAAATCTACATCAATCAGTGTAGATAAAGGGGAGGAGACAGGTTAAAGAAGGATTTTTAAGCCTTGAGACAATTGAGACATGGATTGTGTATGTGTGCCATTCAGAGGGTGAATGGGCAAGACAAAATATTTAAGTGCCTTTGAACAGGGTATGGTAGTAGGTGCCAGGCGCACCGGTTTGTGTCAAGAACTACAACACTACTGGGTTTTTCATGCTCAGCAGTTTCCCGTGTGTATCAAGAATGGTCCACCACCCAAAGGACATCCAGCCAACTTCACACAACTGTGGGAAGCATTGGAGTCAACATGGGCCAGCATCCCTGTGGAATGCTTTCCACACCTTGTAGAGTCCATGCCCCAACGAATTGAGGCTGTTCTGAGGGCGAAAGGGGTGCAACTCTATATTAGGAAGCTGCTCCTAATGTCTGGTACACTCAGTGTATATTATTCCATTCCTATGGAAAAAGAGTGGGCTGAAAATGTTGTCCGCTGGTTTATTTCCTATAAAATGGGGAAAGAGTGACTTTTGTCCTAGACCAGAGACCTATGATTAAATTGGTATTTTTTTTATCTCAAGGTATTACTAATGTGTTATTCATTGCATTGTGTGGGTGATTTGTCACAATGTTTCCTATAGTGGTTAGATGAGTGAATGTATGTTTTAGTTTGAACCAAAACATCATATGAAAGGCCAATGTGGGTATTGATGAAACATTGTCCTTTTCAGCACGGTTTTCAACATTTTTCAATCTGTAATTTTAGCGGAGCATAATTTTACATTTCAAACATATTGATGTCTTTTCATTTTCTGATGTAGGTAGGCTGTACCAAATTTGATAGACAGAAGACAAAGCATCGTTCTCTGTAGCGGTGGTACAGTACTCGAAGAGTTAATCAGTCTTCGCTCCTTTAATGCCGTGACGTCAGATACGGGAATCACATGTCCACACACTTCCGAATATCTGTTTTGGTGCGGCGGGTGGGTTTGGAAAAGATTAGGGAATGGCTACCCTTGAACTATTATGGACAGAATCCGTAAACATGTGGACTAACGTGCATGTGACACGGTAGAGAAGTGCATAGAGTATTTATAGGAACCGGCTTTTATAACGCTATCAGCGGGCTCAAGCGTGCATGGAAATCTATGGGAATTCATTGTTTGCGGAGATTCACCCATCAACAGGAAGTAGGAATAGCCTAGCGACTGAAGCTGTTTTGATCAGTGCGCTGATTTTATTATTTATATTTTAAATGAATACACTTTAAACCAAAAAAAAGAAAGAAACCAGTGTTAATAATCAAAGTGGGAAAAATATCGATGGAATATTGTAACTAAAAATGAAAAGTCATAGGAGCTCGAACCTGTGTGAGAAGCTGTTTTAAAGTCCCATGTATCGATTTTCAGTTTGTTTTCTTGCTGGTTTTAGATATGTTTGTAGTACTATTTTTTTAACAGACAATATATCAATTGGATGTATAGAAGGCGAACGAACTATAACTTTTGATGCCATGTCTGAGAGAGAATTGTAAGCAGTTTTAACAAGTTTTACGAAGGTAGAAGACCTCCACCAAATATGAGGTCTTCTTTGGCTCCTGGCATCCGACTGATCACGTCCTTCTCAAGAGACAGCGGGTAAGTTTCTACTATCTTTGAATTCTGTTGTGTGTGTGACACCCTTTATGCAAACAAAACTATTGCATTGTACAGTATGTAGGTTGATGATGGGGGAGGGGAACAACTGTTTTGTCGCCAATCAGCTAGAAGTCAATGATTGGCTAGACATGAGGCTGCAACCTGGTCTCAGAGCATTTCGTATTATTCTGTATGTACTTTCGAGAATCCCATTTAGTATGATATGTTTCGTATGATATATATTAATTTGTGGATATCCATCAACCATTTCGTACATGTTACGAATTTGCACAATGTACAATATGTTACGAATTTGCAAAACATATAATATGTGACGAATTTGCGAAACGTATGAAATGTTACAGATTCTAATTTGTTGTGGTTAATGTTAGCTAGGTGGCTAACGTTAGCTAGGTTAGGGGTTAAGTTTAGGGTTCAGGAGCATCATAGCAAAAACTGGAGGACTGGCCAAGTGCTATTACCCCAGACCATCAGGCTGCTGAATAGCCACAACTAGTCAGCTACTTGCTCCCCAACCCAGGCTGGAGGCATTGATTTGGGGACATTCTATGCACTACTGACATTCTAAGATGGTTAGAATGTTAGGAATTAAAGGTTTGTCAACCGTCTAGATTTCCATTGTGTTTCATTAACATTGGCGACTCGTCATTTTGAACTCACCTGTTTAGCTAAAAAATATATATGTCACAAATTGTGTGTGCCTGTTTTTCATGTTATTTTGCTATTGAAAGAAAATGATCATTGAGTTAATAAAGCCGTATACAAACATGGTCTCTTTTTTGCTTTCTTGAGTAAGGCAGCTCCAAAATACAGGTGTTTCAGCCTAGCTCAGTGCTTTCTGTGGTGGTGGGGCAGCCAGTGGAAAATAGTGTAGGGGTTGGTAATGTTCCCTAGACAGTGTTCTGTCACTCATGGGACACTACGTCACCGCAAAATCTACGGGGAGAGCTCGAAAATTCAAGCCCCTTGGGTGCTGCCATAGAGTTACGTTAGAAGTGCCCATCCAAGAAGGCTCAAGGTCATCGGCCACAGATAAAATGACGTCAAATCACGTTATATCTACCGTAGCTTTGATTGGACTGATCATGTCAACATCATACTTTCAAAATCTTAGCTAGCAACCTAGCAGTCGTCATCATCATGAATCAAGATGACAATCTACTGGCAAATCCTTTTCAATCCTTGTTATATGAAGATAAATTATAGATGAAACGTATCGGTGCTCATCGGCCATTGGACATAAACATTACACAACAAGTTGGAAATCGCAAATTCAACAATGAGTGGTTTGGAAGGAATCAGTGGCAAACTGCAAGCGTTGCAAAGCCATCACTAGCCTGCTATTCAGTGCAGTGGGTGTGTGGTCCAAGTCTGGTTTTAAGGGTATCTTTTCCAAGCTTAAAAGGATAAACATTCAACATTGGCCATGCTGTCAATCCAGCATGACTTCTGCCGCGTTCAAAACAACTGGAAACTCAGAACTGGGAAATCTCAGATTTCAGTGAGTTCAAGACAACTGGGAACTCGGTTAAAAACAAGTTCCGACTGGGAAAATACGCTTTGAACGGTTATCTAACATGGAATTCCAAGTGGGAACTCGGGCCTCTTTCTAGAGCTCCGACCTGAAGATCACTGACGTCATGATTTTACCTTGTTTTTTTCCGAGTTCCCAGTTGTCTTGAAAGCACCATAAATCCAGAGAATGCCAGACTTTTACAAAATTTGCCCACGAAGGACCGCCACGTCACCTTCCTGTTCAAGTGAGCACACAGCACAACAAGGTGAGCAAAAATATATAAGTTATGCTGCTGCATAAATTATGTAATATGCCAGGGAGATGTGTGTATACTGTAGCTAAGAAAGTAATACTAAGTGTATGTTGTGTAGTAAGCTGTTAGTAGCCCATGTGCCTCACCCTTTTCCCCTCATGACTTAGCCTACTGTTCTGACTTGGTGGTGCACATGTAGCCTATAGCCTGTTTTAGAGAAATGTCGTCATCGAATATTGTAAGAGCTTTTTATTTATCCTGTGGTTCTGACTTGGTGTACAGGGAGAATAATGTAAAAACGGCCCATGTTCTGAATTCTGTCTCTGTACATTTCAAAAGTGCTGAACAAATAGTTATATTGACTTTGTCCGTCCTAGCTCGCTCATTAAAGTCTTAATTGAAATGATGGATTGCCTCTTATCCGCTCGTCGTCCCCTTATGCCATAGTTAGTACATCTCAATTGTCATTAGAAACCACATTTGTTTAAGCAAGTCAGCTATTTCAGCTATGTTTTTTTTAAAGGCAGTAAATGAGGCTGAATGAACTGTTTCCCTGCCAGACAAGGCTCAGCTGATGGCCAGGTGTAGCGGTGGTAAGGTGTTGGGACAGCTTTATGTAGGCTCTAACAGTTTGTGGGCCTACATAAAATCGTCACTGTTCATTAGGTATAGTTATAACCAATGATATATATATATATATATATATATATATATATATATAAACCCTGGACTGCTGATGCTATGTATTGGCCAATGAGAGGCTTTGAAGTCACCGGTCGGCCATATTGGCACTCCCCAGAAGAAGCAGTCCTCCATAGTCCATAGAAATGAATGGTATTCTACAGTATTTAAATTAAATGTTTCAAGGTCAAAATTATGTGTATTTAAAGGTGCAATATGTAGAAAGCGCACCGCCATTTCCTGGTTGCTACAATTCTAATAGTTTGCTTGTTTTGTCACAAACTGAAATTAGCCAATGTATAGTGTAGTGAATCATTGTACCATTTAAACCGATATTAAATGTATTTTCCATAACCAAAAATGTGTTTTTAGCTGTTTGAAGCTGGTGTACACAACCGAAAGTAAAAGATGCAAAAACAAAACGTAAGAACGGAAGCATAGAAATAGCGCACATAGAACGGATGTACCACTTCTTAGACGTGCTTTCAATGAGTGATATATCTATAACTCACATTTCTATGTGCATTTGGTCGGGTCGCCCCAAAACGTTACATATTGCAGCTTTAAGTATTGTGTTGTTGTAGTGGGGACATAAACCTTACAACTTTTAAAAAAAAGTATACTTTAAAGCTGCAATATGTGAGAAATGTGAGTTATAGGTCTGTTTTTTGAAGACATCCTAGGCGAAGGCCATCTACACTGTTGGATTTCTACAACATTTCGTCAATCCACAAAACTTTCTGGATTATTGTTGTCACTGATCCAGTATGTTCCATAAACCTGACAAAATAGTCACACTTTGTCCTAGATTTTGTCAGTCAAACTGTAAAGGTCACAGCAGGTTTGGTCTTGCGCACAACACTTCCTCCCGAATGTCTGTGTCCGAAATGGCATCCCATTCCCTATGTAGTGACTACTTTTGACCAAGGCCCTAGTGTACTACTTTTGACCAAGGCCCATAGCGCTCTGGTCAAAAGTATTGCACTAATAGGGTGTCGTTTTGGACGTATCTTATGTGTTGTGTGCAATTAGCCTGAGGATGAGGAGGTTACACCAGGTTCTGAGTGAGGTGTTAACTGTTACTAAAATATAACTTGGTGGTAAAACCTTCCTTTCCACTCCATGAAATGTAAACAGGTCAATACAGAGTGTGCACTGTGTGTGTGGTGTAGCTAGCTGCCTTCCTGTGCATCTCGTGCCAGCGAAGTCCCTGTACTGCTCCCTGCAGTGAATAACTCTTCTGAAATATCCTGTTTGTTTCCCACTAAAAAACAAGCCTATGTGTACTGTCTACTGTACAGACAAGACCATGTGAACAGTTGTTTTCTCTTCTCCTCTCCCTACCCGGTCCTATGAGACTAATATCCCATAATACGTAGGCCCTGTAGACCTCTAGTCTAATCTAGATAATGTATAAGAGACTGTCCATAAAATTGGTGTGCTTTGACTTACAAAGATGAGGTTGTTAATGGCATGGTATTTGCTTTGGACAACATTAGAATGATCTCTTTTTCTAATCTCTGTGCAGGTACAGGGGTTTCACCCTCTTCCTCACTTTTCTCTTCTATACCAGCTACCATCTCTCCCGGAAACCCATCAGCATCGTCAAGGTGATACACTGACTTCACAAACCTGTATGAAACGTTATCTTAATGTAAGGCCACACTGTTCAGCTCTATATTGTAAGATCTCTATGTGTTCTAGGCCACAAAAGCCCTAGAACACTCAAGTTACACTACAATAGTTAACATAGTCATTTTTGAGAAAGTTATATGATAGTGGCTGTCTTTGTTTCGAGACGTTTAAGCTGGTTGTGTCTTGAAGGCTGAGTGTTTTCTGTCCATGTGTGTAATCTCTGGTTATTGCTTCATGTATATACAGAGTGAGCTGCACAAAAATTGTTCCACCCTCATTCGGCCACCAAACCTCAACGGAACTGACAATGAAACCTGGTGTGACTGGGCGCCATTTGGTGAGTCCTCTGCTTGACTCGACTTCTTCGTTCATTTTAAGAAGGAATAGGCTTCCAAAACATTTCCAAAGTGTTTCTGAGTGCTTCCAAAACGAATATATAGAAAGCACACTATGTCAGTAGAATTAATCAGTTGTCATGTCGCTGGTTAAGCATTGGGACAGCAGATTTCATTCAGACATTTTCTATGCCATCTTGTTTTGTCCAGACCAGGACAACTACCAGACGCTGTTTGGAGCCGTGGACAACTCTTTCCTGGTTGCTTATGCCATTGGCATGTTTTTCAGGTAGGCAGAATTATGTAAATTATATGATTGTGTTGTTTTGTGGGTGTGGGTGTGCATGCTTGCGTGTGTATTAAACCTCACTACAAGGAGTTAACCAGATGATGTGTTGTGTGTTTTGACAGTGGGATATTTGGTGAGCGTGTGCCCTTGCGTTACTACCTGACCACTGGGATGCTTCTCAGTGGTCTCTTCACATGTCTGTTTGGCCTGGGCTTCTACTGGAACATCCACTCCATATGGTACTACGCCTTTGTCCAGGTAAGGGTTAAATCTCCTCCAAAACCATTGTCACTCGCTCACACCCTGCAGCATAGTCACCTTTGAATTCAGGCCCGACCTGGGGCATGTTCATAAGAGTTTGCAACTGAAACATTTTGTAACGGGAAAACAAAAACATGGTGTCTTATTGCACAAGTCCAGGTAGACCCTCTCTGTTTGTCAGTTGTCTTGCGTTTCGTGCCTAATGAACACGGCCTGGTACTGAAAAACAACAGTTTGAAGTTCATTATGAAAAAAGTTATCTTTGATCAAATCTTTGGCCACACTGTGTATACAGGGCCTTGTGTATGCATGCACATTTATGAGTTTTCCTATCTGAGCATATGCAGCAACAAAACAACATGGGTTGTAAAAGGAAAATCTGATAAAAGTTGGCATGGGGGCTTTAGGCACTATCACATGACAGGTCAGCAGTATCATATGATGCTGAGAGTGTGAGGGAGGCTGAGGGATTGTTTCCATGCCAGTGCTTTTGTCAAGGCTGTGTGTGAGAATATGATGGTGTGGGTAACCGGCCCACCCCCCTTTTTCTTTTTCTGTGTCTTTGTTTGTATCTCGCTCTCTCATGGGGATACAAAACGTATCTCTCTCTCCGTCTCTTTTTCTCTCATCGGGTTGGGGTATAGGGGCATATTTAATGTTGAAATAAAAATCTAAATCTCCCTCTCTTACTTCCCTAGGCAATGAATGGACTGGTGCAGACAACTGGCTGGCCTGCAGTGGTGGCCTGCGTTGGGAACTGGTTCGGAAAGGGGAAGTGAGTGAGACATATCCTTACTCCAGACCGGTTCAGCAATGCTGACTACACAGTATCAGTACCCCATTTTCCATATAGTGTAGGGTATCTTTTTTTTGATCAAGGTCAGTCACATTATGTTAAATTAAAAACAGTACTCTCCGGTCAGGGCCTTTGTTGGAACAGGTTTGAGTGTAATGAGTGTTTGGAAATTCAAAATAGGAACAATTTACAGATGTCCAGTTTCCAATTGAGCATTTTACTGCCGAAAGCTGTCCTCAGTATTTAGTACCGGTATGTTGAATGAATTGAATGTTTTAAGTATATATCGAATTCACTCCAATATATTCTGTATGTCCAACAAGTGTCCCTATAAGTTAAAGTAAGCAGGCTCACTGTCTCACTGTTCACTGTCAAGATATACAATGTTTCTAAACCCACCTCTTTCATGTCCATCCCATCTGTGTGTGTCTGTCCCTCGCCCTCCAGACGAGGGTTCATCATGGGCGTGTGGAACTCCCACACCTCGGTAGGCAACATCCTGGGCTCGCTTATCGCCGGCATATTTGTGTCCTCGGCCTGGGGCATGTCCTTCATCGTGCCCGGCATCATTATCGCCTCTACGGGCGTGCTCTGCTTCTTCTTCCTGGTAGAGAGTGAGTGTGACCTTTGACCTCTAGGTCTGTATTCTAGTCTCATTAGTAGGAGTGCTGATCTAGGATCAGATTTGCCTTTTAGTTTATAATGAATGGACAGATGGGACCTGATCCTAGATCTTACTTTGAGATGTTTTATGAATACGGTCCCAGATCAAAACATGTCAACATGCCCATATTGCTGACTGCATAAACCACTACGACCTATTGAAGCTTGATACTGTAGATCAGAGTGAAAATGAAATGGTATATAATGTTCATTGCTATTATAAAGTTATTATGGAGGATACGGTTTTATTAACCTAGTTTGAAAATGGATCATCTTGCGTTCTCAGACAGCATTTCAGAGTTTCTACTCTGCAGGCATTTCATCTTAAACAGACTGTTCTCATGTAGACATATAAAATAAGAATAGGCTTGTCCCAAGACTGTATTTTGACATGAAAATGGATTTGTGAGCACAACCTTTTTTCTGTCACAGAACCAGAAGATGTCGGCTGCAGCCCTCCGCAGCACCATGTAAGTATAACCAAAGAACATATGAAGTAATGGGTGCCCTTAGTAGTATAGAGAAGGGCTGCCTTGCTCAAGGGCAGTAGGTGTAGGTGGCACCTGAGATGTGATACCTGCCCTGCTTCTCTAACCTCTAGGCTACCAGCTACCCCCAGATTATGATCTGATTTTGTTTTGACCAACGTTTTGTCATGATATTATTTCCCTTTCTTTCGAAAGACTTTATATTATAGAGTACTAGAAGACATGTTAGACAGACTATACATAAAACATACACTACCGTTCAAAAGTTTGGGGTCACTTTGAAATGTCCTAGTTTTCGAAAGAAAAGCAATTTTTTTGTCCATTAAAATGACATCAAATTGATCAGAAATGCAGTGTAGACATTGTTAATGTTGTAAATGGCTATTGTAGCTGGAAACAGCTGATTTTTAATGGAATATCTACATAGGCGTACAGAGGCCCATTATCAGCAACCATCAGTCCTGTGTTCCAATGGCACGTTGTGTTTGCTACTCCAAGTTGATCATTTTAAAAGGCTAATTGATCACTAGAAAACCCTTTTGCAATTATGTTAGCACAGCTGAAAACTGTTGTGCTTACAGTGGGGGAAAAAAGTATTTAGTCAGCCACCAATTGTGCAAGTTCTCCCACTTAAAAAGATGAGAGAGGCCTGTAATTTTCATCATAGGTACACGTCAACTATGACAGACAAATTGAGAGAAAAAAATCCAGAAAATCACATTGTAGGATTTTGAATGAATGTATTTCCAAATTATGGTGGAAAATAAGTATTTGGTCACCTACAAACAAGCAAGATTTCTGGCTCTCACAGACCTGTAACTTCTTCTTTAAGAGGCTCCTCTGTCCTCCACTCGTTACCTGTATTAATGGCACCTGTTTGAACTTGTTATCAGTATAAAATACACCTGTCCACAACCTCAAACAGTCACACTCCAAACTCCACTATGGCCAAGACCAAAGAGCTGTCAAAGGACACCAGAAACAAAATTGTAGACCTGCACCAGGCTGGGAAGACTGAATCTGCAATAGGTAAGCAGCTTGGTTTGAAGAAATCAACTGTGGGAGCAATTATTAGGAAAAGGAAGACATACAAGACCACTGATAATCTCCCTCGATCTGGGGCTCCACGCAAGATCTCACCCCGTGGGGTCAAAATGATCACAAGAACGGTGAGCAAAAATCCCAGAACCACACAGGGGGACCTAGTGAATGACCTGCAGAGAGCTGGGACCAAAGTAACAAAGCCTACCATCAGTAACACACTACGCCGCCAGGGACTCAAATCCTGCAGTGCCAGACGTGTCCCACTGCTTAAGCCAGTACATTTCCAGGCCCGTCTGAAGTTTGCTAGAGTGCATTTGGATGATCCAGAAGAGGATTGGGAGAATGTCATATGGTCAGATGAAACCAAAATAGAACTTTTTGGTAAAAACTCAACTCGTCGTGTTTGGAGGACAAAGAATGCTGAGTTACATCCAAAGAACACCATACCTACTGTGAAGCATGGGGGTGGAAACATCATGCTTTGGGGCTGTTTTTCTGCAAAGGGACCAGGACGATTGATCCGTGTAAAGGAAAGAATGAATGGGGCCATGTATCGTGAGATTTTTAGTGAACCTCCTTCCATCAGCAAGGGCACTGAAGATGAAACGTGGCTGGGTCTTTCAGCATGACAATGATCCCAAACACACCGCCCAGGCAACGAAGGAGTGTCTTCGTAAGAAGCATTTCAAGGTCCTGGAGTGGCCTAGCCAGTCTCCAGATCTCAACCCTATAGAAAATCTTTGGAGGGAGTTGAAAGTCCGTGTTGCCCAGCGACAGCCCCAAAACATCACTGCTCTAGAGGAGATCTGCATGGAGGAATGGGCCAAAATACAAGCAACAGTGTGTGAAAACCTTGTGAAGACTTACAGAAAACGTTTGACCTGTGTCATTGCCAACAAAGGGTATATAACAAAGTATTGAGAAACTTTTGTTATTGACCAAATACTTATTTTCCACCATAAATTGCAAATAAATTCATAAAAAATCCTACAATGTGATTTTCTGGAGAAAAAAAATCTCATTTTGTCTGTCATAGTTGACGTGTACCTATGATGAAAATTACAGGCCTCTCTCATCTTTTTAAGTGGGAGAACTTGCACAATTGGTGGCTGACTAAATACTTTTTTCCCCCACTGTATTAAAGAAGCAATAAAACTGGCCTTCTTGAGACTAGTTGAGTATCTGGAGCATCAGCAATTGTGGGTTAGATTACAGGCTCAAAATGGCCAGAAACAAATAACTTTCTTTTGAAAATTGTCAGTCTATTCTTGTTCTGAGAAATTAAGGCTATTCCATGCGAGAAATTGCCAAGAAACTGAAGATCTCGTACAACGCTGTGTACTACTCCCTTCACAGAACAGCGCAAACTGGCTCTAACCAGAATAGAAAGAGGAGTGGGAGGCCCCGGTGCACAACTGAGCAAGAGGACAAATACATTAGTGTCTAGTTTGAGAAACAGACGCCACACAGGTCCTCAACTGGCAGCTTCATTAAATAGATCCCGCAAAACACCAGTCTCAACGTCAACAGTGATCAGGCGACTCCGGGGTGCTGACCTTCTAGGCAGAGTTGCAAAGAAAAAGCCTCTCAGACTGGCCAATAAAAATAAAAGAT
This sequence comes from Coregonus clupeaformis, assembly GCF_020615455.1. NCBI lineage: Eukaryota > Metazoa > Chordata > Actinopteri > Salmoniformes > Salmonidae > Coregonus > Coregonus clupeaformis. The sequence continues at coordinate 3,345,825 of NC_059215.1, forward strand.
TAAAGATGGGCAAATGAACACAGACACTGGACTTTTTCTTTGAAACTCTGCCTAGGTTTTTTCTCAACACTTTTTTGTTTTATTTTACTTTTTTATTTAAAAATAAATGCAATGTTGGTTAAGGGCTGTAAGTAAGCATTTCACAGTAATGTCTACACCTGTTGTATTCGGCACATGTGGCAAATAAAATTTGATTTGATGCTCCAGATACTCAACTAGTCTCAAGAAGGCCAGTTTTATTGCTTCTTTAATCAGCACAACAGTTTTCAGCTGTGCTAACATAATTGAAAAAGGGTTTTCTAATGATCAATTAGCCTTTTAAAATGATAAACTTGGATTAGCAAACACAACGTGCCATTGGAACACAGGACTGATGGTTGCTGATAATATGGGCCTATGTAGATATTCCATTAAAAATCAGCTGTTTCCAGCTACAATAACCATTTACAACATTAACAATGTCAACACTGTATTTCTGATCAATTTGATGTTATTTTAATGGACAAAAAAATTGCTTTTCTTTCAAAAACAAGGAAAGTGACCCCAAACTTCTGAACGGTAGTGTAGTTGTAGCCATGGTTAGAACAATGCTAATTGCTGTGTATGAGCAGGAGGACAACGAGAAGGAGCCTCTCTTACAAAACTCATCTAGTAACGAGGAGATCTTCAGCAGTCCTGGTCTGTCCAACTCTATCTCTTCCGAGGCGACAGAGGAGCACACCGAGGCCATCAGCTTCTGTGGGGCCCTCAGGATACCTGTGAGTGGTGATCACTATGTTACTTTAATTTCAATTATTTTCAATTTCAAGCTGTTTCATTTGCTTTCTGTTGTGACTCATGGTTAATAATTGCTCTCCAGACTCACGTGAATGCAGTAGGCTGTTTTAATGAGTTTATAAAAAAATGGGGTAGAGCAGCTTTTTAAAATTGCAGATAGATTGTGGCATCAATCAATGTAATTGTCTGCATAATTTCCAATCCCCCATATATATATTATTTTAAATATATTTTTTAAATATATTTTCCTTCTTTATTATTTTCCCCTAACCCTTCCATCCCTCCCCTAATTGGAGTAAACTACACTGAACAAAACATCAACGCAACATGTAAAGTGTTGGTCCCATGTTTCATGAGCTGAAATCAATAAACAAATGCACAAAAAGTGTAATTCTCTTAAATGTTGTGCACACATTTGTTTACATCCCTGTTAGTGAGCATTTCTTCTTTGCCAAGATAATCCATCCACCAGACAGGTGTGGCATATCAAGAAGCTGATTAAACAGCATGATCATTACACAGGAGTACCTTGTGCTGGGGACAATAAAAGGCCACTCTAAAATGTGCAGTTTTGTCACACAACACAATGCCACAGATATCTCAAGTTTTGAGGGAGCTTGCAATTGGCATGCTGACTGTAGGAATATCCACCAGAGCTGATGACAGATAATTGAATGTTCATTTCTCTACCATAAGCCGCCACCAACGTCAATTTACAGAATTTGGCAGTACGTCCGACCTGCCTTACAACCGCAGACCACGTGTATGGCATTGTGTCGGCGAGCAGTTTGCTGATGTCAACGTTGTGAACAGAGTGCCCCATGGTGGCAGTGGGGTTTGGTATGCGCAGGCATACGCTACGGACAACGAACACAATTGCATTTTATTGATGGCAATTTAAATGCACAGAGATACTGTGACGAGATCCTGAGGCCCACTGTCATGCCATTCATCCGCCGCCAGCACCTCATGTTTCAGCATGATAATGCACGGCCCCATGTCTCAAGGATCTGTACACAATTCCTGGAAGCTGGAAATGTCCCAGTTCTTCCATGGGCTGCATATTCACCAGGCATGTCACCCATTGAGCATGTTTGGGATGCTCTGGATCGACGTGTACGACAGCGTGTTCCAGTTCCCGCCAATATCCAGTAACTTCGCACAGCCATTGAAGAGGAGTGGGACAACATTCCACAGGCCACAATCAACAGCTTGATCAACTCTATGTGAAGGAGATGTGTCGCGCTCATAGTAAAATTAAGAATAAAAAAATTAGGCAAATGGTGACAGATTCTGACTGGTTTTCTGATCCACCCCATACCTTTTTTTTTTTAAAGGTATCTGTGACCAACAGATGCATATCTGTATTCCCAGTCATGTGAAATCCATAGATTAGGTCCTAATGATTTTTAAGTTGACTGAGTTCCATATATGAACTGTAACTCAGTAAAATCTTTGAAATTGTTGCATGTTGCATTTTATATTTTTGTTCAGTATAATTAAATATATTTTATTTATTATTTTCCCCTAACCTTACCACCCAATTGGAGTAAACTACAACAATACTTAGGCTTCCACTTCCAGTTTGTAAATATTACATACATTTCACGGACAGTATATTTTACATTAGTTATCTTTTGTTTGTTTTTAGTCCCAGCCTTCAGCTACCCTCAACCCCTCCCATTGATCTCTGAAGACCATCCAGTTTGGATTTCTTGTTATGACAGTTGCTATGACTGCTCTGACCAGTGTGTAATATGTGTGTTATTATCTTACAGGGCGTAATGGAGTTCTCCCTCTGTCTGCTGTTCGCTAAGCTTGTTAGCTACACCTTTCTCTACTGGCTTCCTCTCTACATCTCTAACGTTGGTACGTACTCAGGTTAGCTCCTATTTGTTGTCATTTTCACCTGAGGGTTCAAATGCTAACAATGCTTATACGCTGATAATGATTTGCATTGCATTGTGAGATGGGCTGTTAGTTAATTTGGCATACTGTGTCGCTTAAAATTCCTAATGTTTATTTCCTCAGCCCATTTTGACCCCAAGGAAGCTGGGGACATGTCAACACTATTTGATGTAGGAGGAATTGTGGGTAAGCCTTAACAGTCGTGTGAATGACTTTATATGGAATTATGTAACCTTTATAGCCCAATAATCTGAGAGATCATATGAGGAACCAGGAAGCTCTTCTCTGATTGACCTGGATGTTTTGTCTACACTGTAGTCATAACAAGTGATAGACATAACGAGTGGTTTCTGCAGTCATCATAAAACAGAACATAGACATACAAAGTGATTTTCTGCAGTCAGAAGAGTTCTCATTAGAATTGGTCAATGAATGGCTCCTACTGTATTGGTGTCTGAGCACTTACTATTGATCTTCAATGCAGCTCCTCAAAGGCTGAATATTTTCATATGATGTAGGACTGCTATCTTCCCCTACGTGTTAAGTCTGTGTTAAGCGTGTGTGTTGTGTGTCTGCAGGGGGCATCGTGGCTGGACTGGTGTCGGACCAAACTGGGGGCAGAGCCTCTACCTGCTGTGTCATGTTAATTGTGGCTGCTCCTATGGTGAGTGTTCATTCACACAAAAGACATCACTGGCTTTTACCATGTGTAACACCATGGACATTTCTAGTGTCTCTTTATTATAGTACATTTATGTCTCCTCTTTGAGTTGTAAATGTGGCATTCGAGAGTCATATCCACATCCCAAACTTTAGAAAACCAGTGCTGGGCTAAAATATACTGTAGATCAAGAAAGGAAAGGCCCGCACAAAGGCCTCAATTACAAATGTGGACTAGACACACTTTATATTCACTAATGAAAATAGGAAATTCTCTCTGTCAATGTTTTGATCACATAATCACATATATGTCATGTAAATATGACTGCATGATGGACTCTGAAAAAGGAATTTGGCTGCGCTTGTTGCTCTGGAATTGGCAGTGAACTTCACCTGCTGCCCAAGCCCGAGAAACATTTCATGATAGGTTGCGAGTTCCTTGACAGTATTGTGTCAATCTGTTTTTCAGCATAGCTCAATGTTTTCCTTTGGGTCTACATGTGGGTTATTAAATCATGAGCAAATCCTTCAAGAGTGCCACCTTTTACCCCAAATCCAGTCTAAATGTTTGTTTTGCTTTCCTAGCTGTTCCTGTACAACCACATTGGACAGCATAGCCTAGCAACCACAATCGGTAAGAGATACGTTTTTTTGTATGAAATTTGACTTTCAAACCATAGAGCCATTTTAGTCTCAATCCCTCCTGCTGACGACTACATCAATGCTCCAATTTAACACATTGTACTAAACTGTGTGTCGGTCATGTGTTTGTAGCCTTTCACATTTAGCAGACGCACTTATCTAGGGCGAGTTACAATCAGTGCTTTCAACTAAAGTAGGCAATCAACATAACCACATATCACAATGAAAAGCTTCTTACAAAATAGCCTTGCTATCTGCTAGCTAGCGTACTGTACATGCCGGATTCTCTCACAGTGCTGTGTTGTTGTGTACCTCTGCCCTGTAGGGATGCTGTTGGTGTGTGGAGCCCTGGTGAACGGCCCCTACGCCCTCATCACCACCGCTGTTTCTGCTGACCTGGTAAGCATATCCATTCCAGACTGCACCACTTCATCCCTCTAACATGATGAGGTCCTCAGTTCTTCCAAAGTCACACAGAGGAGATAAGCTCCTCATTGCCCTAACTCCCCCACATCCCCTGTTAGTCCAAGGCTCTGTCTTAATGCGTATTTCCTCGATTCCTTGCATTCTGTCTCCCTTGCCTCTTTCTCAAACCGATTCAAGGTCCCTCCTGTCAGACCTTCACCTTCAATGCGTTTTGTGGTGAGGAGAGAGGACGCAAGGAATCGAGGAGACAAATTGGGAAAGAGGACTGAATGTTGGTTCATAATGATGTTTTTTCCTTTCATAGGGGACACATGAGAGCCTGAGGGGAAACTCTAGAGCATTGTCAACGGTCACAGCCATTATTGACGGCACAGGGTCGATAGGTATGTGGGGATTGGTACTAATCTTGATGTTTTAGTTTTGACGCTTGTAATGGTAACTAGTAATGGGTTAGTGGCGCTACGATGCATTTATGTGCGCCTGTGTCAATGCATGAAGGAATGTTTTTATTTAAGGTCACCTATGTTTTGAGATTCACTTCAATGCTCAGTTATTGCAGTGTTATGTGGCAATTTACAAATTGTTTTTATACAGTTTATGTACAAGGTCCATGGCTCATTGCCATACACAATTATTTTCCATTGTAAATTATGTAGTGTTCTAAAGGCAGACTTTTCATGATTGTTGTCCCAAATCAAATTATATACCCAGACCTGCGGCCTTATTTATTAAAGCTGCGTGCGCACAAAAAATACTCTAAACCTTGCGTGCGGCAGTTTTCCCCAAAAGTTGGTATTTATACATTTTGAACTTGATGCGAAGGTGTGTGTATCTCCACGCGAATCTGACTTCTAGTGGTTGATCAATTGTATTGCAAGCAAATATTGTTATTTTGAGGGAAATGGGGGTGTTTGATACATGGGGATTTTAATAATGGTAGGCTAATAAAAACATAACATAGGCCTAATGATAAAATGGATGCATTTCCCGTCGGTAAGGAGATCGCATAGCAGCAGGTAGCCTAATGTGTTTCGTTTACTTTTATTACCGTAAACCTGAATTTAATAGCCTTGGCATTTATTTGCTTAAATCACTGAACACAACAGGCACTTATCAGAGACAGGTTTCTGTTAATGCACACAGCTTTTGCTCATTTGCATAGTTTTTTAATTCCAGCATTCACTTCCAGCATTTTAAGCAATTTCTTCATTTCATGCACTGTGTTATCATTTACACATTATGTCGCATTTCTTTTGTCTTAGTATGCCTCTATTTAGAAAGAAAAAAAAAGTTCCTTGACAGAATAATTATTCTCCTCTGACTGCATTTTTGGCAGTTCTTACCTTTCGCCACTAAAGGGTGATCTGACGGTTTCTAGGGGTCTGTACCCCCAAAGTTGTTGACTGTTTTTGTGCTTGACAGTTAGCTAGCAGTTCTCAGCTGTTAGCAGCCAATGGCGTGCAGTTTCTTACTGGCGATAAAAACGGAAGATTTTTTTCGAGTCATTACTGAATTATTTAATGTAACAAATCAAACATTAAACGTCGTAAAAAATGTATGGTAATCCATGGTAACCTCGTAAACAATTCATTTAGACCCAGCGTTTTGTTGAATCAGGCGTTTCTTTGCTGAAATGTGTGCCGTTGCCTGGCTATTAAAAGGGCGAGGTGGCTATTTGAGACTGGGCATTTAACTGAAGTTTTATGGTATATAGGCGGCATGCATTTCTTGTTTGAAAAAGTCACTGCAAAACCAAACATTCTGTGCACACCTCTACATAAATGTGATAAAATTTGCCATTGCGCTCTACTTTACAAACTGTTATGGCCCAGTTCCAACATCTCCAAATCATACAGCAAATGAGGGTGTTTTTGTTACCATAAAAGGTGAATGGAGGGCGTTTTCCAGGCGAGCACACAAATATAGTATGGCTCTGATTTATCAAAGAAGACATATATGTTGCGTGCGACAGTTTGATATATCCCAATAATTTGTTGTGCACGCAAATCCTAGAATCGCCAGAATTTAGTGAGACATTTATGCACGGTTGATAAATGTGGCCCCTTGTTTCAGGTGCTCAAGCGTTTGACTGTTATTCTGACTGTCCTGTAGGTGCTGCCCTAGGTCCTCTGTTAGCAGGACTGATTTCTCCGACGGGGTGGAACAATGTCTTCTTCATGCTGATCACTGCTGATATCCTCGCCTGTTTGGTTAGTTTTTATTCTTTATTATATTTATATTAACATGTTTTATAAATCACTGCAATATTTGAGCCACATGTACAAAGAAGGTGCTATACCTGTGGATTGTGTACAACAGCTGTCTCCAACCTTGTTCTACCATGAGAACTACTTTTTTAAATGAAACATGTCGCGAGCTACTCATTTTTTTCTAGCTTTCAAATTTATACAATAAATTACTGGGAGCTTGTACAGTGCATTTGGAAAGTATTCAGACCCCTTGACTTTTTACACATTTTGTTACGTTACAGCCTTATTCTAAAATTGATTAAATAGTTTTTTTCCCTTCATCAATCTACACGTAATACCCAATAATGACAAAGCAAAAACAGGTTTGTAGAAATTTGAGCACCTTTATTAAAAATAAACAGATACCTTATTTACGTAAGTATTCAGACCCTTTGCTATGAGACTCGAAATTGAGCTCAGGTGTATCCTGTTTCCATTGATCGTCCTTGATGTTTCTACAACTTGATTGGAGTCCACCTGTGGTAAATTCAGTTGATTGGACATGATTTGGAAAGGCACACACCTGTCTAGATAAGGTCCTACAGTTGACAGTGCTTGTCAGAGTAAAAACCAAGCCATGGGGTCGAAGGAATTGTCCGTAGAGCTCCGAGACACAGATCTGGGGAAGGGTACCAAAACATTTCTGCAGCATTGAAGGTCTTAAATGGAAGAACTCCAATCAAGTTGTAAAAACATCTCAAGGATGATCAATGGAAACAGGATGTACACAAGCTCAATTTCGAGTCTCATAGCAAAGGGTCTGAATACCTATGTAAATAAGGTATTTCTGATTTTAATTTTTAATTATTTTAGCAAAAACTTATAAAAAGCTGTTTTTGCTTTGTCATTATGGGTTATTGTGTGTAGGTTGAGGCCAATTTTTAAAAAAATCCATTTTAGAATAAGACTGTAACGTAAAAAAAATTGGAGAAAGGGAAGGGGTCTGAATACTTTCAGAATGCACTGTATATTGTGTTATATGTGGAAAATGTTTTTGTTTTTTTATATATGTAAAAACGTATAGATATATTTTTGTAAGCTGTGTTGCGTTTGCTTTCTCCCTGTTTTCCAGCTGCTGTCCAGGCTGGTGTATAAGGAGGTAAGGGGCTGGTGTGGACACAGCCCCAGACAAAGAGGGTGAGCCACTCATGAATACACCACTGGGAATCAGATCACCTATCAGGAAGCCAAAAGCTGGTTTCCTTTTCTTAGGATGAAGAGGCTTCTAAGTGCAATAAATCATAAAATCATACATTTTTTTTATCTGAGTGAACAAATACTGGCTACTTAAGGGTAAGAAAATGCAATTGAACTTGAGTGTGCACAAAAATGACTAACTTTGTATACAGGTCAAAGCCACAAAACTCAGTATTGCTTTTGTACATTAGCCTGTCCCTAGAGGTTAAGGGTGCTCATTATTCTACTCCAAAGGGGCCTCCAGGCTTCTTATTAATTGGCCATCTTTAAAGTAAATATCCAGTATTTCCAAATTTCTATGAAATATTACCTATAATTAATTACAATATCAGTTAAATAGTTTTCTTCCAAAACATGGTAATTAAGTATGTCAAAAAGCAGCTTTTCTGTTTTGGAATGGTGTGGGCCTACCCCAACAACAGAGTGGTTTGGGCGTATACCGACCATAAAAAATATTCATGCGAGTAGACCGCTGATTGGCCAGCTCATCCTCCTCAGGAGGATGACATCATCCTCTGAGGAAATAGCAAGCATTTTTTAAACGGTCTGTTTGGTACAAGTTTTAGGTGGGTTTTTTAAAGTTATTTTTTTTTCTTTTTCTCCAATTTATACTTTCACCACATACGAGTATAGGATGAATCAACAACAATATTTGGGTATGAGTTAACAGAATATTAAATTTTAAGAGATTTTCATTGGACAGTTACTTTAAGAGAAAAATTGCAGTTGCACCTCAGGCTATTTTTAGAGATCATAAGTAATCAATCACTATCAACCTGGGACAACCTGCGTCTTGAGAGTTATATATTTCCACCAGGTTCCCATAGGATTTGAGACATGATTGTCTTTGAATGGATGACTTGAGTTGGTCTTAGACGCTCAATCAAATGTTGTGACACAGAATCGGCTCTGTTCACCGAGCACTCAGGCTTCTTTATTCTTGCATAACATCAAGTAACAGTTTCTTGATTAGAAGCACCTTTCCATGTTCTGCAAATCTATATACGCTGGGCAACTGCGATTAACCCTTTGCACTTGTGGGAATTGGCCTATATGGATAGGGCTAAATTGAATTGTTTCTTACAGAATAAATATTAAAAGCGTATGCATAACCATGGTAGCAATGAAAGGGAACAATTTTGAGATTATGGGAAAATTCTTAGACCAAAGTTGTGAGGACACAACAGTTCACCTGACACAAGACTGAATCCAAACATAAACACTGTTGATTTTATGTGCATTTTACATTTACTGTACTTTTCGCTGCATTTGTTGATAACAAAATCAGAAAATACTCTGGATACATCCAGTCTTCAACTATAAGGGGCTTTTTTGTTCTCCTAGCAGTGCCGTTGAGGGACTAGAGCAACCACACTTGTAGTTGTTTTGTTTGGTACACAACCCTCCATCCCAGCCATAACACAATGACTGTTTACTCATACCAAAAACAGTCCATTATAAATCTCAATCTATGTCAGGTGGGCATAATTTGAAAGTCTGTTCTATTGCCAACTTGGCTAGCTAAGTTATAAAATACGATCTTACAGTGTTAGGCTTTCACAATGCAATTCATGGAAACTGATCATAATTTTGGTGCACATAGAAAGGAGGCATGAGTGCATTCGGGTGCATGTGCTGCGGCGAATCTTCTTCACAATAGACAAACGGGCTCATTTTTGTCAGAACAACCCAGTGTATGATGCAATGTCATCTAGTAACTGTACATCAAACATAGTGATCATAAACGTTGAAACTGTATATGACTGAGTTTTATGATATGGAAATATGAAGTGCACCTTTGGACTCACAGGTGTTGGGTTTGCTTGTATGACATCAGTGGTATTTATTATAATCATCAATGTCTCATTTTTAAAAATACATAGTCCTCTTAATTTACAGCATTTTACAGACAACAAGAAATGTGTGCACTCCTGAGTGGCGCAGTGGTCTAAGGCACTGCATCGCAGTGCTAACTGTGCCACTAGAGATCCTGGTTCGAATCCAGGCTCTGTCGCAGCCGGCCGCGACCGGGAGACTCATGGGCGGCGCACAATTGGCCCAGCGTCGTCCAGGGTAGGGGAGGGAATGGCCGGCAGGGATGTAGCTCAGTTGATAGAGCATGGCGTTTGCAACGCCAGGGTTGTGGGTTCAATTCCCACGGGGGGCCAGTATAAAAAAAAAAAAATGTATTCACTAACTGTAAGTCGCTCTGGATAAGAGCGTCTGCTAAATGACTAAAAATGTAAAATGTAAATGTGCAAAAGTTGGCCAATTAGAAGCAGGGATGTGGGCAATGTCTTGTCGCGCGAGGTGCTCAAGTTCAGAACGGCGGTTAGTCAAAACCCATACAGCACTGAGAAGCGCAGAGACAGAGCTCGGATGTTATGTATAGTGTGATACTGTACAGCCACTTCGTTCCAATTTAGGCGTTTATCAGCGCCCAAATCTGCCATTTTTAACCCTTATACAGGTACGAGTGTAAAGGGTTAAGAGCCATTATGACATCATGTTTAACATGTCATTGTAGGTGGTTTTGGAAACTATAACAGTACTACATTACCCATAATGCACTGTGTAACATGTCCGGTTTTATCATAATGCAGTTACACTGCAGTACAAGGTGTCTCTCTGAGCTACATAACAGTGTCGAAGGTAAAAGAAAGCTGTATCCACCCCCAATATCCGCCGACCACTCTCATGCTGTCCCGTTTATCCCAAGTCCCAAACTAACCCTCACATCCTGTCATATAATGCTGCCTTCAAATAAAGCAATGCTCCATCCCCAACAACAATTATGCACCTCGTGGCTCTATGCTGCCCCCCATTTATTCCACTTCCCAAACTAACTCCATAGCATTAGCCTCTCTCCCAGCGAAGTTGAGAACGGGCTAGGGACAGTGTTTATTGCAAACTTTTCCAGAGAGGATACTCAGTTGAATATTCTGTGGTGGTTGCTTCTCCTCCAGTCCTCAAATATGAAATTACATTGAATTTATCAGATCCAATGATCTGGTGCTTATGTTAATGACCGGAATAGGTTTGCATTTGGTCCATTCTGAAACGGGCTAATCTCGCCTTGTGTTGTCAGGTTTAAAGAAATCTGAGTGGCTGCCTGGGACAAGAGACCGTATCACACCTGCAAGGAAGGACGCAGGAAAAAGAACCAAGGACTAATCCCTGAGGCGCACCGCAATTCATACGGTGCCGGTCCTTTCATCCTTCAGGCTTAATGGACTCAGACCCCATCACCAGCGGGTGAAATTAGCTGAAAAAGGAGGAAGGGGACATTTTATATTTTGGGACCATCTGACGGAGAGAGAACATGTCCCTGCTTCAAATGGTCGCAAAGCTCTTTCTCTCTTATACCTTTTTATTATTATTTTGTATGTTTATTTTTTTTCTTCACTCTTATAGCCCCTCTCGGTGCTGTGTGCGTCTTTCATCTTAGTATTAAAATGATGTGCATTTCCCCAATCTCGCCTCCATGGTTACTAACAGTTAAAATCACGTGCCAGTATTGGGCAAGCTAAATTGGGCACGCTTGTTTTGCATAGCTGGAGAACGCCGAACTACATAAGCAGCGAAGGAGGAGTTTGCAGTTGTAGTCAATTGCTGTGGCGGCAAATGTCGTCACTAACTAAACCAGTACAAATAAGGAAAAATTGTCTGACAGATCAAAAAAGAAAGAATCATTTCTCAGACAGCACCATCACATCCTTCTATTTGTCTCTGATGCAAATGGTTGTTGAAATGTTTGTTGATCAATGATTAGAAATTAGTTTGTATCAACCACATGCGTTTCATTGTTGTTTTGTTTTTGACTCCACCCCTCATAGCGGGCCTCGCAGATTTTGATCGGGGTGTGGTGATACTGATGGTTTGTCGGGACTGATGGTTTCTACGGTTGTGGCCAGCTACGGACAGAAGTGACTTTACGCAGCAGGTTAGGAGAATTTACGCAGCAGGTTAGGAGAACTTACGCAGCAGGTTAGGAGAACTAACGCAGCAGGTTAGGAGTATTAACATAGCAGGTTAGGAGAATGAGGTTAAGGTTAGGAAAAGGGTTAGGGTTAGGCTCAGCTAAAATGCTAGAGTTGTCAAGACCTCTTTTCCCAGACGCAACAACCACAACCGTAGAAACCATCAGTCCCAACAAACCATCATTATCATAACTGGAGCGTTTGACTTTTGTCCCCGGGCTCCTAAATTGCAAGTTGAGTGCTACAGATGTAAGCTCTTAATCTGATCACCCTGTTGTAGGAGAACTTTGGACTGGGCCATGCAAAACATGCTCACTCAATGTTTTCACGTGACTGATTTGTAAACGCATCCGTTTCAATGGCACATGACAACTATTCCCTCTGACCAACAACAGGCAGGTGACCAGTGTCCACTTGAGACAGTTGTTTTCTTTTCTTCAATGAATTGGACTTCCATTCCTTTTGATCTACATTTCACGTGTCCCATGTTATTAAGGTGATGATTTTACTTCAGGGACCTTCTGCTTTGTTGTAGGGAGAGGCGTTGCTATAGGTGGTGGAAAATACATTTTGAATTGAGGGGAAGGGATGCAGTTACCGGTAGTTGTAATGCCCCAGAAGATGTCATGACATGCATAAGCTTATGCAGAGGGCAGGCTGTATTATGTTGTTCAGGGATTCTTGAAAGTCGGGACAATCCTTGTCCGGCAGGCAAACTGAAAATGTTTTGATTTTGTTGCATTATTTGAGCATAAAAATTAAATTTAGGGGAATTTTAGAAGGGAAAAAATACTTTAAATATTGTTAATTTCCATGTCGGCTCTATGCCTGAAAATGCCCTTGTCCGGGTCAAAGGATCCCAATTTCAAGCGCTCCAAAAAGTGTAGCAATAATGGATATTAACTGAAATGATCTTATATAGTTGCTTGCTATAGCCCTCTGTGACTTTAAAGAATACTTCTCTCAAAACCGTGATTCCTAAAAGATCCAGAGATTTGGTCAACTCTGTCAGATTTGTCTAAAATGAATCAGGAATGTGCAGGGTCAGCTATACCATAAGGAACCCTCATTGTGTCCTCATTACACGCACATGTAGTGCAATAAGACCACTCATGGTCTGTAAAGTTCTCCACTTTTTGATAGATTTAAACAAACAATATTTGAATCACCATGGTCACAACTGTCAACTCCATCTGCCTGATAGAATATACATTTTGGTTCAAATATGTTCCATTTAATACGGTTCAGAGTCAAAGCAACTGGGGAAAAACAGAATTGGTACTGTGTATACCACTCGAATGAAGAAAAATGCTAGTTTTGTCACCTCCATAAAGCATCAACTCTGTCAGAGTGCTGAAACATCTGATAGAATGGCTGTTTTTATTGGGGATTTTCAAATGAATATTTTTCCATTATTTACAAATGTTTGATTTTAACTTGTATTTTTACAGACAAAAATGTATTCTGAGTATCTGTTTTTAACTCCCATCAGTGGCTTGTCAACTCTGTCACTGATGGCTAACCCCCTTAAGATGTTGGGACTTGCTTGAGCTCTTTAAAAGTATTTTTGTGGAAGGATTTAAAAATGTTTTACTTAAGTGAAGTGGTGAAATATAGTCAAAGTTCAAAATATAAAAATATCTGGTCTGATTACTTTGATAGACTATATCAACCTTATTACTTTTGACTATGGGGCAGTTATATCACATATTGAATCAGAAATAACTACAGTCAGACTAATACACTTTTACTAATAAGAAATTAGAAAAGTTTGAGGCTATCATTTGGAGAGATATGATGTGCATCTAGTGGAAGAAGTTTAGAAGTTTGTAAGTGTTTAAAAAAAAATGTTAGTTGAGTTTAAAAAGTTTTACTTGAGTGAAGTAGCAAAATATAGTCAAAGTTAAAGGTTGAGTAAGTAAAAAAAAAAATTCGACAAATATACCCACATTTCTATTATATGTAAACCTTTTTATTAGTGAATGACATAGGGTAGTTATTTGGTAAGATACTTCTTCCTAGTAGCTTAATTCGTAGTTTTTCCAAGCTATTTTAGCTGTTGCGCTAGCTGTTCGGTCCGAACAGATTCACAAATCATTGGAAATTGTCGCGCTATGCAGACGTTGTCAACCTCCGAGGCATGTGTTGCTAGGCAACCCCCTGCACTTGCCGAGGCAGGCCTGCTCCCTCCGTGGCTAAAGCTAGTGTGAGCTTGATGCACTTTACTACTGGCAATTTGGCCCACTTTTAGCAGCAAGCTGCTCTAATTCTTCAATGTTTGAGGGCTGCCCTCCACCTACTTCTGTTTTCGTATATTGCAATAGGTTTTGGATGTGATTCAGATTTGTACTCTTCACTGGCCACTCCAGAAAAGTCCAGCATCTCTTCTTGAACCATTCCTGGGTGGTTTTTGGTTTGTCGTTGTCCTGCTAGAAGACACACAATCTTCAATGGAGAACCAGTTTTTGGACACTGGGTTGACTCCAAAACACCTAATAATCTGCTGTTTTCATGATGCCTTGCACACATTCAAGGACCCCAGAAACAGAGGCAGCAAAGCAACCCCACAGCATTATTACACCTCTCCCATCTTTCTTGTCTCCTTCAGCAGTGGGGTCTTCCTGTGTTTATCAATGACCAAATGAAGCATTCAAAGAAAAGAATACGCTCAGTTTCTTCCCCATCACTGTTGTCGACATACACTCAGCGGCCATGATCGAAGACTACAATGTCTGGTTCAATTACAATTTTTTTAAGTCAGGGATTTCCTCGTCTGATTCATTTTCAGAGACCGAGACAGTCAGCATGGCACGATCAGCCTCCAGGAAGTAGTCAACACAACTTTCTCCGACTGATCTTTGTCGATATACACTCAGTGACCATGATCGATATACAGTGCATTCGCAAAGTATTCAGACCCCTTCCCTTTTTCCAAAAAATGTTACGTTAGTCTTATTCTAAAATCGATTAAATAAATAAAAATGGCCTCATCAAGCAAAAACAGGTTTTTAGAAATTGTTGCAAATGTATAAAAAATTAACTCATATTACATTTACATAAGTATTAAGACACTTTACTCAGTACTTTGTTGAAGCACCTTTGGCAGCGATTACAGCCTCGAGTCTTCTTGGGTATGACGCTACAAGCTTGGCACACCTGTATTTGGGGAGTTTCTCCCATTATTCTCTGCAGAGATGTTCGATCGGGTTCAAGTCCGGGTTCTGGCTGAGCCACTCAAGGACATTCAGAGACTTGTCCCGAACCCACTCCTGCATTGTCTTGGCTGTGTGCTTAGGGTCGTTGTCCTGTTGGAAGGTGAACCTTCGCCCCAGTCTGAGCTCCTGAACGCTCTGGAGCAGGTTTTCATCAAGGATCTCACTTTACTTTGCTCCGTTCATCTTTCCCTCGATCCTGACTAGTCTCCCAGTCCCTGCCGCTGAATTTGTCAGTACATCCAACCGGCCTCAGAACCGCCGACCATGTGTAACCACGCCAGCCCAGGACCTCCACATCTGGCTTCTTCACCTGGTATGGGCAGGCATAAGCTACGGACAACGAACATAATTGCATTTTATCGATGGCAATTTGAATGTACAGATATACCGTGACGAGATCCTGAGGCCCATTGTCGTGCCATTCATCCGCCCCCATCACCTCATTTTTCAGCATGATAATGCACGGCACCATGTCGCAAAGATCTGTTTTTCCATAGCCTGCATACTCACCAGACATTTAGCATGTTTTTGAAGCTCTGGATCGACGTGTTCCAGTTCCCGCCAATATCCAGCAACTTCGCACAGCCATTGAAGAGGAGTGGGACAACATTCTACAGACCACAATCAACAGCCTGATCAACTCTATGTGAAGGAGATGTCACGCTGCATGAGGTAAATATGTAGTCACACCAGATACTAACTGGTTTTCTGATCCACGCCCCTACTTTTAATTTTTAATTTTTTTCAGGTGTCTGTGACCAACAGATGTGTATCTGTATTCTCAGTCGTGAAATCCATAGATTAGTGCCTAATGCATTTATTTCAATTGACCGATTTCCTTATATGAGCTGTAAATCTTTGAAATTGTTGCATGTTGCGTTTTATGTTTTTGTTCAGTGTAATTTGTGCACAAAAGTTTAGAGAAATAAGCTTTTTTGCATTTGGAAAATTTTGGGTATCTTTTATTTCAGCTCAATAAACATGGGACCAACACTTTACATGTTGTTTATATTTTTGTTCAGTGTATATTCAAAGTAGGTTTTTTGTACTTGTTTTTAAATATGATTTACATGTGTTGCTGAGTTAGTAGAGCATGGCGCTTGCAACGCCAGGGTTGTGGGTTTGATTCCCATGGGGGACCAGTACGAAAATGTATGCACTCACTACTGTAAATCGCTCTGGATAAGAGCGTCTGCTAAAATGACTAAAATGTAACAAAAATATTTGTAAATGTAGTTAGTGTATGTACACTACCGGTCAAAAGTTTTAGAACACTTACTCATTCAAGGGTTTTTCTGAATTTTTACTATTTTCTACATTATAGAATAATAGTGAAGACATCAAAACTATGAAATAACACATATGAAATCATGTAGTAACCAAAAAAGTGTTAAACAAATCCAAATATTTTATTTGAGATTCTTCAAATAGCCACATTTTGCCTTGATGACAGCATTGCACACTCTTGACATTCTCTCAAACAGCTTCACCTGGAATGCTTTTCCAACAATCTTGAAGGAGTTCCCACATATGCTGAGCACTTGTTGGCTGCTTTTCCTTCAATCTGCGGTCCGACTCATCCCAAGCCATCTCAATTTGGTTGAGGTCGGGGGGTTGTGGAGGCTAGGTCATCTGATGGAGCGCTCCACCACTCTTCTTCTTGGTAAAATAGCCCTTACACAGCCTGGAGGTGGGTTGGGTCATTGTACTATTGAAAAACAAATGATAGTCCCACTAAGCCCAAACCAGATGGGATGGCGTATTGCTGCAGAATGCTGTGGTAGCCATGCTGGTTAAGTGTGCCTTGAATTCTAAATAAATCACAGTGTTACCAGCAAAGCACCCCCACACCATAACACCTCCTCCATGCTTTACGGTGGGAAATACACATGTGGAGATAATCCGTTCACCCACACCGCGTCTCACAAAGACACAGCGGTTGGAACCAAAAATCTCAAATTTGGACTCAAGCCCAAAGGACACATTTCCACCGGTCTAATGTCCATTGCTCGTGTTTCTTGACCTAAGCAAGTCTTCTTATTATTTGTGTCCTTTAGTAGTGGTTTCTTTACAGCAATTCGACCATGAAGGCCTGATTCACACAGTCTCATCTGAACATTTGATGTTGAGATGTGTCTGTTACTTGAATTCTGTGAAGCATTTATTTGGGCTGCAATTTCTGAGGCTGGTAATTAATGAACTTATCCTCTGCAGCAGAGGTAACTCTGGGTCTTCCATTCCTGTGGCGGTCCTCATGAGAGCCAGTTTCATCATAGCGCTTGATGGTTTTTCCGACTGCAGTTGAAGACTTTGTCTTTTACAAAATTTGGCTATCTTCTGTATACCCCCCAACCGTGTCACTACATAACTAATTGGCTCAAACGCATTAAGAAGGAAAGAAATTCCACAAATGGTCCTCTGTAGCTCAGCTGGTAGAGCACGGCGCTTGTAACACCAGGGTAGTGGGTTCGATCCCCGGGACCACCCATACACAACAATGTATGCACGCATGACTGTAAGTCGCTTTGGATAAAAGCGTCTGCTAAATGGCTTATTATTATTATTATTATATAGAAGGCACACCTGTTAATTGAAATGCATTCCAGGTGACTACCTCATGAAGCTGGTTGAGAGAATGCCAAGAGTGTGCAAAGCTCTCATCAAGGCAAAGGGTGGCTACTTTGAAGAATCTCACATATTAGCTGAATCTCACATATTTGTTGAACACTTTTTTGGTTACTACATGATTCCATATGTGTTTCCATAGTTCTGAAGTCTTCACTATTATTCTACAATGTAGAAAATAGGAAAAATAAAGAAAAACCCTTGAATGAGGAGGTGTAATAAAACTTTTGACCGGTGGTGTACATCAGATGCCAGATGAATATGAGCTTGAGAAACTATTTCATTAAAAGGACATGTTTTGCTTCATATCAAATGTAATATTCAATTTTACCTAAAATGTAAAATGCAACTCCTCACCATAACAGTTAGGATAACTCGTGTAAACATGCTCTAGGACGTTTTATCTTATATTTTATGTAATGTAGAACATAGGTAACTGCACAGAAACGGCTACACAGAAACTATACTCACTTATCAAAATATAAAATCACTCAAACATATATTCTGGTACCACAGCACCCATGGGTCCATCCCAAATGTGCGCTATTCCCTTTTATAGTGCACTACTTTTGACACGGGCCCGTAGAACTGGTCACAAGTAGTGTACTGTATAGGGTATTTAGGACTGACGCATATGCTTTTAACACCATCTGGATCTTTCATTTCCATGACCCCAGGTGAACTATTAATTAAACAGAACAAGCCCACTTTATTATTGATATTAATGATATATGAACGTGGTTTGAACCTGATGCACACCATTCACATCTGATGTAACCCATTGAATAGGCATTACCTAATCAGACCATCAAAGGTAAAACACATGCACATTATGTCAATGTTTGATTCTATTCTACCACCATGGATGCATCTCAATAGTATTTCCTTGATTCCTCACGTCCTTTTTCCTAGCCTCCTTCTCAAACTACATTGGAGGCAAGGAGAGAGGACGCGAGGAATCAAGGAAATATTGAGATTTAACCACCATGATTCAAATTCCTGCTTTTCTGAAAGGAGTGGATGATATGACAGGGTCAGTGGACAGCCTACTTCGCTGTAGTAACGGTACCTTGGCAACTGCAGAGTAAATGGGTGATTATTTAAAGCGCTGGTAGTGGATCCCTCCCTCTCAGGTTTCGTACAGGTTGTTGTATTCCATCCCCCTTTCTCTGGATCTGCAGCATATCAACAGGAGGGAGAGGTTTGCTTCTGACAGTGACTGACTGAGGTATGTACATCTAGTTTCATTAGATTCTTTGCAAGATTAATAAACATTGAGCTATTTTTGTTCATGATATTACATTTGACATGCTACGTGAGTTACTTTATATTTCAATGTGATATGTAGCAACTGGTTGACAGGAAAATGTTCATATTCATCATTTTGTATACGCAATGTCAAAAATCATAATTGAATAATAGTTTCACAGTTTGATAAATAAGGTTACTACCACTTCCTTTTCATGGTAATGATCCAGCATGAATTTAATAAATGTAATGAATAAATGGCTGCTATGAATGAAAAACTGTACCCTTTTCCCACAATATCATATTTATTAATTTCATCATAGACGTCAACATTTGTATTTCTTCCTGTATACATGAATACTTATTCTCAATCCCATGGTACACCCAACGATACAAAATAAATTGTAACAGTTGAGCGTGATACCAACGATCCACAAGTTGAACTGTAATTTGTGCCTTTCCTAGTTCCTATTTCAAGTTTCACAGAGAGATGAGGAGCGAGGGACCCAGGTTGAGCCATAGTTCACTTGACCTTTTGACACAAGGTCACTATGGGTACCAGCTCCTCATCATACGCCCCCAATACGGTCTACCTAGATGTGGATGGGAAGGTGTGGAGGGTGAGTGAGAGCGACACATGATGATCCTGGTACACCAGCTGCCATTATCGGTTCATTAAAGCTGATGTAATGCAAATTATACCAACAACAATGGCATACATACGTTTTTAAGGATATAACACTTTATAAGAAGGAGCTTCAAGTAGTGTATGTAAATCCTAGGTATCGAAGGGATGCTTGAGGTATTTAAATGATATTAATTTACAATTGTCATAATTGAGGATGAAAGGAAAGTTGAAGGAAAATGTGTTTTGGTTTTTGATTTTGATTGCCATAGCGTATCATAAATGTATCTGTACTGTCCTTGCTTCTGTTTTTAGGTAATTTTCAGTCGATACTGCAGCCCCTGTAACATCTGAAAACTGCTGTGTTCCTCCTCAAACATAGCCAGGTCAGTGTCACCTCACTGCCCTCTTTCTCACTCACATACACCCCTATGTCCTGCACTTATCAACAACGTTAAATCAATTTGCTAACTGCCTAACATTACTTATAATGCTGACACTCCTGAGATTGCATTATGGATCCTTATTTTATTTTTATTTGTAATTAACATGATTCAGCCTGCAGTACTTTGATGTGTTCAATACTTTGTGTAATACTTTGATTCGTCCTCGGAAATACTGCTATAATGCTGGTGGACTCAGAAGGAGCGCTGGTCTTCATCGATCCCACCATGCCTACCAACACTCCAAAGTAATGACTTGTGTTATTGGAAACACTTTATTTTACAGTCCGCTGTTTGACCTGGTATTAATTCAGACAATACATTGTGAATAGGTAATGAGCTTATTAGTCATTTGTTTTGGTGTGAAAATAAGTAGCAGAAAGTATCCATTATTACCATATCATTTACTATAAAATATTAGGTAAATATCAGCTGGAACAATACTGTAAAATAAAGTGTTACCATGATTGTGTTACTCTTTGTTTAAATTGTGACTGTATAGATCAACTTTTTTCAAGATGGTTCAAGCCAAGTCACTTAAATTGGAGGGTGGGATGCTAGCTGCAATTAGTGGTTGCTGAAAACTGTCTTTCTTTTCTCTCATTACAGCTCCCTGTACAAGGTAATGCCTCACTTGACTGGTCAGTTGGGAGGTACACTACACTGCAAATCATTTGCAAATTCTATTATTTTCACAGTAATAAATAATACAGAAGCGAAGACAGAACTACAGAAACAGAAAACCACAATAAACAGAGAATATGTTTGTTCAGACAAAGAAGACTTACAGAATGTTTTGTCACAGGTGGCAGAGCAATTTAGCAGGTGATATACAGAGGTGGCCGATCTTAACGTGAGCCAGTTTGCTACATCAGGAAAATAATCCTACAGCAACAGGAAATGTGGATTATAATTCAGGCCATTTTTATATGTGTTGTTAAAATCAAGTCTGAAATTACAAATTTCAGAAGCCTTTTTAAACCACAAATACACATGTTTTAAATTTCCATTGCAGTAAAGTTCTCCTGCACCATAGGGATCAAATTAAGATCCTACATCTGTACAATTATTACATTTTGTATATGTTAGTCATTTAGTAGACACTGATCCAGAGAGTGCATTGTTTTTGTATAGTTTATCTGATCATGTTTGAAAAGATAGAGAACATATCTGTAATGGCCATCGCACAAATGTCTGGTTTTGACTTGTCATTCATCTATTTAGTCTGTGTTGATTGATTTTATTTGTCAGTTTAAAAAAATTATGTGGACACCCCTTCAAATTAGTGGATTCGGCTATTTCAGCCACACCCGTTGCTGACAGGTGTATAAAATCGAGCACACAGCCATGCAATCTCCATAGCCAAACATTGGCAGTAGAAAGGTCTTAGTGAAGAGCTCAGTGACTTTCAACGTGGCACCGTCAAAGGATGCCACCTTTCCAACAAGTCAGTTCGTCACATTTCTGCCCTGCTAGAGCTGCACCGGTCAACTGTAATTGCTGTTATTGTGAAGTGTAGACGTATAGGAGCAACAACGGCTCAGCCGCGAAGTGGTAGGCCACACAAGCTCACAGAACGGGACTGGTGAGTGCTGAAGCGTGTAGCGCGTAAAAATCGTCTGTCCTCAGTTGCAACTCTCACTACCGAGTTCCAAACTGCCTCTGGAAGCAACGTCGGCACAATAACTGTTTGTCGGGAGCTTCATGAAATGGGTTTCCATTGCCGAGCAGCCGCCCACAAGCCTAAGATCACCATGCGCAATGCCAAGCGTCGGCTGGAGTGGTGTAAAGCTCGCCGCCATTGGACTCTGGAGCAGTGGAATCACGCTTCACCATCTGGCAGTCCGACGGACGATTCTGGGTTTGGCTTTGGGATGAATTGGACCGCCGACTGCGGGCCTAATCGCCCAACATCAGTGCCCGACCTCACTAATGCTCTTGTGGCCGAATGGAAGCAAGTCCCCGCAGCAATGTTCCAACATCTAGTGGAAAGCCCTCCTAGAAGAGTGGAGGCTGTTATAGCAGCAAAGGGGGGACCAACTCCATATTACAACAACCCTAAGCACACAGCCAAGACAATGCAGGAGTGGCTTCGGGACATGTCTTTGAATGTCCTTGAGTGGCCCAGCCAGAGCCCGGACTTGAACCCGATTGAACATCTCTGGAGAGACCTGAAAATAACTGTGCAGCGACGCTCCCCATCCAACCTGATAGAGCTTGAGAGGATCTGCAGAGAAGAATGGGAGAAACTCCCCAAATGCAGGTGTGCCAAGCTTTATAGCGTCATACCCAAGAAGACCTGAGGCTGTAATCGCTGCTAAAGGTGCTTCAACAAGGTACTGAGTAAAGTGTCTGAATACTTATGTAAATGTCATATTTCAGTTTTTGTTTTTTTATACATTTGCAAAAAAATCTAAAAACCTGTTTTTGCTTTGTCATTATGGGGTATTGTGTGGGGGTAAGGAAAAATACAATTTAATCCATTTTAGAATAAGGCTGTAACGTAAGAAAATGTGGAAAAAGTCAAGGGGTCTGAATACTTTCCGATTTTGCAGATCAGAAACTGATTTCTTCACATCTTCAAAGGAGGCATGTTTACATTTTAGTCATTTAGCAGACGCTCTTATCCAGAGCGACTTAGTTAGTGAGTGCATACATTTTCATACTGGTTGGTTGACAGTAATGCTGGGTAAGGCCTCAGATCCAGGAAAGTTGCAGAGGGACTGGAAATCCAGGGCTCCTGGATTCCTTCAGCCTCAATTACTGAAAGAAACAGCATAAACCAGCATAGGCTGGTGATCAGCCTTTGTGTTGTCGCTGTTGACCAGCCTTCCTTGTGTTTTGGACACTGGTGACCAGCCTTCGTTGTGTTTTGGAAACTTGTCACCAGCCTTTGTTGTGTTTTCGCTGGTGACCAGGCTTCATTGTGTTTTCGCTTGTGACCAGCCTTCGTTGTGTTTTGGACGCTGGTGACCAGCCTTTGTTGTGTTTTGGACGCTGGTGACCAGCCTTTGTTGTGTTTTGGACGCTGGTGACCAGCCTTGGTTGTGTTTTCGCTGGTGACCAGTCTTCGTTGTGTTTTGGATGCTTAACCAGCCTTCGTTGTGTTTTGGACGCTGGTGACCAGCCTTCGTTGTGTTTTGGACGCTGGTGAATAGTCTTTCTTTGTATTTTGGATGCTGGTGACGAGCCTTCGTTGTGTTTTTGCTGGTGACAAGCCTTCGTTGTGTTTTCGCTGGTGACCAGCCTTCGTTGTGTTTTCGCTGGTGACCAGCCTTCGTTGTGTTTTCGCTGGTGACCAGCCTTCGTTGTGTTTTCGACGGTGACCAGCCTTAGTTGTGTTTTGGACTCTGGTGACCAGCTTTTGTTGTGTTTTGGACTCTGGTGACCAGCTTTTGTTGTATTTTGGACTCTGGTGACCAGCTTTTGTTGTGTTTTGGACTCTGGTGACCAGCCTTTTATGTTTCTGCTGGTGACCAGCCTTCATTGTGTTTTCGCTGGTGACAAGCCTTTGTTGTGTTTTGGACGCTGGTGACCAGCCTTTGTTGTATTTTTGCTGGTGTCTAGCCTTTGTTGTGTTTTCGCTGGTGACCAGCCTTCGTTGTGTTTTGGATACTGGTGACCATCCTTCGTTGTGTTTTGGATGTTGGTGTACAGCCTTCGTTGTGTTTTGGACCCTGTTGACCAGCCTTCATTTTGTTGGGACACTGGTGAAAAGGTTTTGTTGTGTTTTGGATGCTGGTGACCAGCCTTCGTTGTGTTTTGGACACTGGTGACCAGCCTTCATTGTGTTTTCGCTGGTGACCGATCTTCTTTGTGTTTTGGACACTGGTGATCAGACTTAATTTTGTTTTGGACACTGGTGATCAGACTTCATTTTGTTTTGGACACTGGTGACAAGCCTTTCTTGTGTTTTGGACGCTGTTGACCAGCCTTAATTTTGTTTTGGACGATGGTGAAAAGTGTTTGTTGTGTTTTGGATGCTGGTGACCAGCCTTCATTGTGTTTTGGATGCTAGTGACCAGCCTTCGTTGTGTTTTGGACGCTGGTGACCAGCCTTTGTTGTGTTTTTGACACTGATGACCAGCCTTCGTTGTGTTTTCGCTTGTCTTCATTGTGTTTTCGCTGGTGACCAGCCTTCGTTGTGTTTTGGACACTGGTGATCAGCCTTCATTTTGTTTTGGACACTGGTGACCAGCCTTCGTTGCGTTTTGGACGCTGGTGAACAGCCTTCGTTGCGTTTTGGACACTGGTGACCAGCCTTCGTTATGTTTTGGACGCTGGTGACCAGCCTTCATTGTGTTTTGGACGCTTGTGACCAGCCTTTGTTGTGTTTTTCGCTTGTTTCTTCGTTGTGTTTTCGCTGGTGACAAGCCTTTGTTGTGTTTTCGCTGGTGACCAGCCTTCGTTGTGTTTTCGCTGGTGACCAGCCTTTGTTGTGCTTTGGACACTGGTGATCAGCCTTCATTTTGTTTTGGACGCTGGTGATCAGCCTTCGTTGTGTTTTCGCTGGTGACCGGTCTTCATTGTGTTTTCGCTGGTGACCGGCCTTCTTTGTGTTTTGGACACTGGTGATCAGACTTAATTTTGTTTTGGACACTGGTGATCAGACTTCATTTTGTTTTGGACACTGGTGACAAGCCTTTCTTGTGTTTTGGACGCTGGTGACCAGACCTTCTTTTTTTTTTGGGACGCTGTTGACCAGCCTTAATTTTGTTTTGGACGATGGTGAAAAGTGTTTGTTGTGTTTTGGATGCTGGTGACCAGCCTTCGTTGTGTTTTTAGTTGCTAGTGACCAGCCTTCGTTGTGTTTTGGACGCTGGTGACCAGCCTTTGTTGTGTTTTTGACACTGATGACCAGCCTTCGTTGTGTTTTCGCTTGTCTTCATTGTGTTTTTGCTGGTGACCAGCCTTTGTTGTGTTTTCGCTGGTGACCAGCCTTCATTGTGTTTTGGACACTGGTGACCAGCCTTCGTTGCGTTTTGGACGCTGGTGACCAGCCTTCGTTGTGTTTTGGACGCTTGTGACCAGCCTTTGTTGTGTTTTTCGCTTGTTTCTTCGTTGTGTTTTCGCTGGTGACAAGCCTTTGTTGTGTTTTCGCTGGTGACCAGCCTTCGTTGTGTTTTCGCTGGTGACCAGCCTTCGTTGTGCTTTGGACACTGGTGATCAGCCTTTGTTGTGCTTTGGACACTGGTGACCAGCCTTCATTTTGTTTTGGACGCTGGTGATCAGCCTTCGTTGTGTTTTCGCTGTTTACCAGCCTTCATTTTGTTTTGGACACTGGTGACCAGCCTTCGTTGCGCTTTGGACACTGGTGACCAGCCTTCGTTGCGCTTTGGACGCTGGTGAGCAGCCTTCGTTGCGCTTTGGACTCTGGTGACCAGCCTTCGTTGCGTTTTGGACGCTGGTGACCAGCCTTCGTTATGTTTTGGACGCTGGTGACCAGCCTTCGTTGTGTTTTGGACACTGGTGACCAGCCTTTGTTGTGTTTTTGCTGGTGACCAGCCTTCGTTGACTGCACTTGAAGAAACTTTCAAAGTTATTGACATTTTCCAGATTGACTGACCTTCATGTCTTAAATTAATGATTGACTGTCAATTCTCTTTGCTTATTTGAGCTGTTCTTGCCATAATATGGACTTTGTGTTTAACCAAATAGGACTATCTTCTGTATCTTCTATGTTTCTTGTAGTTGGCCACCAGGTTTGCACACATCTCAGGAGGGATTTTGTTCCACTCAACTTTGCAGATCTTCTCCAAGTCATTAAGGTTTCGAGGCTGATGTTTGGCAACTCGAACCTTCAGCTCCCTCCACAGATATTCTATGGGATTAAGGTCTGGAGACTGGCTAGGCCACTCCAGGACCTTAATGTGCTTCTTCTTGAGCCACTCCTTTTTTGCCATGGCCGTGTGTTTTGGGTCATTGTCATGCTGGAATACCCATCCACGACCCATTTTTAATGGGAAGGAGGTTCTCACCCAAGATTTGACGGTACATGGCCCCGTCCATCGTCCCTTTGATGCGGTGAAGTTGTCCTGTCCCCTTAGCAGAAAAACACCCCCAAAGCATAATGTTTCCACCTCCATGTTTGACGGTGGGGTTGGTGTTCTTGGGGTCATAGGCAGCATTTCTCCTCCTCCAAACACGGCGAGTTGAGTTGATGCCAAAGAGCTTGATTTTGGTCTCATCTGACCACAACACTTTCACCCAGTTCTCCTCTGAATCATTCAGATGTTCATTGGCAAACTTCAGACGGGCCTGTATATATGCTTTCTTGAGCAGGGGGGCCTTGCGGGCGCTGCAGGATTTCAGTCCTTCATGGCGTAGTGTGTTACCAATTGTTTTCTTGGTGACTATGGTCCCAGCTGCCTTGAGATTATTTACAAGCTCCTCCCGTGTAGTTCTGGGCTGATTCCTCACCGTTCTCATGATCATTGCAACTCCACGAGGTGAGATCTTGCATGGAGCCCCAGGCCGAGGGAGATTGACAGTTATTTTGTGTTTCTTCCATTTGCGAATAATCGCACCAACTGTTGTCACCTTCTCATCAAGCTGCTTGGCGATGGTCTTGTAGCCCATTCCAGCCTTGTGTAGGTCTACAATCTTGTTCCTGACATCCTTAGAGAGCTCTTTGGTCTTGGCCATGGTGGAGAGTTTGGAATCTGATTGATTGATTGCTTCTGTGGACAGGTGTCTTTTATACAGGTAACAAGCTGAGATTAGGAGCACTCCCTTTAAGAATGTGCTCCTAATCTCAGCTCGTTACCTGTATAAAAGACACCTGGGAGCCAGAAAAATTCTGATTGAGAGAGGGTCAAATACTTATTTCCCTCATTCAAATGCAAATCAATTTATAACATTTTTGACATGCGTTTTTCTGCATTTTTGTTGTTGTTATTCTGTCTCTCATTGTTCAAATAAACCTACCATTAAAATTATAGGCTGATCATGTCTTTGTCAGTCGGCAAACGTACAAAATCAGCAGGGGATCAAATACTTTTTTCCCTCACTGTAACAGTACATGGCCATTAAGGCCAGATTTTTCTCCAAAATGTTCAAACGTTCATAGATTTGTTTAACACTTTTTTTTGTTACTACATGATTCCATTTGTGTTATTTCATAGTTTTGATGTCTTCACTATTATTCTACAATGTAGAAAATAGTAAAAATAAAAAAAAACCTTTGAATGAGTAGGTGTTCTAAAACTTTTGACCAGTAGTGTATTTATGTGTACATTTATTTATTTATTTATTTACGGCAGATATTTTCTAATTACGGCAGATTTGGTCCTCCATACTACATGGAGCAGAGGGGAGAAGAACAGAGAAGGAAAGAAACGCTAGTAGGAAGCACAGGGTATAAATGGCAGCTGTACAGACTTCTGGCAGAAAGCCATTATAAGATATCTGATGGCAAACATTTAGTAGTGAATTGCATACAAGTGTAACTTCATCACCTCATGTGCTCCACGCAACGGACTCGCTGATAGATATAGAACGCTATGGACTCACCAGCTCCCGTTGTCTCCCGTTGTGCTATTTACAAACAAACACGTGACTGGCTCAACTGTTCTAGGGAACTATGGTAGCTTCATAATATAAATTATGTGACAGGTGAAATGAAGAACGCAGTCTGTTTTACCTCCTAATGTATTGAACAAGTTGACTGTAGTTATTAACTTAAAAAGCAGCTACAAATATTCACATTTCTTGAAAAACTAATAATAAATAATTTTGATGGTATTGAAAAAACATCCTGTGGCTTTTTCCAAATACCCCGGTATACTGTATACCGCCCAAGCCTAGTCACCACCATACCAGCATATTGTATGCTGGTCACCCGCAAAAGCAGCATCAAGTCACATTATGCTGGCTTGCTAAGTGATGTCTAA
This sequence comes from Coregonus clupeaformis, assembly GCF_020615455.1. Lineage (NCBI taxonomy): Eukaryota > Metazoa > Chordata > Actinopteri > Salmoniformes > Salmonidae > Coregonus > Coregonus clupeaformis. The sequence continues at coordinate 3,373,712 of NC_059215.1, forward strand.
TTCGTATTGGAGTCCAGCCTGATTGGGGATATACCAAAATATGACCTTTTACTCACTCACAATCTGCATTCAGAATGACTGAGACTACCTAAACTATCTAAACTGGAACAACAATTTCAGTAACTGGTGCAAAACATCCAACTAACAGATTGGATTAGTTTAGAAAATGTTAAGCTATTTATCTTTGGATTAGTTTAGAAAATGTTAAGCTTTTTATCTTTGTGTAGCATGAAAGGTGAAATAAATAGAATCGTGTAAATGTCTAGTAATGTCTAGATTTTTCTTAAAGCCCTGTATGGCCTACAGACACAGGGTTCCTGTGCAGCATGTTCAGGATTTCTTATGAAAGCGTGTCAGTATACCATTTGAATAAACTAGATATCCTAAATAGTGTTGTGTTTGCATTGGCTCAAATAGGCTATACAACACCAATTCAGCCAGCCAGGAGTACCTGTAGGTGGGGATGGGGGAGAGTGACTGATTAATTGTTTCATCCAGGAGGGAGGTTTCATCCAAGCATGGTTTCAACATCATTCCTGAAGTTTTAAAGCTTTTTTTTTAAAGCTCTAAAAATGCCATAGGTCTACACCATATGTGCAGGGTAATTTCCATGACTGTGTGGTAGCGTTAGCCAGCCCTAAGACATAACATTATCATAACAACATTCCAATAAAATATGCTTCCAACGGGTTATGCTATTGAAGAATCCACATTGAACAGGCCAAAATACTAATGTCTAACTTCATAAACATGTTCTTTAGTGATTTATTTATATCGCTTATGAAACTGGGTATGGAATGGAAAGTAGTCGATAGAAGAATCCTCGACTTGTGTGAGCTAGGCTAAATAGAAAAACGAAATACCCACATTGGACTCAAAATGCAATTACTTCCTGTAGCTTAGAATGTGACAATTTTCCATTGACTTCTGCCTGATTCTTCCTTGTGCACACGCAAATTAAGGAAGTAATGTAATCGCTAGTTGAATCTCTTGGTAGACTAGCATCTATGATTCAAGATTCTCTGGCGACAGAAGTTATACATTTTTGGTGTCAAAAAGAGCTGATAGGATTCCATATTCTACATGTCAGACACATAGTGTTCTATAATATATTTAAATCTGAATGTTTTCTTTAGGCTAAGCTACTAGCTACACAGGCTACAATGGCATTCTATGAAACCTGAACTCTCTATGTAACTAAAATTATAGCAATTACTACACATTCTAGCTGTAACAATAACACCAATAATCAATACAACTATCCAATGTTGCTACTTACAAGTAATATCCAGCAGCATCCCTTGCTTGCTCGAATGCATCTTCCACCAAAACAAGTCCACATGCTGAACAGCAATTTGCCATGTTGGGGTCCAAGCATTTCAGGGGGATGGGCAGTGCTGGCTATGTATATGTGACACAAATACCATCAGTAGTGCTGAGCGATTAGTGCTTTTTTAGGTCTGTTCGGTTTAAGTAGAAAAATAATCACCGTTTTTTTATTTAGGTTTCGATTATTATTTTGGGTTTAGATTTTTTGATTGATTAGGATCCCCATTAGCTGACGGCAATGGCAACAGCTAGTCTTACTGGGGTCCGACACATAACGAAAAATACGTTACAGACAAAATACTTTACAATTGACACATTTAAAAACATTTACATGTAGTGTGTACAGTAGGTGTGTGCATCTATCAGTTACACATACATGTCAGTACATACACACAACAAGTAGGTGGGGAGAGGTGTTGTGCCTTGAGGTGTTGCTTTTTTCGGGGGGTTTTTAACCGGGTTTGCTGTTCACTTGTGCTATATAAGATGGAAGGGAGTTCCATGCACTCATGGCTCTGTAAAATAAAGCAATAAGGCCTGAGGGTGTATGGTATATTGGCCATATATCACAAACCCCCGAGGTGCCTTATTGCTATTATCAACTGATTACCAATGTAATTAGATCAGTAAAAATACATGTTTTGTCATACCCGTGGTATACGGTCTGATATACCACGGCTGTCAGCCAATCAGCATTCAGGGCACGAACCACCCAGTTTATAATACTGTACGTTTCCTTGAATTTGTTCTGGACCTGGGGACTGTGAAAAGATGGGGTAAGGTGGGGTAGGTGTGTGTGTCAGTGCTGTGTGTAAGTTGATTATGCAAACAGTTTGGAATTTCCAACACATTGTTTCTTATAAAAACAACAAGTGATGCAGTCAGTCTTTCCTCAACTCTTAGCCAAGAGAGACTGGCATGCAAAGTATTAATATTAGCCCTCTGATTACAATAAAGAGCAAGATGTGTCGCTCTGTTCTGGGCCAGCTGCAGCTTAACTAGGTCTTTCTTTGCAGCACTTTACCATATGACTGGACATAGTCAAGATAAAACTAGAGCCTGCAGGACTTGCTTTGTGGAGTGTGGTGTCAAAAAAGCAGAGCATTTCTTTATTACGGACAGACTTCTCCCCATCTTTACAACCATTGAATCTACAGTGAGGGAAAAAAAGTATTTGATCCCCTGCTGATTTTGTAAGTTTGCCCACTGACAAAGAAATGATAAGTCTATAATTTTAATGGTAGGTTTATTTGAACAGTGAGATCCAGAAAAACGCATGTCAAAAATGTTATAACTTCATTTGCATTTTAATGAGGGAAATAACTATCAGAAAGATTTCTGGCTCCCAGGTGTCTTTTATACAGGTAACGAGCTGAGATTAGAAGCACACTCTTAAAGGGAGTGTTCCTAATCTCAGTTTGTTACCTGTATAAAAGACACCTGTCCACAGAAGCAATCAATCAATCAGATTCCAAACTCTCCATGATGGTCAAGACCAAAGAGCTCTACAAGGATGTCAGGGACAAGATTGTAGACCTACACAAGGCTGGAATGGGCTACAAGACCATCACCAAGCAGCTTGGTGAGAAGGTGATAACAGTTGGTGCGATTATTCGCAAATGGAAGAAATACAAAATAACTGTCAATCTCCCTCGGCCTGGGACTCCATGCAAGATCTCACCTTGTGGAGTTGCAATGATCATGAGAACGGTGAGGAATCAGCCCAGAACTACACGGGAGGATCTTGTCAATGATCTCAAGGCAGCTGGGACCAATCATCAGTCATTTGTGTCAGTGCAGTACATGTTGAGTGCCCTCCTCTATAAGCATGCTGAAAGTCTGTTGTTAATTTGTTTACAGAGAAATAGCATTGTATTTGGTCAAACACATTTTTTTCTAACAGTTTGCTAAGAGCTGGCAGCAACTGATAGGTCTGCTGTTAGAACCAGTAAAGGCTGCTTTACCACTCTTGGGTAGCGGAATGACTTTGGCTTCCCTCCAGGCCTGAGGACAAAGACTTTCCTCTAGGCTCAGATTAAAGATATGACAGATAGGAGTGGCTATAGAGTCAGCTACCATCTTCAGTACATGTTAGTTATTGTCGATAACAATAATTTTTCCACCTCTCCCACACTAACTTTACAAAATTCAAACTTGCAATGCTTTTTCTTTATTTTTTTTATTTTTTACATCTTCATCACTAGACACCTGGTTAAAGTGCCTGCCTCGAAAATGCATGCCCAAATTGAGTATAGTATATCTCCAAAACAACAAGGGCTATAAACATAATCTTGGTAGCAAAATAAAGATAACGCGTGAGATGTATCTTGAAGTGAAATAATTAATGTGGGTATTACAATGTCAGAGTACATGAAGCTAGAACAGAGCATAAATTGGGAGGTTTTGATTCCGCCTGAAAGTAACTTCAGGTTTTATAGGGAATGCTTTATTGGACTTATGCAGCTGCAGCCCCTAAACTTATGTGAAGTTTGATGCCAATAAAGTAAAGTAAACCAAAGTTGTAGGGGTTTTAGTTGAAGTATGTTTAGGCAGATTTCCAAATGGAGACATTTGGGTAGATTTGGGCACCATCAGTACCATTTGACTTTTATCAGGTACCAGACAGCAAAAGTCATTTAATTTCACTAACATATCACTATATGTGTACATTCCATCAAAATACAACTGTTTTGATGTTGTTTCCAATGTTCTCCCAGACCTCTTTGTGTTCCCATTCAAATAAACCATACAATGGGAAAGTTTGACTCCAAACTGAGCAGATTTATTAGAAACTATAAACAACAAAATTAAAAACAAAACATCCACACATCCCAAAACTATAAACAATGATATGGTATCCTTGGGTGTGTTGTCACACAAAATGTAGACCCTTTTTACCCTAAAATTTGCTGTCGTGCCAATCCTTTAAACAGTTACGCTTTGATGTAATGCACAAAGGGACTTGGCACTTCCTGCAGTACACAGGTGTTTTCACTTTGGGGATGCCAACATCCAGTCATCTCCTACAGTTCTTCCTGTCTTTGCTGGCATCATCACCATAGTATTCTGGCATGCAGGATGTTGGTGGTGGTCGTGGTGGAGGTTGTGGTTCAGACTGTTTAGCAAAGCTCACCATTTCTGTGAGTTGCTTTTCCCTGAACTACTTCTGTGTGTACGGCTTAGTGGGGTTGTTCTTATGGAGTTCTTTGTGAAGTAGGAAACTATTTACAACAGCAATATCAACAAAATGAAAAAGTAAAGTCTTATACCATTTCATCGTCTTGTGGTGAACACTGTAGTATCCAATCAATGCATTGGATAAAGGAAAGGGGAGACCATGATGCAGTGGTGTCGATTGTGGGGCTTGGGACTCTGGTGGGCATAAACCGGATTGGGTCTGGTCGTTCATCATTCTCTTCTCTATTATGCCACCTATCTTCTTCTTCCTCTTCTTCCTCCCCGACTCTTGGAGTGGCAGGCCTACCTCCACCACGCTTACTTGGATGCGCTGACTTTGAGAAAGCTTTCCCTTTTCTTTTGGGTTGAGGGCTCTTTACAGGGGACTCAGTGTCCGATGAAGACCGTGGCCGAGGGAGGGGAGCAGAACTGCGTTGTTTAGACAAGCGGCCAGGCTGAGGAAGAGGAGTCTCTGCCTGAGGAAGGGGAAGCTGTGGCTGAGGAGGCAGATGCTCTGGCTCATCACCCCAATAGTCATCTTCACTGTGCAAACAAGACAAAAGAGAACATAAAATCATGACTAAAACACACTTGTATTCATTCATTGACAAATCTGACTCAAAACAGTCAGATATATAAAATAATAGAACTATAAGAATGTTGACTAAAGTGATAATTCAGTGACAAGAAATAATACACATAGCATTCTATTGTAAGTAAACTTGCGTGTGGGCCTCTAAGCTAAGCTAGCGCTAACTTACGTTGAGCTTCAGTTACTCAAATAGATATTTTAGAATGTATGTTTTGTACTCATACAATAAATTAGTAATAGTAGTATTAGAAGTAATAAATAACAATGGGATTACATACTGTTCTGATGCTTGAGTAGGGCCCTGTACACGATAACCTTCGTTCTCGTCGTTGGGCTCTGGTTCATCTGGTCTAAGCAGGTCCTCATTGTCCGATTCAGAGTCAGTGGGGATACATGGAGTCCAACTTTCATCTGTTACAATTAATAACGCCTCTGTAACTGTATATTTGTTACTAGCGTCTGCCATATTTTTATAAACTTTGCGTTTATAATTTTATTTATTTATTTATGCCTGTTGTGATTGAAACAAACTACTGACTTCATCTTCAAACACATTCTTGGCCATGTAAAACGATGGAAACTCATTGAAATCGACTCGGAATGAGAGAGAGACACTAGAGTATCTTTTCAAGAGGTTTTATTCGATCAGACACTACTTTTGGTAACAAAAACAACAAATGTAAGACACAGTTTGTTGTTGTGATAAAGAAAATGGAAGTTTGTTATTGACAATCTTTGATTAATAGTTTAGTGAGTGTTAGTCATAGAGGAAGATGGCTATCACTGTTGGAATCTGTGAGGTAGCAGCTTTCGAATAGTGTATTGTTTGTGTAGATAGGTTGAGAAAAATAAGTTATCTGTCTACGAATATACGGGCATGCACGGATTCAAAATACAGTACTGGTTTTGCTATATGCTTATATATTTGCTTGTCGGAATATTATTTAATTTGGGCAACAACAGTTAAGCTAGATTCACAGTTGAGACTCTTCTCGTTCCAGTAGTGTATAACATTCAGGTATTCATACATGTTTAAAAACCGTACTACGGCATTGTTTGAGATTGCGGGAGGAGTACCCCGGATATGGGGAACCTCGTGATGAAGAGGTTAATGCATGAGTACGATGGCTCACTGTTCATTTTTGGCATTTCCTGCCTAAGTTTGCCCACTTTACCAATGAAGTAATCATCAAAATAATTGGCAACATCAAATGGTTTTGTGATGAATAAGTAATCTGATTCGATGAAAGATTGAGTTGAATTTGTCTTTCTGCCCATAATTTCATTGAAAGTACTCTGTTTTTTTTCCATCATTCTTTATACCATTGAGCTTGGCTTCATAATACAGTTTATTCTTATTTTTGTTGAGGTTAGTCACATCATTTCTCAATTTGCAGTTGAGGTTAGTCACATCATTTCTCAATTTGCAATAAGTCAGCCAGTCTGATGTGTAGGCAGACTTATTAGCCACTCCCTTTGCCCCATCTCTTTCAACCATACAGTTGTTCAATTCCTCATCAATCCATGGAGCCTTAACAGTTCTAACAGTCAGTTTCCTAACAGGTGCATGTTTATCAATAATTTGAAGAAGCAATTTCATAAATTCATGAAGTGCAGCATCTGGATGCTCCTTATTAATCACATCAAACCAACAAATATTTTTAACATCATCCACATAAGAGTCACAGCAAAATATTTAGTATGATCTCTTATACACTATTTTAGGCCCAGTTTTGGAACTTTGGCTTTCCTGGATATAGCTACTATGTTGTGATCACTGCATCCAATGTGTATGGATACAGCTTTAGAACAAAGTTCTACAGCATTAGTAAAAATGTGATCAATACATGTGAATCAAGTTGTAGAAATATCTCAAGGATGATCAATGGAAACAGGATGCACCTGAGCTCAATTTCGAGTCTCATACCAAAAGATCTGAATAAGGTATTTCTGTTTTTTATTTTTAATACATTTGCAAAAATATCTGAACCTGTTTTCGCTTTGTCATTATAGGGTATTGTGTGTAGATTGCTGAGGATTATTATTATTTTGATCATTTTTTTAATAAGGCTGTAACATGACAAAATGTGGAAAAAGTAAAGGGGTCTGAATACTTTCCGAAGGCATATGCATTCTTCTGTCTCTTCCTTAGCAGGAATAAAAGAAACACAGACCAGACAAGTAGATGAGCAGTGGATTATGGTCATTGTAGTTAACTACCATGTTTTATGCGCTAAACTATGTAGAATATTAGCCGGTTGGAAACTACAACTCCATACTACATCGCACAGTTCAGGCTGGATCTGATTTATCTCTAGAGAAACGCATTGAGCTCACAGAAAAAATCAGAACAAAATGAAATTCAAATAATTGATCCATGTTGGTCAATTAAGTTGTTTAAAAACCCAAAAAGAACCGACATTTCAGTTAATCGCTCAGCAGTAACCATCAGGATAGATTGAAGGTGATGCTGTTGAATGACAAAGACCTATCTAATTGTTTACCAGATCGACACAAAAGCGCAGCGCACCAGTAGATCACGTGTGCCTTGCATACAAGCTGCACACAACACTTGTTTAGGTTTTTTGCATTCTTGTTTTTTGCAATAGGGCAGAGACAAATTTGCAGTTTCATAGCTAATCTCATGTTATTTTACAAATCTTTCCATGGGGCTGAGAGAAAATGTTGCTATTTAGAGCTAATTTCCTGCTATTCTACACATTTTGCCATGAGGATGAGAGAGAACTTTTAGTTTTAAAGCTAATTTCCTGTAATTAAAAGAAAACATGGCTTATGACGTGTTTGTTACAGGTCCCAGGATTGACACCAGGATAATATGTTTCCTGTAAAACAAGAGAAATGATGAGACAATATAACATTTTCTGGTTTCAGACATTTTAATCCAAAACTGTCAAGGGTCAATTATCTGGTTCATTACAATTGTTTTGTAGAAAAATATAAATTCACAGTTCTCATTATCAATAGAAAAATATCTATATACATTAAAATATATACACTGCTCAAAAAAATAAAGGGAACACTTAAACAACACATCCTAGATCTAAATGAATGAAATAATCTTATTAAATACTTTTTTCTTTACATAGTTGATGTGCTGACAACAAAATCACACGAAAAGTATCAATGGAAATGAAATGTATCAACCCATGGAGGTCTGGATTTGGAGTCACCCTCAAAATTAAAGTGGAAAACCACACTACAGGCTGATCCAACTTTGATGTAATGTCCTTAAAACAAGTCAAAATGAGGCTCAGTAGTGTGTGTGGCCTCCACGTGCCTGTATGACCTCCCTACAACGCCTGAGCATGCTCCTGATGAGGTGGCGGATGGTCTCCTGAGGGATCTCCTCCCAGACTTGGACTAAAGCATCCGCCAACTCCTGGACAGTCTGTGGTGCAATGTGGCGTTGGTGGATGGAGCGAGACATGATGTCCCAGATGTGCTCAATTGGATTCAGGTCTGGGGAATGGGCGGGCCAGTCCATAGCATCAATGCCTTCCTCTTGCAGGAACTGCTGACACACTCCAGCCACATGAGGTCTAGCATTGTCTTGCATTAGGAGGAACCCAGGGCCAACCGCACCAGCATCTGGTCTCACAAGGTGTCTGAGGATCTCATCTCGGTACCTAATGGCAGTCAGGCTACCTCTGGTGAGCACATGGAGGGCTGTGCGTCCCCCCAAAGAAATGCCACCCCACACCATGACTGACCCACCGCCAAACCGGTCATGCTGGAGGATGTTGCAGGCAGCAGAACGTTCTCCGCGGAGTCTCCAGACTCTGTCACGTCTGTCACATGTGCTCAGTGTGAACCTGCTTTCATCTGTGAAGAGCACAGGGTGCCAGTGGCGAATTTGCCAATCTTGGTGTTCTCTGGCAAATGCCAAACGTCCTGCACGGTGTTGGGCTGTAAGCACAACCCCCACCTGTGGATGTCGGGCCCTCATACCACCCTCATGGAGTCTGTTTCTGACTGCTTGAGCAGACACATGCACATTTGTGGCCTGCTGGAGGTCATTTTGCAGGGCTCTAGCAGTGCTCCTCCTGCTCCTCCTTGCACAAAGTCGAAGGTAGCAGTCCTGCTGCTGGGTTGTTGCCCTCCTACGGCCTCCTCCACGTCTCCTGATGTACTGGCCTGTCTCCTGGTAGCGCCTCCATGCTCTGGACACTACACTGACAGACACAGCAAACCTTCTTGCCACAGCTCGTATTGATGTGCCATCCTGGACGAGCTGCACTACCTGAGCCACTTGTGTGGGTTGTAGACTCCGTCTCATGCTACCACTAGAGTGAAAGCACCGCCAGCATTCAAAAGTGACCAAAACATCAGCCAGGAAGCATAGGAACTGAGAAGTGGTCTGTGGTCACCACCTGCAGAACCACTTCTTTATTGGGGGTGTCTTGCTAATTGCCTATAATTTCCACCTGTTGTCTATTCCATTTGCACAACAGCATGTGACATTTTATTGTCAATTGCTTCCTAAGTGGACAGTTTGATTTCACAGAAGTGTGATTGACTTGGAGTTACATTGTGTTGTTTAAGTGTTCCCTTTATTTTTTTGAGCAGTGTATATACATTCACATACTTTTATATCCTATGTTAAGTCTCTTTAACAGTAAATATAGCTATTGCTATTCAATGAATGAGTATCTGTACCAAAATAAAGGCTATTCACTTACAAATAGTGCAAAAGGTATGCTATCTAGCATGTAAAACCATCAAATTGTATGTATGTTTGTCCAACACATATCAACAGATTACCCACTATAGTAGTGTAAACACAAACAGTCAAATACATGAGCTGGTAAGCATATAACAAGGGCTAAACTAGTGCTTAGCATGAGGCTAGCTAGCTAACTTTCTAACCATTAATTTAGGGCTGGGTGATATGGCCAAAAAGTGATATTTAGATTTTTTCAGAAGTTTGAAGATTCACAATTGGGGCTGTTGCGGTGACCATATTACCGCCACACCGGCAGTCACGAGTCATGAAGGCAGTCAAATTCCGCATGACCGTTTAGTCATGGTAATTAGGCTTCTTCAAGCTCTGATGCTGCTGATTCCTACCAAAATTGCTAACTGCCTGGTACTCAGCACTCTATTGTCCCTCTAATCACTCTGACATCAATGCAAATGTATTCGAAAATCTAATCAAACATTTCATGAGAGACCATGAGCTCATGTTGCGCAACATTTCTATAGGCTATACAATTGCTTGAGAAAACAGAGTGATAGCCTATTAAAAAGAGGAGGATCCATCAGCTTTGTATAGGCTAGGCCTACTATATTTATTTCTCAACTTTCCTAATATTAAGCACGTTGCTTATCTTTACAACAGGAGTATAGCCTACCTGACTGGCATGAAAATGTACCACGGGAAAAGCGTCCTCCATTCGCTATTTAAGTGCATAGATGCCATGTATTTTTTCCCCTGCCCCTGTTTCGAGACAGGTGCATGATAATGGTCCATTCTAAATCAAAACAAATGTCACACATATATTATTTAGTATATGTAAAGACAAGATTAAATCAAGAATAGTTTGATGGGTGAAAACATTAGCCTATCACTTTTGAATGATATATTATCACTTGTGAATGATGCCTTTATTTGCGTGAGGCAAGAAACAATGCCTTTTTTTTGCTACTTTTTTAAATCATAGTCACACACCTCATGTAGCCTAGCCCATAGGCTATATGTTTTGATAAGGTTTGTATCACAACTAAAGTGGACAAATAACTTCTTAAAATTAAGCACATTCATCTGCTTTACAAGGGGTGTAGAGCCTAACTGGCATACATAAGCAGCGCATAAGCAGTGCATGAGTTTCAAGTTTGGGGAAGATAATTGTCACCATAAAAATGTACCTTTATAATGAAAGCATTACATGCATAATCGCATTTGCGGTCACTTTTGATAATGGTGTTTTCCTGCTATTGGAACATCCGTGTTTATAGCCTACTGCCGTGTGCACATTGCTGCGCTTATAATGTGAAGAAATAGCCTAATAGTTTAAAAACATTTTAAGGTAAAAGTTCTGATCTGTTGCGCCAGCCACATTGCGTAAAAAATGTTTTTTGATGCTAGTGATTGTATTAATTTGGGATCTATCGCATCCCACAACTGTCCCAGACTATGTTTGGAATATTTATTTCTCGCACAGAATAGAATAGGTCAACTTTTGTACTATGGGGGATAGTAGATAGACTTAGGCTAGTGCTTTTGCTGTTCGTTAGGCCTACTCATCTTGTTGGCTGACGAAAAGTAAATGTGGATAGTTCTTCCAATATCTTCAGTATGCACTTTGGGATTAGATAAGGGTGTACGCAGTTGCGTCCCTGATGCATCTATCTACACTTGTAGCCTATGAGAAAGACCCGATCACGTGATGGAGAGCGTTGTGAGTGAAAGGTCCTTCGGAGGACGCAGCACTCAGGGAGAAGGGCACAACGGCCACTGGCCGCAACAGGCATAGATTTTTATAGGGTCCATTATGGCCACATGAAGGGGATGCAGCCGTGAAATTCGAGGCATTATCAAGTGCTTGTCAAATTGTGAATGAGAGACTGATAAAGTGTGTGGCGCAAAAACCAAAGCAGAGCTCATGCCTTTCAAGCAACTTTTTTCAAATCATCATTAGAGTCGCGTCATGCAGCCTTACAATGTATTAAAAATCAAAACATATGGCCTCCCGAGTGGCGCAGCGGTCTAAGGCACTGCATCGCAGTGCTAGAGGCATCACTACAGATCCGGGTTCGATCCCGGGCTGTGTCGCAGCCAGCCGCGACCGGGAGACCCATGAGGCGGCGCACAATTGGCCCAGCATTGTCCGGGTTAGAGGAGTGTTTGGCGGGCTGGGATGTCCTTGTCCCATCGTGCTCTAGCGACTCCTTGTGGTGGGCCGGGCGCCTGCACGCTGACGTCAGTCGCCAGCTATACAGTGTTTCCTCCGACACATTGGTGCGGCTGGCTTCCGGGTTAAGCGAGCAGTGTGTCAAGAAGCAGTGTGGCTTGGCAGGTTCGTGTTTCGGAGGACGCATGGCTCTCGACCTTTGCCTCTCCCGAGTCCATATGGGAGTTGCAGCGATGGGACAAGACTGTAACTACCAACTGGATATCACAAAATTGAGTAGAAAAAATGTAACATATAGCCCAATGTTTGTAGAACAACTAAAGTTACATTAATAACTCTAAATTAAGCATGTACAGTGAGGTATAAAAGTATTTGATCCCCTGCTGATTTTGTACGTTTGCCCACTGACAAATACATTATCAGTCTATAATTTTAATGGTAGGTTTATTTGAACAGTGAGAGACAGAATAACAAAAACAAAAATCCAGAAAAACGCATGTCAAAAATGTTATAAATTGATTTGCATTGTAATGAGGGAAATATATATTTGACCCCCTCTCAATCAGAAAGATTTCTGGCTCCCAGGTGTCTTTTATACAGGTAACGAGCTGAGATTAGGAGCACACTGTTCAAGGGAGTGCTCCTAATCTCAGCTTGTTACCTGTATAAAAGACACCTGTCCACAGAAGCAATCAATCAATCAGATTCCAAACTCTCCACCATGGCCAAGACCAAAGAGCTCTCCAAGGATGTCAGGGACAAGATTGTAGACCTACACAAGGCTGGGCTACAAGACCATCGCCAAGCAGCTTGGTGAGAAGGTGACAACAGTTGGTGTGATTATTCGCAAATGGAAGAAACACAAAAGAACTGTCAATCTCCCTCGGCCTGGGGCTCCATGCAAGATCTCACCTCGTGGAGTTGCAATGATCATGAGAACGGTGAGGAATCAGCCCAGAACTACACAGGAGGATCTTGTCAGTGATCTCGAGGGAGCTGGGACCATAGTCACCAAGAAAACAATTGGTAACACACTACGCCGTGAAGGACTGAAATCCTGCAGCGCCCGCAAGGTCCCCCTGCTCAAGAAAGCACATATACAGGCCCGTCTGAAGTTTGCCAATGAACATCTGAATGATTCAGAGGAGAACTGGGTGAAAGTGTTGTGGTCAGATGAGACCAAAATTGAGCTCTTTGGCATCAACTCAACTCGCCGTGTTTGGAGGAGGAGGAATGCTGCCTATGAACCCAAGAACATCATCCCCACAGTCAAACATGGAGGTGGAAACATTATGCTTTGGGGGTGTTTTTCTGCTAAGGGGACAGGACAACTTAACCGCATCAAAGGGACGATGGACGGGGCCATGTACCGTCAAATCTTGGGTGAGAACCTCCTTCCCTCAGCCAGGGCATTGAAAATCGGTCGTGGATGGGTATTCCAGCATGACAATGACCCAAAACAGTGGCCTAGCCAGGCTCCAGACCCTAATCCCATAGAAAATCTGTGGAGGGAGCTGAAGGTTCGAGTTGCTAAACGTCAGCCTCAAAACCTTAATGACTTGGAGAAGATCTGCAAAGAGGAGTGGAACAAAATCCCTCCTGAGATTTGTGCAAACCTGGTGGCCAACTACAAAAAACGTCTGACCTCTGTGATTGCCAACAAGGGTTTTTCCACCAAGTACTAAGTCATGTTTTGCAGAGGGGTCAAATACTTATTTCCCTCATTAAAATGCAAATCAATTTATAACATTTTTGACGTGCGTTTTTCTGGATTTTTTTGTTGTTATTCTGTCTATCACTGTTCAAATAAACCTAACATTAAAATTATAGACTGATCATGTCTTTGTCAGTTGGCAAACGTACAAAATCAGCAGGGGATCAAATAACTTTTTCCCTCACTGTATATGCCATTTCTCTCCAACTGTGTTCCTTCACAAAAGCTCTTAACCTATAACCTATATACTTATTATTGACATAGCATGCCCTACATTAGTTATCTTGCTGTTATTAGTTGTTATTATGAGTCCCATCCTTCAGCTCCATTCAACACCTCCCAACTGTCTCTTAACACCATCCATATTGGATTTCTATTTGCCAAATATTTTTCAACTGTACTGTGATGTTTCACAAAAGTTCTGAACCCTTCTATTCTCATTGTTTCTACAAATTGTAAATTAAAAATATATATATATGTTGCTAAAAGTATTATATTATTGATCGATTGACTATGACTTTTCAGATCACCCAGTAGTGCTATCTGCAGGGTTAGTTCCAGGTAAATATTGCAATCCTTCAGCCATTCCTGGACCTGTGACCAAAAACAAGCCACAAATGGACAGTACCAAAACAAATGATCTAATGATTCTGTCTCTTCGCAGCAAAATCTGCAGAGCTGGGAAGACTGTATACCCCATATAAATAACATTCTATTGGTAGCAAGAATTTTGTATAATAATTTAAATTGAATAATCCTAAATTTTGAATCCGGTGTCGTTTTGCGTATCAGTTCATAAACTCTATGCCATGGAATCGGTACATCAAAAATCTCTTCCCAACTATTTGCAATCTATATGGGATGGATGTCAATCCTTTGGTCCTTAAATGAAACTGGTATACTTTTTTATTTATCACAATTTTCTTTAACCAATTATGTTCTTTAATGCAGGGCCGACAGACAAGTTCCTTACTTTTCCCCCTTCCACTTTCCTCTTCCATTTTTGCGGTAATGCTGCAATTATTTGGTTGTATTTTTGGGTAGAGCAGACATTTCCATATGTTTTTGTTAGCTGCATGTGCGACGTAACTCCACCAGTCCTACCTATGATATAATTTACGATGATTTCCTTTTTTAAAACATTTTTTAAGAAAATACTGGCTTTTTATCAATTAGTATATTTGAGTTTAACCACAATATTTGCTGCATTATTTGTTCTGTTGTTTCTGATTTGAAATTGAAATTGCAACGAACTTTCTATGGCTTGTTTTAGAAATAGTGATATTTGGGAGATGATTTCCTTTTCAAATAACTGAAAGTGAGAGGTTGTAATCTGTATAAAGGGAAAAATGCCGTTCTTGAACATGGGGTGAGACAATTTTACAAATTTGCTAGAGAACCAGTTCGGATTTAAGTATAACTTTTGTATGACTGAAGCTTTTAGTGATAGGTCTAATGCTTTAATATTTAATCATTTCTGTCCTCCGAATTCATATTCAGTATATAAATAGGCCAGTTTTAATTTTGTCTGGCAGTTTTATAATTAGTCCATAAGAGGGAGCTACCAAATTAAATAAGGCCTGTCCATTTTTGTTTGGTTTTTACCATAATGGTTTTAAATAACCACACACAACCCCCCTATTATGAAATGTTAGTTGCATAGGGTTTTGATTTTGATTTTAGGGGTTTTTCAGGGGTTAGAAATGATATATCTTAAAGGGACACACACACATATAATTTTCTGAGTGAGTTTTAATTAAACATTTGATTTATTTTGATAACTGTACTGAAGACTTACTGTACACTTGGGATATGTAATGTATGAAATGTTTTTACTGTTGTAAATGATTAGTCTACTATAGAATGAAACACTTCTTTGAAGGGTTTGAATGACCTCTGACCTCTGTCCTGACTTTCTAGTGTGATTTGATCACCCACACTGGAAAACCGAGAGACATAGGATGATGAATTTAAGGTAATTTATTATACCGAGATGAGGGTAATTTGTAGTACTGATAATTGTGAAGAAGTTTATAATTTGGCAATAGTCCTATATATGAGAGCGTCTGCTAAATGACTAAAATGTAAATGTAATGATTCGGATCATAACAAGGACAGAGAGAGAGCTAGCCCTGAATGAGGGACACGTGTCGCTAGTCAATTTGACTATTCCTTGAATTACCTTATGGAATACAATTAGGTTAAGATGTTATCAAGGGTTGTCATTCTAATTTCATTTATTATTTTGATTTAACAGGCAATGTTGTTGTTTTTGTTTTTTGAACGCATGAATCACGACGTGAGTCATGTGTCCAAAAGGGGGAATTACTGTTTTCCTGGGGCCTTTTTCCTGGGGCTTTTGGTAAATATGCTAATTATATTAAGAATATGAGCAGTAGTAATTAATGTGTTATGGGTTAGATGGAATGTGTTATGTGCAAATGTATTTGTGGTAGGAGGCAGGGTGTAGAGGAGGCCTGTGTCTATGAAACTAGTATACTAAAATAAGCTGCAAGAATGTGCACTTCCTAATCTTGAGGCTTCTCCTGACTGATGAGAAGACATGGTATAGTAGCATACTGTGTCTCAACTAACAATGTTCTTAAGACTCTCTTCATGGGTGAAGGCTTCTCTGCCCAACCTAGCAGGAGAATCTGAGCATTGTCTGCGCCCTGGAGACTGGCGGTAAATTATTACAGAAGTAAGAGCTGGACAGACCGTAGGTGGAGAGGTCAGTACTAGGTGTTGCTGGCTACCTTGATGGTTGGGAAAGTAGCAGAGAGAGATACCTGCATCCATGTGTCCCACTGTGTAGGAGTGTTCCAAACTCAGAGGAGGAAGATGGCACTGCCACTGCGGAGCATTGTTTTATTTTGTGTCTGTCTCTGTGTGTGTATCTTTGCAGCAGGGACTCTCAGCTTCCCTATTGGTACGCTGCCAGAAGGACACACTCCACAGAACGATGTTGATAAATTGAGAAAGATTCTGCCTGAGCCCGAGATCCTAGTGACGGAATAAGGTCCAGAGATAAAGGGACCATACATCGTCACCCAGGCTACACCAACGACTGTACGGATAGAGGGGAGATCGACCTGGTATCATCTAAACCACTGTAACAGAGTACCATGAGGAAACCGACGACCTAGAGATGAGGGAGCTGAGGATGCTGGAGCTGGCCAGAATCATGAAATGGGAGACGATGGCAATGGGAATGCTACTGATGAGCTATGTGCTCTGGCTGATTCCCTTGGCGGAGGGACAGACCTCCAAGAACTTAAAGATCTTCCAGATTTTCAAGAATCACCTGACTTCCACACCATTCATTTCTCTGTCTTTGAAGGGTTTCCCTAACAGATATTGAGGTCTAACTTGCCGATCCTGTGATTCTACGGTGTAGTTGATAGATTGATAAGGGGAGTATATTAGAAATTGGTTTTAAGAATAATTGGTAAAACATAATAATTTGTCATATAGTCAATGCTTATATGGATTTCGTGGATTATAAATGAACTAAACTATACTGTTATGTGTTCTGTCCTCTCTCTCTCTCGAGGTAACTACAGATGGTGTCGTGATGCATTGCAGGGATAATTTGGTCAAGAACGGTGTGAACCTAAAAAAAAAAACATTCTAAACAAGCTGAAGATGAGCAACAAAGGCGTTGAATACGGTCCTGTCAGCACCACTTCTACCTGCAACCGGTGTACAACATCCAATTTAAGCTATCAACTGCTTTTCTCTCATGCTTTTCTCTGGGGAGTGGGACAGGAGTCCACAAGGAGTGAGAATGGAGAGAGATCTGTTCAAATACAACATTTCTCATGTTGTTGGTATACTGGTTGGCAAATGGACGAGACAGAATGGGGGGTAGAGAAGGTAGTTGCTCAGATGAGACATTGAAATTGGGACATTATCATGGGCAATCCACATTGAACTATGAAGCTGTCTGAAGAACATAATGAAGAAACGCCAGAAGATTGAGTGCCGGGGAAGGACGGGGTTGGTCAGCTGTGTCCGTAATTGATTTTGACTGATCTAAAATTAATATGTGGGGTATCAGGTTGATGTAGGAGGTATATACACTGATAAATGTATAGTCATTTGGATTAAGAATGCATTGTGATAATGATCTGTAGTTATTATGATGAGGAAGGTAATACTAGAATTCTGGATTGTTATACTGTATGTAATATAAGTGTACATTCTGAGAGTGGTGATATGTGATAAGTTGAGGGTTAACTTTGAATGATAAGACCCATGTGAGTCACTAAGCATTGTCATTCTGAATTAGGGTTGGATAATTAATTTGGATATGTTGATTTTTCAGTAGACTATAGTTACATTTATTCAGACTCAGTGAACTATAAGATCAACGTAGTTAATCAACGAACACGGAGATAGGGTTACATCTATGTTGATATGCAAGAACTTAATTGGTTCCTATTATGGGGTTTGGTGTGTGTGACATAGGAATGTTTATGCTATTTTCATCTGATCTGACCTTGGGTTGAATTCCTCAATCCTAAGTAATCCAAGGCTGTACTGATTTATCAGTGAATGAAACCAGAGTGTTATCCTATGCCTCTATCTTAAGGCATATTACTGGAACGGAGTCAGGGTTGAACAGGGTTCAGACTAAACATGGTACCTACTAACAGTCTTGGGTTTTCAAGCAATTGGGTCTGAAATGGCACTCATTAGACAATATGCAATTGATAATCGCATAGCATTGGATGCTATTACAGCAGCTAAATGGGGGAGTGTATGCGATTATAGGGGGAGATGCATGTTGTACATACTTGCCATCAGAATAGGAAGGTTTTGGGAATTTAGAAGGTTACAGGATGGGATTAGTGATTACAGCTAGAGATGTATCAGTCAATATTAAATGCAAGGAGGGAAAGTACAAATTCTTCATCTATATCATGTTATTCAAGTGTAGAGTCCATTGATAATGTTGATTGAGTTATATGGGGAATTTACTCCAATCATATGTAAAGCTATGGGAGAATATTTTATTTTGGAAATCAAATTTTATGTGAATTGTTTGGTTTAAGTAAATGTTATATCTGGGGAATTTTACTGACAACATATAAAGAGAGAAAAGGGGGATTGATATGACGTCTTTTACACAGGATTTGTTAATGTCTTTGATATTGTGTTGCATAGGATTTTGAGGATGAGGACATTCCATTTATTTATTTTTGTCACTGGTGGGTGCCAGAAGGTATGCGTGCCAAGGAAGACTGGGGGGCCACTGATGTTACTTTTAGAATGAGTATGTGATGGAATGTCCTGACTAGGGTGCAAGGGTGTGGTCCTCTGTAGCTCAATTGGTAGAGCATGGCGCTTGTAACGCCGGGGTAGTGGGCTCGATCCCCGGGACCACCCATACGTAAAAATGTATGCGCACATGACTGTAAGTCGCTTTGGATAAAAGCGTCTGCTAAATGGCATATTATTATATTATATTATTAAGACGATACCATATAGGGTGATACTATTGTAGTTGGGAGTGACACCCAATAATGGTTGGCAACTGTTGGGTAGAATTAGCTTGCCAAGCAGAGAGATTTTCTATGTATGTCATTCGAATAGAGAGATGCAACCCACGTGTATCTTGCTATGTTGAATCCGTTGGGGAGTCCAAATGACAATAGGCCTCTCACGTGCAGCTTGTCATGTTGAACCCGGTACCGTATATTAAATACATGTATCAACTCTCTATCTAAGTGTTAAATATCTTCTTGCATCCTGAATTACTTGATACCGGAGAAACCCATCATAACATTCATTTTTGAACAAATTAATATGTTCAAAACTGTTCAACTATTGTCTTTCTCTCTGAGTCAACTACTCACCACATTTCATGCACTGCAGTGCTAGCTAGCTGTAGCTTATGCTTTCAGTACTATACTGAACAAAAATATAAATGCAACATGCAACAATTTCAAAGATTTTACTGAGTTACAGTTCATATAAGGAAATCAGTCAATTAAAATAAATTCATTAGGCCCTAATCTATGGATTTCACTTGACGTGGAATACAGATATGCATCTGTTGGTCACAGATACCTTTAAGAAAAATTGGCCTCACAATGGGGCTTATTGGAGCTGTCATTTGTGACTGATACTTGTAAATGTGTGCTTGTAAACTTGTGCTGATTGCTACGCATATAAATACGATTATTTCTTGATACATTTGAAACGAGGTCTAGTTGTGGCCTCAATCGGACTAGATTGTGAACAACTCTTGGCAGAATGCATTGCTTGAATGCCATTAGGATGATAAGCACAGTCGTTCGTGAACTCGTCTCTCGAGTTCGAATTTGTTGAGCAGAGGCTGTGTATGTTTTGTTTCTACAAATCTGTGTCCATCATAACATTCAATAAGAAATTAATAGCAGTCATTTTTGCACCATGCGATCAATTGTCCATTCTAAACATGTCTTTTTCTTCTCTATGCTCATGATCTATTTTCCTGCGCGCATATGACAGACAGTTGGTGGTCGGTGCATGACTCTGGAGCTGCTGAGCCAGAGGAGCATGTATTAATCCTGCTGTAGGACGCATTGCGGCCAGCACTAACAGCAGATAAAACAAAACAACTATTTTGAACGAGTCACTCAGAAAAACGAATCATTACTCTCGAGTCAGTAAAAATAGTCGTTCAAAAAGAGCGATTTGTTCGTGAACTGCACATCACTATAACCCTGGCAGTCATTCTGAATGCAGATTGTGGGAATCCACTCTGGCTGGATTCCAATAGGAATTAAACATAATTTTACATGCCAGCATAATGTGACTTGATGCTGGTTTTGCTTTAGTGTATGCTGCTCACCAGTGTCCAAAACACAGCGAAGGCTGGTCACCAGCAAAAACACAATGATGGCTGGTCACCTCCAAAAACACAACGAAGGCTGATCTGCCAGCATAACCAGATAGACCATGCTGGTCAGACCAGCTTGACCAGCACTAACCAGCATAGACCAGCATGGACTGACATTGACCAGCCTGGACCAGCTTCAATTGTATACTGGTCTATGCTGTTTTTTTCATCAGGGGCCTTCTCATGGGCTCCGATCAGCTCCTTCACTTCAGAGCGGTTCAGCTCAGTAAAGATGCTCTCACTGTCCTCCACTGCTTCCTGTCCTGATCGCTGTTAGAACACACACAGAGAGGAAGAGTTTCATTTCAACAAGCCCATTCACTCAGCTCTCACCAGGGCCCCACTCACTCACTTTAGAGAGGACTATCTGCTTAATAAATACATTTAAATGGTCAACATTCACCTTGAGCGACTTCACAGCCTGTATTACCTCCTGCATCTCTTTCTGTCTTCTGGGTTTTCTGTTTAGATTTCTGCTGTTTCTACCCCTGCTTCCTTTGTAGAGAAACAAACATCATTCCATAGTTAATTATATAAAATGAGGAAAACACGCATGAGCGTGTGCGCACACCTACAGTGGGGAAAAATGTATTTAGTCAGCCACCAATTGTGCAAGTTCTCCCACTTAAAAAGATGAGAGAGGCCTGTAATTTTCATCATAGGTACACGTCAACTATGACAGACAAATTGAGGGAAAAAAATCCAGAAAATCACATTGTAGGATTTTTTAATGAATTTATTTGCAAATTATGGTGGAAAATAAGTATTTGGTCACCTACAAACAAGCAATATTTCTGGCTCTCACAGACCTGTAACTTCTTCTTTAAGAGGCTCCTCTGTCCTCCACTCGTTACCTGTATTAATGGCACCTGTTTGAACTTGTTATCAGTATAAAAGACACCTGTCCACAACCTCAAACAGTCACACTCCAAGCTCCACTATGGCCAAGACCAAAGAGCTGTCAAACGAAACCAGAAACAAAATTGTAGACCTGCACCAGGCTGGGAAGACTGAATCTGCAATAGGTAAGCAGCTTGGTTTGAAGAAATCAACTGTGGGAGCAATTATTAGGAAATGGAAGACATACAAGACCACTGATAATCTCCCTCAATCTGGGGCTCCACGCAAGATCTCACCCCGTGGGGTCAAAGTGATCACAAGAACGGTGAGCAAAAATCCCAGAACCACACGGGGGGACCTAGTGAATGACCTGCAGAGAGCTGGGACCAAAGTAACAAAGCCTACCATCAGTAATACACTACGCCGCCAGGGACTCAAATCCTGCAGTGCCAGACGTGTCCCCCTGCTTAAGCCAGTACATTTCCAGGCCCGTCTGAAGTTTGCTAGAGTGCATTTGGATGATCCAGAAGAGGATTGGGAGAATGTCATATGGTCAGATGAAACCAAAATAGAACTTTTTGGTAAAAACTCAACCGTCGTGTTTGGAGGACAAAGAATGCTGAGTTGCATCCAAAGAAAACCATACCTACTGTGAAGCATGGGGGTGGAAACATCATGCTTTGGGGCTGTTTTTCTGCAAAGGGACCAGGACGACTGATCCGTGTAAAGGAAAGAATGAATGGGGCCATGTATCGTGAGATTTTGAGTGAAAACCTCCTTCCATCAGCAAGGGCATTGAAGATGAAACGTGGCTGGGTCTTTCAGCATGACAATGATCCCAAACACACCGCCCGGGCAACGAAGGAGTGGCTTCGTAAGAAGCATTTCAAGGTCCTGGAGTGGCCTAGCCAGTCTCCAGATCCCAACCCCATAGAAAATCTTTGGAGGGAGTTGAAAGTCTGTGTTGCCCAGCGACAGCCCCAAAACATCACTGCTCTAGAGGAGATCTGCATGGAGGAATGGGCCAAAATACCAGCAACAGTGTGTGAAAACCTTGTGAAGACTTACAGAAAACGTTTGACCTGTGTCATTGCCAACAAAGGGTATATAACAAAATATTGAGAAACTTTTGTTATTGACTAAATACTTATTTTCCACCATAATTTGCAAATAAATTCATAAAAAATCCTACAATGTGATTTTCTGGATTTTTTTTCCTCATTTTGTCTGTCATAGTTGACGTGTACCTATGATGAAAATTACAGGCCTCTCTCATCTTTTTAAGTGGGAGAACTTGCACAATTGGTGGCTGACTAAATACTTTTTTCCCCCACTGTACGTGTAACTAAACTTTCCGTAAAAACACTTTTAAAGAAATGCAAAATGTTTTTTTCTGTAATTTGTGCCGTGTGTGTGCCGTACTGCTCTCATGTTCAAACATCACACACAATACTCACTGGCCACATGGTCATGCCCAAATCATATTTAAATAACTTTATTTAGCTACACAATACATTTTAGCCATTTTGGATTTGGACATGAATAATAAATGCTAATATCAGGAACATTGACTCACATTGGTAAAGAAAATAGTTAAATGTTAGCATTTGGAGTAAGTGGCCAGGTAAACAAAACCAAAGCATGGATTGCTATCTAACCTTGTCCATAGACTGCTCACAGGGTAAGACACCAATAAGTACCGGTAATTTTGTAATTTGAGTAATCTATGTCTTTAAGGTCAAGTCCCGGTCTGTTGAAAATACTTCTGGAATCCTACCTTCACGAATTTAAGAGATGCTAAGTCAACTCCAGTTACATCCAACCATGATTGTCTAACATTGTTGTAATCCTGACTCCCTCTACTTCACCCGCGCTAAAGTAGTTGTATTCTATTCTGTAATTATTTAGTTTTCAAAGTGATATTCTGAATGATAAGCCAATACAGAGTTCTATCCTTACCTGTCTCTCAGTCCTCTCTAATTCCATTGAGACTGTATCATGGACTTTATGTTCACTCATCATACACAGATAACAGATCAACTGCTGATTGGTACGGCAGTTCATCTCCAGCAGTTAGCAATGACAAGAGCAGATCTTCTCCTGTAGTAGTGTGGAGGCTTTGGCCAGCTTGTGCTTCTTAAAGGCAGGAGATTCATAGCGAGGCTGGAGGTGAGTCTCACAGTAAGAGGCCAGACACTCCAGACAGGACTTGACAGCTTTGAGTTTTCTCCCAGAACAGAAGTCCCACTCCACATCTCCAGGTCCAGCATAACAGAGAGCAGGAGGAGCAGCTTGAAGTCCTGTCTCGTTCAGTTTCTCCACCAATTTGGCTAGCATGGTGCTTTTCCTCAAAACAGGCTGTGGAATGAAGGTCTGTCTGCAATGGGGACAGCTGTACATTATTATCCTATTTTTATCATTTTGATCCCAGTAGTCTTTAATAGTATGGAGAAAAGAAAAGTATGAAAAATGTATGCACTCACTAACTGTAAGTCGCTCTGGATAAGAGCGTCTGCTAAATGACTAAAATGTAAATGTAATACAGCCCATACAAAAGCTGTGTCCACAGGAATGGTCACCGGATCCCTCAGTGGATCCAGACGGACAACTGATCGATTCCTGTTCACTAGTTTATGTCATCTTGGACACATACAGAGCATAAAGTACCTTTCCTTTTGTCACACACACAGCAGTGGGAGTGGTCATTCCTGCCAGTGCATGTAACTTCTGAGTTGTCAGACTTTAACACTTTATGACCCCATCATTCCTCTTCACACTGCTTTATGAGCACAACTCCCTAATACAGCCCAGACAGATCCAAACAACTGATTAAATCCATGGATTTTACCAATTTGGTGCTGACACTAACAGACTGAGTGCAGCAGAGTATCAGAGTTAGGTATTGTTTCTTTATAAGTGTTTATGGATATATGAGTGGGCACATTTCCTGGTTGCGTGTGTACTCTGTATGTGTAGGGTGTGTGATGTTGGCAGTGGTGTGGCGGTGAGGTCGGTGGCTGGGTAAGCACTGTGTTATGTATGGTACGACGTGCTGTACGTTGTTATGGTTTACGACATTGTGCTGCTTTACGGATGAATGGGTTGTCAGAATGAGTGGCACATGTCATTAAAAGGACAGAGTGATGTACAACGTGAAACTGTGCAGATGTGCGTTCTTCTACAGCTAGGCTAGTTATAACATTGGAGACGAAGATGGCTAAATTCAGCTTACCACCACCAGCACCATTCCTTGCCGTGCCTGGTGAACCTCCAGTCCCGTGGAATAACTGGCTTGAAAGTTTTAACACTTATCTCGAAGCTATGGACCTTTCTACAATCTACGACAAGCGGAGGACAGCACTGCTCCGTCACTGCTTCGGTACAGAGGGACAGAGGATTTTCAGAGCCCTTGGATCGGCTCCTACATTCACCGCTGCAGTCAGCCTCCTACGGAACCACTTCGCCGGGAAAGAGCGAGTGCTCCTCCGACGCTACCGGCTACGGAAAAGACACCAACGGCCGGGTGAGTCCATTCAAAGCTACATGGCTAATCTGAGGGATTTGGCTAGCTCTTGTAACTACGGGACACTTCAGGATGAGATTATCAGGGATCAGTTGATAGAGGGGACGTTATGTGAAAGGACAAGGGAGAAACTGCTTTTGGAATCTGATAATTTACAACTAGATGGAGCTATTAAAATAGCACTCCAGGTTGAAACGGCTTTGGAATGCTCTACTATGCTAACAGACAGCTCTGCAGCATACACTTGGCCCCCAGCCATTCTCACATAGCAGCTTCAGCCCGAGCAGGCGCACTACAACGATCACGCGCTGCGCACGCCCTCCCACGTCGACAGTTGCATGGACACAGATACCTGCATGCCCGTGCAGAAGGCACACAGACAAACAAACAGAAGTAGCTATGGCAACTGTGGGGCTAGCTCTCACAATTCAAGGGCTTCAAACTGCCCAGCCCGTGGGAAAATATGCAAGAACTGTTCAAAATACAATCACTTTGCGAAAGTGTGTCGTTCTGCCCCAGCTACTAGCTCCACCCAGAACAGGCCCTTATTTTCATCTCACTCTCAACATGAACACACTGAAATCTGAACCGTCTCCACCAACCATGTGTCATTCAGGACATGCACTGTGCAGCTGGGCGAGGTGGGTTTGCCTTTGCTACTGGAAACTGGTGCTGCGGTGTCGTTGCTCAACCTTGCCACTTACTACAAGTTTTTCAGTCACCTACCACTCCAACAGCCCTCCACTGCCCTGTGTGGGTATGGTAGATCCAAGACAGACATTGTAGGCACCCTCCAGGTCCCAGTACACTACGGTACCAAGCATCTGCCATCATTCACATTTCACGTTGCAAAGCGGGTTGCCAACCTCCTGGGTCTCGACCTCTTCACAGGCTTGGGATTCACACATTTATTTTGCTCATTTGTACCCCAGTATCTCTATTTGCACATCATCTCTTGCACATCTATCATTCCAGTGTTAATACTAATTGTAATTATTTTGCACTATAGCCTATTTTATTGCCTTACCTCCATAACTTGCTAAATTTGCACACTGTATATTATATGTATTTCTGTTGTATTTTTGACTTTGTTTTGTTTTACCCCATATGTAACTCTGTGTTGTTGTTTTTATCGCACTGCTTTGCTTTATCTTGGCCAGGTCGCAGTTGTAAATGAGAACTTGTTCTCAACTGGTTTACCTGGTTAAATAAAGGTGAAATAAATAAAATAAAAAACTGAGCGATGACAGTGGGTCAGCTATCCACCAAGTTACCTGCACATGGCAACAGAACTGGCCAACTCTGTTTGAGGGGCTGCCTCACAGCCTTCACTCACAGGCCCCTAGTGAACCCGGACGTGACCCCAGTCATGCAGCCCCTGTGGCACATTCCCTTTGCACTGCGTGATGACATCACAAAAGATCTCCAGTCACAGTTGGAGGCAGGCATCATGGAGCCAGTCAACGCTGCCCCCTGGATTTCAAACTTGGTCATTGCAACCAAAAAGTCTAGGCTAGTTTGGAGAGTCCTTCCGTTTAAGGGCTAATGTTTATTTCTTACATGTATCACTCTAGGTTCTTGCACTATGGACATTTGTATATATGATACCAGTCCCTGGTTTTGGAAAGGGGGGAGAAATGTTATGTATGGTTTACGACATTGTGCTGCTTTACGGATGAATGGGTTGTCAGAATGAGTGTCATTAAAGGACAGAGTGATGTACAACGTGAAACTGTGCAGATGTGCGTTCTTCTACAGCTAGGCTAGATATAACACACTGGCTATTATCAAAGCCAGATTTACTCACAAAATAAACCTTGATGAAGGCCAAGTTCACCATACAACACATAGCCCCAACAACCAGTGTGACAGGCTATTAACCGAAATTGACAAACAATTTTCACCAAATGTAAAACAAATGTAGCCAAGGTACACAAGCGATAGCCTCCAATGGTGGCATATTTCATATCATCCGACAAAATTACACACTGCTCAACTAAGCTCAGCCATAGACTGATGTAGGATCAACAGTTACTGATAGGTGGCACTAAAATACCAATATATGGACACATTTCATTCGAATAATTCACAAATAAAGTTTACAAAAGTTTAATCAGGAAGGCTGGTCTGAATGCTCGTTTACGCAATACATAATTCACTTTGTTTCCTATTCTACGGGCATAGTGGGAATGAATAGCAACTTTTTATCGTCAGCATAGCGTCTTGTTTCTTCTCTTTCCCTGTAGCCATGTGTGGAATGTCATTCACTTATTTACCTTATAGCCTATAAGGACAAACCAATAATGCCCATTCCTCACGCTTGCTGTTTCACCTTCCTCTTTCTAAACCAATGGGTGTAAATCTTGGGATGTATTTACAGTGCATTCGGAAAGTATTCAGACTGCTTAACTTTCCCCCCCAAAAATTACATTACAGCCTTATTCTAAAATTGATTAAATAGTTTTTTCCCCTCCTCAATCTACACACAATAACCCATAATGACAAAGCAAAAACAGGTTTTTAGAAAAAATCTTAATTTAATTTTTTTTTTTTAACTTTGAAATAAACCATGTATATAAGTATTCAGACCCTTTACTCAGTACTTTGTTGAAGCACCTTTCGCAGCAATTACAGCCTTGAGTCTTCTTGGGTATGACGCTACAAGCTTGCCACACCTGTATTTGGGGAGTTTCTCCCATTCTTCTCTGCAGATCCTCTCAAGCTCTGTCAGGTTGAATGGGGAGCGTAGCTGCACAGCTATTTTCAGGTCTCTGCAGAGCTGATTTCAAGGTTTTACTGCTAACCTACAAAGCATTACATGCACTTGCTCCTACCTATCTCTCCGATTTGGTCCTGCCGTACATACCTACACGTATGCTACGATCACAAGACGCAGGCCTCCTTATTGTCCCTAGAATTTGTAAGCAAACAGCTGGAGGCAGGGCTTTCTCCTACAGAGCTCAATTTTTATGGAACGGTCTGCCAATCCATGTGAGAGACGCAGACTCGGTCTCGACTTTAAATCTTTACTGAAGACTCATCTCTTCAGTAGGTCCTATGATTGAGTGTAGTCTGGCCCAGGGGTGCGAAGGTGAATGGAAAGGCACTGGAGCAACAAACCGCCCTTGCTGTCTCTGCCTGGCCGGTTCCTGTCTCTCCATTGGGATTCTCTGCCTCTGACCCTATTACAGGGGCTGAGTCACTGGCTTACTAGTGCTCTTCCATGCCGTCCCTAGAAGGGGTGCATCACTTGAGTGGGTTGAGTCACTGATGTGATCTTCTTGTCCGGTTTGTCGCTCCCTCAGGCTCGTGCAGTGGAGGAGATCTTCATGGGCTATACTCAGCCTTGTCTCAGGGTAGTAGGTTAGTGGTCTGTTGATTTCCCTCTGGTGGTGTGGGGGCTGTGCTTTGGCAAAGTGGGTGGGGTTATATCCTGCCTGGTTGGCCCTGTCTGGGGATATCGTAGGATGGGGCCAGAGTGTCTCCCGACCACCCCTGTCTCAGCCTCCAGTATCTATGCTGCAATAGTCTATGTGCCGGGGGGCTAGGGTCAGTCTGTTATATCTGGTGTTATTCTCCTGTCTTATCCAGTGTCCTGTGTGAATTTAAGTATGCTCCCTCTAATTCGGTCTCTCGCTCCCTCCCATCCCGGAGGACCTGAGCCCTAGGACCATGCCTCAGGACTACCTGGCCTGATGACTCCTTGCTGTCCACAGTCCACCTGGTCGTGCTGCTGCTCCAGTTTCCACTCTTCTGCCTGCGGCTATGGAACCCTGACCTGTTCACCGGACGTGCTACCTTGTGCCAGACCTGCTGTTTTCAACTCTCTCTCTCTACCGCACCTGCTATTTCAACCTCTAAATGCCTGGCTATGAAAAGCCAAGTGACATTTACTCCTGATGTACTGACCTGTTGCAACCTCTACAACCACTGTAATTATTATTTGACCCTGCTGGTCATCTATGAACATCTTGGAGAGAAATCTGGCCTTAATGGCCATGTACTGTTCTAATCTCCACCTGGCACAGCCAGAAGGGGACTGGCCACCCCTCAGAGCCTGGTTCCTCTGTAGGTTTCTTCCTAGGTTTCTGCCTTTCCTTTTCCTAGCCACCGTGCTTCTACATCTGCATTGCTTGCTGTTTGGGGTTTTAGGCTGGGTTTCTGTATAGCACTTTATGACATCTGCTGATGTAAAACAGGCTTTATAAATACAATTTGATTGATTGATTGATTGAATCCATGACTAGGATTTCCCCGAGAAGAAGTGAGAGAATGGCCATTAGGCAAGTGGGACATTTTCCGACGCTCAACTTCTGGGAGTCCTGGCCGAAAAAGGGCATCACAGTGGTTCCAGGCATGTCCAGCCATGTGCTCCCCCAACTGGCTACTATTAATGTGCTTGGCTCATCTCTGCAACTCGCAGACGACGGCATCCCTTTCTCGGGCGAAGAGGTCGGTTCTCCTAGAGGGAGGAAAAGGGTCCAGAAATCGGCTTCGCCAGCAAGTGGGGAAACTCCAAGATGCGAGCATATGGCTGTCCTCCGATCAGGCTGGTCCTTCTTCCTCCACTGCTACGCGCGCTGCGGCTACCTCCACCGTCTCCACCCGGACCCCTCTTGCTACCACAACCAATGGCCCAGTGCTGGCAGTAATCCTTCCATCTTTAAAACCCTGATCCCAGGCTAAAGCGTATCCTTTTCATCACAGTTTCATCAAGTTTGTGGTAGCATTTAGCTTTTGCCGCAACGTTTTTTGCTCCACGTTTCCCCCCAGGAGAAGAGAGCTTGATAAATTACATCTTTAAGACCGCCCAGCAAGCAGCCACCAACAACCGAGCCAGGCTACCAAGAGCTCAGCTCCTACAAGGCTCTCTATAGCACTACCATAGGAAGGTGCTTATTTCCAATTGTTGGCCAGTACTTGCTTTAATTGCATATTTTCTGTCCCCCGTGACTACAGGCATGGGGGACACACCCGACGCAGCCGCGAGAGGCTACATCCAACGCTACCACATAGGTGGGTCGGTGCGGAGCAAGGGACAGCCGGTGACCTGCCATTGATAGTCGAACCAGGCATCGACTACTGGACCAGCCATTGACTAACGACCCCTGCTTGGGAGGAAGAGCCGACCCCTGCTCGGGTAGAGCCGAACAAACGACCCCTGCTCTGGTTGAGCCGAACGAACGAACCCTGCTCGGGTAGAGCCGAACGAACATTGCTCGGGAAGAGAACTTGTTGTCTTTCAAATACATCATCACAGTTGTTGCTGAGCTAGCTAGCAAATGTCAGAACACCTCAAAACAAGACATGGTGTCAATGAGATACAACAAGCTGAAACGAGCCACCTACGATTCCACACATTGCAGCTTCTTGTCATTGTTGCACGCATTGTTTTTGTGACGTTGTCAGCTAACCTGTCTATAGGAGTCCCCTGTAGCTCAGTTGGTAGAGCATGGCGCTTGCAACGCCAGGGTTGTGGGTTCGTTTCCCACGGGGGGCCAGTATGAAAATGTATGCACTCACTAACTGTAAGTCTCACTGGATAAGAGCGTCTGCTAAATGACTAAAATGTAAAATGTAGGAGGAAAGGAAGGCATTTTTTGATTTTGAGCATAAAATCCAACCGAATTATTAAGAAGAAAAATGTATAACATTTCTTTTTAAATATACATAAATTGTATTTTTTATTTGGCTTTCCATAACAGCTTTTTTGGGGGGGGATTTTCACAGGGTAAGCACTGGCTACCCTGCCTACCCATCATTGGGTGTTGGACAGATGCCAGGATTATGTAGCCACCCTTGGGCCAGCGCCCGTGTCCTGCCAGTGCAAGGGCGGCCATCGCTCTGGTGTGTATACCTCAGAAGAAGTATGCAGTCTGCTAAGTATGTTAAGCAGCACACAACTGCCCTGCCACAGGCTCCCATGCAACATCTGAAAACATGAACAGCTGTCTAATCAGGAGAACAGGAGTTCAATACTGACCAAGTTCCCTACCTAGGAACTCCTTCTCCAGAGAAAGACATTCGTAAATTGATCATATATAATTCCTCGCAATAGAGCCTGTATTCAAAAGTGACTTGAAATTAAGAACATCAACCCAAATTAATACGGGCAACCCAACTTCCTTCATGAGCAATCTTTTTTGCCCAATTTCCTTCATGAGCAATCTTCTCTATGAACTTTTCGGGCAGGAGAAGCTGGGTCCCATGCAGTTGATTAACATTGCGCACCGCACAGGTCAACTCCGCAACGGCTCTCGCTGTATGATTGTACGGCTCCACAGCTTTTTGAAGTCAAGCAGCGAATTGTTCGCCTTGCAGCGGAATCCGGAGGTCTGAGTTACGTAGTGGCAATTTTAGCATGTAAATATTGGTGGGGCAAACTTTTTTTTTTAATGCATGCCAGCAAAACCACAACACTAAACAATACATTAATTGCACTGTAACGGTGACAAATGGTGCCCACAAACTGTTAGGGCGTTCATAAAGCTGTCCCAACAGGAGAGCTTTCTTTTCAGCACCATGGAGTGAATCCTTACCACCGCTACACCTGGCTATCAGCGAAGTCTTGTCTGGCAGCGAAACAGTTAATTTATCCTCATTTACTGCCTTTAAAAAAAAACATAGCTGATATGGCTGACTAGCTTAAACAAATGTGGTTTCTACTGACAATTGATATGTACAAACTATGGCATAAGGGAACGATGAATGGATAGGAGGCAATCCATAATTTCGATTAAGACATTAATGAGCAAGCTAAGATGGACGTAGTCAATATAACTATTTGTTCAGCACTTTTGAAATGTACAGCGACAGAATTCAGAAC
Organism: Coregonus clupeaformis; assembly: GCF_020615455.1. Lineage (NCBI taxonomy): Eukaryota > Metazoa > Chordata > Actinopteri > Salmoniformes > Salmonidae > Coregonus > Coregonus clupeaformis. The sequence continues at coordinate 3,405,474 of NC_059215.1, forward strand.
ATGGGCCGTTCTTACAGTGTTCTACCTGTACACCAAGTCAGAACCGCAGGATAAATAAAGGGGGCATATAAGCAGACAATGAAAGCTCTTACAATATTCATTGATTACATTTCTTTAAAACAGGTACCAAAAAGTCTGAACAGTAGGCGAAATTAAGAGGGATAAATAGACCACATTATTAGGGTGAGGCACATGGGCTACTAACATCTTACTACACAACATACACTTAGTATTACTTTCTTAGCTACAGTATACATATCTCCCTGGCATATTACATCATTTATGCAGCAGCATACAATACATTTTTGGACCTTGTTGTGCTGTGCTCACTTGAACAGAAAGGTGGCGCGGCGGTCCTTCGTGGGCAAATTATGTCATCAAAGAAAGAGAAAGATGACAGATTTACAATTCCGAGTTGGATGACCATTCAAAGCGTATTTTCCCAGTCTGAGCTCATTTATTCCCGACTTCCCAGTTGTCTTGAACTCACTGAAGTCAAGTTTTCGCAGTTCCGAGTTAACAGTTGTTTTGAGCGTGGCACAAATCATGTTTCATTGACAGCATGGCCAATGTTGAATGTTTATCATTTTAAATTTAGGAAAGAGCCCCTTAATCCCAGATTTGGGACCACACGGCCACTCCACTGAATAGCAGGCTAGTGATTGCTTTGCAATGCTTGCAGTTAGCCACTGTCACCGATTCCTTCCAAACCACTCATTGTTGAATTTGCGATTTCCAACTTGTGTAATGTTTATGTCCAATGGCCAATGAGCACTGATACGTTTTATCCATAATTTATCTTCATATGACAAGGATTAAAAAGGATTTGCCAGTAGATCATCGACTTGACTCATGATGATGACTGCTAGCTAAAATGGTGAAAGTATGATGTTGACATGATCAGTCCAATCAAAGCTACTGTACATATAACGTGATTTACGTAATTTTATCTGTGGCCAATGACCTTGAGCCTTCTTGGATGGGCACTTCTAATGTAACTATATGGCAGAACCCAGGGGGCTTGAGTTTTCTAGCTCTACCCTTAGACTTGGCGGTGACCTAGTGTCCCCATGAGTGACAGAACGCTGATCCAATCACGGTGCAATGCTCCGTATTTTCTGCTGGCTTGCCCCACTACCACAGAAAGCACTGAGCTAGGCTGAAACACCTGCATTTTGGAGATGCCTTACTCAAGAAAACAAGAAAAGAAGAGACCATGTTTGTATGCGGCTTTATTAACTCAATAATAAATAAAAATGTTGTGACACGTATTAATGCCAAAATAACATGCAAAACAGGCAAGCCCTATATATATATATATATATATATATATATATATATATATATATACAGTGGGGAGAACAAGTATTTGATACACTGCCGATTTTGCAGGTTTTCCTACTTACAAAGCATGTAGAGGTCTGTAATTTTTATCATAGGTACACTTCAACTGTGAGAGACGGAATCTAAAACAAAAATCCAGAAAATCACATTGTATGATTTTTAAGTAATTAATTTGCATTTTATTGCATGACATAAGTATTTGATACATTAGAAAAGCAGAACTTAATATTTGGTACAGAAACCTTTGTTTGCAATTACAGAGATCATACGTTTCCTGTAGGTCTTGACCAGGTTTGCACACACTGCAGCAGGGATTTTGGCCCACTCCTCCATACAGACCTTCTCCAGATCCTTCAGGTTTCGTGGTTGTCGCTGGGCAATACGGACTTTCAGCTCCCTCCAAAGGTTTTCTATTGGGTTCAGGTCTGGAGACTGGCTAGGCCACTCCAGGACCTTGAGATGCTTCTTACGGAGCCACTCCTTAGTTGTCCTGGCTGTGTGTTTCGGGTCGTTGTCATGCAGGAAGACCCAGCCACGACCCATCTTCAATGCTCTTACTGAGGGAAGGAGGTTGTTGGCCAAGATCTCGCGATACATGGCCCCATCCATCCTCCCCTCAATACGGTGCAGTCGTCCTGTCCCCTTTGCAGAAAAGCATCCCCAAAGAATGATGTTCCCACCTCCATGCTTCACGGTTGGGATGGTGTTCTTGGGGTTGTATTCATTCCTTCTTCTTCCTCCAAACACGACGAGTGGAGTTTAGACCAAAAAGCTCTATTTTTGTCTCATCAGACCACATTACCTTCTCCCATTCCTCCTCTGGATCATCCAGATGGTCATTGACAAACTTCAGACAGGCCTGGACATGCGCTGGCTTGAGCAGGGGGACCTTGCGTGCGCTGCAGGATTTTAATCCATGACGGCGTAGTGTGTTACTAATGGTTTTCTTTGAGACTGTGGTCCCAGCTCTCTTCAGGTCATTGACCAGGTCCTGCCGTGTAGTTCTGGGCTGATCCCTCACGTTCCTCATGATCATTGATGCCCCACGAGGTGAGATCTTGCATGGAGCCCCAGACCGAGGGTGATTGACCGTCATCTTGAACTTCTTCCATTTTCTAATAATATGCGCCAACAGTTGTTGCCTTCTCACCAAGCTGCTTGCCTATTGTCCTGTAGCCCACCCCAGCCTTGTACAGGTCTACAGTTTTATCCCTGATGTCCTTACACAGCTCTCTGGTCTTGGCCATTGTGGAGAGGTTGGAGTCTGTTTGATTGAGTGTGTGGACAGGTGTCTTTTATACAGGTAACGAGTTCAAACAGGTGCAGTTAATACAGGTAATGAGTGGAGAACAGGAGGGCTTCTTAAAGAAAAACTAACAGGTCTGTGAGAGCCGGAATTCTTACTGGTTGGTAGGTGATCAAATACTTATGTCATGCAATAAAATGCAAATTAATTATTTAAAAATCATACAATGTGATTCTCTGGATTTTTGTTTTAGATTCCGTCTCTCACAGTTGAAGTGTACCTATGATCAAAATTACAGACCTCTACATGCTTTGTAAGTAGGAAAACCTGCAAAATCGGCAGTGTATCAAATACTTGTTCTCCCCACTGTATATATATATATATATATATATATATATATATATATATATATATATATATATATATATATACAGTCAAAAGTTTGGACGCACCTACTCATTCCAGGGTTTTTTCTTAATTTTTTACTATTCTCTACATTGTAGAATAATAGCAAAGACATCAAAACTATGAAATAACACATATGGAATCATGTAGTAAGCAAAGAAGTGTTAAACAAATCAAAATATATTTTATATTTGAGATTCTTCAAATAGCCACCCTTTGTCTTGATGACAGCTTTGCACACTCTTGGCATTCTCTCAACCAGCTTCATGAGGTAGTCACCTGGAATGCATTTCAATTAACAGGTGTGCCTTCTTAAAAGTTAATTTGTGGAAATTCTTACCTTCTTAATGCATTTGAGCCAATCAGTTGTGTTGTGACAAGGTAGGTGTGGTATACAGAAGAAAGCCCTATTTGGTAAAAGACCAAGTCCATATTATGGCAAGAACAGCTCAAATAAGCAAAGAGAACCATCAAGCGCTATGATAAAACTGGCTCTTGTGAGGACCACCAGAGGAAAGGAAGACCCAGAGTTACCTCTGTTGCAGAAGATAAGTTCATTAGAGTTAACTGCACCTCAGATTGCAGCCCAAATAAATGCTTCAAAGAGTTCAAGTAACAGACAGATCTCAACATCAACTGTTCAGAGGAGACTGCATGAATCAGGCCTTCATGGTCGAATTGCTGCAAAGAAACCACTACTAAAGGACATCAATAATAAGAAGAGACATTCTTGGGCCAAGAAACACGAACAATGGACATTAGACCAGTGGAAATCTGTCCTTTGGTCTGAGTCGAAATGTGATATTTTTGGGATGCGGAGTAGGTGAACGGATGATCTCTGCATGTGTGGTTCCCACCGTGAAGCTTGAGGAGGAGGTGTGATGGTGTGAGGGTGCTTTGCTGGTGACACTGGCTGTGATTTATTTAGAATTCAAGGCACACTTAACCAGCATGGCTACCACAGCATTCTGCAGCGATACGCCATCCCATCTGGTTTGGGCTTGGTGGGACTATAATTTGTTTTTCAACAGGACAATGACCCAAAACACACCTCCAGGCTATGTAAGGGCTATTTGACCAAGAAGGAGAGTGATGGAGTGCTGCATTAGATGACCTGGCCTCCACAATCACCCAATCTCAACCCAATTGAGATGGTTTGGGATGAGTTGGACCGCAGGGTGAAGGAAAAGCAGCCAACAAGTGCTCATCATATGTGGGAACTCCTTCAAGAATGTTGGAAAAGCATTCCTCATGAAGCTGGTTGAGAGAATGCCAAGAATGTACAAAGCTGTCATTAAGGCAAAGGGTGGCTACTTTGAAGAATCTCAAATATAAAATATATTTTGATTTGTTTTACACTTCTTTGCTTACTACATGATTCCATATGTGTTATTTCATAGTTTTGATGTATTCATTATTATTCTACAATGTAGAAAATAGTAAAAATAAAGAGAAACCCTTGAATGAGTAGGTGTGTCCAAACTTTTGACTGGTACTGTATATATTTATTATTATTATTATTATTATTATTGCTAAAAATGTGGGGCTCAAAAAAGGTGGGGCACTGCCCCACCTGCCCTGAATGATGGGTGGCCACTGCCCTTTTAACATCTGTCTGGTCTGGAGCTAAGATCAGGTCATCCAGTTCTCCCACATGGTTTCCTCTTACAGAAGCTAAAGACTCACTTGGTGGTTTAGGGCCAAAAACTTGAGAAAAAGAAAGGATATTGGCTAGATCTCCAACTAAAAATGTAACCATCTAGTAAAATTGATATAGTTTTGTCCTTTACAAGACTGCCTAAACGTTGTTGGATAAATTAATAATCCAATATTTTCTGTTCTTTTGAACACTGTTGTTTATTGATTTCAGCCTAAACCACGTAATATACTATAGCAATACAGCTTTTAGATGCAAACACATCAAAATCTTCATAGTGGGAATGATTCATAGGTATTATTCACCCTACCGTACCTAGGCTTTTGTGAGAGAAACAACTACCACCCTTAATGGTAGGGCTGGGAATTGCCAGGGACCTCACGTTACACAATTATTATGATACTAACGTGCCGATACGATATATATTGCAATTCTGTATGTATTGCGATTTTATTGCAACTTGATGTTCCAAACATATTGCTCACTATGTCTGCTGCAGACAGACAAAAGAGAGCATGATAAAACTAGTTTTGATTAGTTAGGGAAATAAAAGTGCCGAAAACATGTTGGTCACTATTTAAAAAGAAAATGGGGAACAAGCTATACGAAGAAAAATACCGGAGTTTTGGCGCAGGTACAGTCGACTAGCGCTAGCTAACACTACCTACATTAGCAAATATCTATAACTTTTTTTACTAATCGATACTTGGAGTCAAATAGCGATATGTAATTGTATCGATTTCCCCCATTACTAAACGGTATGTCACACACATAGAGGTGAGACAGTTTTGAGCTATGGATATCACCATGCCACACTTGCCACAATTAACCAGGTTTAGACAGCTCATTAGAACACAATCTGCTGAATTGAGGAATACCAAAACACAGAGAGACGTGTGTTGAGCAGAATGCCCCCGACTTTGCACTTTGCGGAGTGGGCAGTGGAAGGGGGGCGGGGGGTAGACAGACTGCTCATCTATGCTATGCTGGTACGTCTCCCCTCTGAGGAGAAGTATACTGTATTTGTAGAGACTCCGCCGAGTCTGCGACACTAAGTATACACATGAAATCACTGAGCAAGAATGAGGAACCCGGATGTCAGCAGAGGTTGTGGTGAGAGTATAGTCGCCATAAAGGATCCGCAACAGGGAGAAGATGCTACATTTTGTTCCTTTTGTACAATGGGAAAATGTGATCTTGGCCAATCTTTGTGCAATGGTAATCTCTATGTTGCTAGATGTCTTACATAAAACAGGCTCAAATTAAGAGGAGTTGCTGATATATTAAAGGCAATCTTTTATAGGATTTGTTTTCCAGTTTCTGTCACTGTTACACATAGAGACATATACTGAGTTGAAAAGGTGTTATAGGGTGTTGAAGTTATGTTTTTCTATTTTGTATTTTGTATTGTTATTATTTTTATTATTATTAACCCATCCCTCTTTGGAGGACAAATATAGGTAAATATATATATATATTTTTTTTTTTTCCAGCTTTTTTGTTACATATACATACATGGTACTGTTATATACACCATTCACATGATAATATACACTACATATATACTGTACCTTACTTTGGTATAGGGTGTTAAAGTGAAATCCAAGTACCCTATGGAAGATTTGGCAATAGGCTACGCCTTCTTTTGGCAATACTCATTTCTTTCAAGCTAATCAACTGCTACTAAAAATGATGATATAATATGAAGTAACACAGATGAAAGTCCTCACTGACAATAGAACAGAAACGTATCTTTCAACTTGAAAACACTGAGGAAGATCTCTAGCACAGTCTCCTAATGTATAACAGAAACAGATGGGAGCAACCCTGGGAAGGAAGCAAGCAAATAATGTGCATTCCTCCACATGTTGATGTTCTCTTTGCTTTGGTAATTTATGTAATGCTGATATACACAACCCAACAAATATGTAATTGTGGCCCCTGTATTTACAGAGACTAAACACCCCTTATCCATAGCTCTGACCAGTGCCTGTAAATCAACCACACAATAGGAGCCAAAGGGGCCCTATACTCTGTCTCGTCAGAGGCCCCTTACACAGTTGTGCTGAAAACCACTCGGGCACCACACACCATCTATAAGCTCAATGAGCAAATACTGTAGATTAGATAGATTTAAGTCTTTAAAAACAAGGCAATGATATACACATCCAAAAAGTGTACTGGTGCTGGGAAAATCAAACTGTGTGCAGGCTTCTTTTTCTCACAGACTGACAATTCTTGTAACATTTCATCATTATGAGTATAGGAAGGTACAGTATATATGTATTGTTTATTATCATGTGAATGCTGTATATAACAGTACCATGTATGTAAAATGTTATATGTAAAATGAATGTATATGTAACAAAAGAAAAAGCTATATTTGTCCTCCGAAGACGGATGGGTTAATAATAATAAAAACAATACAAAATAAAAAAACATATGTTATTTTTGACCAGACAGCATCAGATAGATGGGCTACACATACAGAGACAGAGGGGCGCTATTTCGCTCTGTGGAAATACATCCACAGGTACACCTCCATTTGAGTCAAATGATGTCAATTAGCCTATCAGAAGCTTCTAAAGCAATGACATCATTTTCTGGAATTTTCCAAGATGTTAAAAAGGCACAGTCAACTTAGTGTATGTAAACTTCCGACCCACTGGAATTGTGATACAGTGAATTATAAGTGAAATAATCTGTCTGTAAACAATTGTTGGAAAAATTACTTGTGTCATGCACAAAGTAGATGTCCAACCGACTTGCCAAAACTATAGTTTGTTAACAAGAAATGTGTTGAGTGGTTGAAAAACAAGTTTTAATGACTCCAACCTAAGTGTATGTAAACTTCCGACTTCAACTGTATACACACATGCATACATACACACATAAAATACATTTATATACAGTACCAGTCAAAAGTTTGGACACACATACTCATTCCAGGGTTTTTCTTTATTTTTTACATTGTAGAATACTAGTGAAGACATCAAAACTATGAAATAACACATAGTAACCAAAGAAGTGTTAAACAAATCAAAATATATTTTATATTTTAGATTCTTCAAAGTAGCCACCCTTTGCCTTGATGACAGCTTTGCACACTCTTGGCATTCTCTCAACCAGCGAATATGCATGAGGGTGATAGTTTGTTATGTGATTTCCTTTATGATCCATTGAGGTACTTAAAACCGTATTATAATCTCCCACCATAATGATAGATTAATTTGGTACTTGTGAGCTCAATAGATTACTTTATATATTTCCAAAGAAGTGTGGATCACCATTATTTGGATTATATAGATTAATTAGCTAAATCTGTATTTGGTTCAATAGCATATTTAAAAGGATCAATCTTCCTTGAGGATCTGTTTGCACAGTTTGCACAATTGGATAAAAATGGTTGTTAATTAATATAATCACTCCTTTTGAGTTTCTTTGCCCATGACAAAAATATATTTATCACTTCCAGTCCTTTTTACACCCAACCTCATCTTTAGTTGTACAGTGAGTTTCCTGTAAACAACAGATATTAAATTCTTTCTCTTTTAGCCATGTAAAAATGTATATTTTTTTATGATCTGCTAAGCAATTACAATTATAACTATGAGTATGATATGTTGCCACCAATAGCATTGAATGCAAGGGAAGCCAGCAAGCATTTGGACTCCTTGATAAAAAATAAATAATAATAATAGCCAATGAGCGTTGAGCTAAACTGAGCAATTTCAACTGTGAATGGTCCTGGCACACCAAAATAAAGTGTCAAGGGAAACCAGTTGGGTTTCAGCTTCACACCAATCACATCACATCAAAAACCAAAAATAATTGACAGAAAAAACTTGAAATGTTGCATCTAGTTGTGATGTTTTCCTCCAGTGGCTAGCTAGATAGCTAAAATTGGCCCTTTCCTAAATTAGCCATGGATGGAGATAGGGATTTGGACTTGTGGTTTTACTTTATTCTCCGTACTGGCCAATTATTTAAATGGCAATTCTGATCCAACCATAAATTCATAAATTCTAGGGAGCAAGCATTTTAGCCAGGTAGCCTAAGACAACAAAAACGAAAAGCCTGTACTGTATGACAGAGTCATAGACTGTTTTGTCAACATGAAAGAGAGGAGGATGGCATTGGCATTTCTCTAAGTAGGGTGAGTCAACATGTTTTTTCTACTTGCATGAACGCACACACACAGAAATCAGAACCATGGACAGCCACATCAAATGTAGCTTACCTTGATTGGACTAAATTGTGTTTGGTATCTTTTAGTTGTAACTGTATTAGACTAAGCATACTGTAGGTGATTTGATGAAGTTGAAATGGTGCTGGAATAGTTGCGGCAGCTCCTGTTTTCTTTGCGACTTCAATAGTTGTTTAGTAGTCAGAAAATATCAGAAACATTAACTTGATTGACCATGCTGTAGTAGGTCATGTAACTGTTTGTTACATGCAATATACTTTGTGGACTTCACCGGACAAATGTTTCTCTCCGGTTTTGTGATAAAACGCAGGTGTAGTTGAATTTGTTCTGCCACTGTCTTTTTATTGTCTTGGCCTTAGGCCTATTTATCACGGTGGCAAGGCATATGAACTAACAGGTTATAGAGCAAACAAGGCAATTATCACAACACATAGGTTGTAATATGGCTATTTTTTCCTGGCTTGGCCACTACTGCCTCCAACCTCCCAAGGACCCACAGTTTACATTAAGTTGCTGTTAAACCTGTTTAATAACACTTATTAGAAGACATGTCTTACCCAATCAATCTAATGGTGTTGTTTTTTGGGGGACAGAGACGGGGCGGATTTGAAGTTGACCAATCCTTTGCTTGGCATGGGATCTATCTGTATGTCCTAGAAAAGTTTGGTCAAGCTCAATATTAACTTTCCCTAGGCTTAGGATAATAATTGGGCCATTTGGTCTAAGAACAGATCATTGGGATATTTGATCAAGCTTATCAGTGGCGACCCGTCATTCAGGGCAGGTGGGGCAGAGTCCCACATTTTTAGCAAAAAAAAAAGATTTTTTTTTTTTTTTTTGGGGGGCTTGCCTGTTTGCATGTTATGTTGGCATTAATACGTGGCACATATCAGTTTGCAAACAATGTAATGATATATAATGATATATATCTATATATATATCATTGAGTTAATAAAGCCGCATACAAACATGGTCTCTTTTTTATTTTCTTGAGTAAGGCAGCTCCAAAATGCAGGTGTTTCAGCCTTGCTCAGTGCTTTCTGTGGTGGTGGTGGGGCAAGCCAGCAGAAAATACGGAGCGTTGCGCCGTGATTGGCTCAGTGTTCTGTCACTCATGGGGACACTAGTCACCGCCAAGTCTAAGTCCTTAGTAAGGGTAGACATCGAAAATTCAAGCCCTTTGGGTCCTGCCATAGAGTTACATTAGAAGTGCCCTTCCAAGAAGGCTCATGGTCATTGGCCACAGATAAAATGATGTCAAATCAAGTTATATGTACAGTAGCTTGGATTGGACTGATCATGTCAACATCTTACTTTCAAAATCTTAGCTAGCAGTCATCATCATGAATCAAGTCGACAATCTACTGGCAAATCCTTTTTAATCCTTGTCATATGAAGAGAAATAATGAAGAGAAATTATAGATAAAACATATCTGTGCTCATCGGCAATTGGATATAAACATTACACAACAAGTTAGAAATCGCAAATTCAACAATGAGTGGTTTGGAAGGAATCGGTGACAGTGGCTAACTGCAAGCATTGCAACTGGGAAGTCGGGAATAAACGAGCTCAGACTGGGAAAATACGCTTTGAATGGTCATCCAACAATCTGGCCTCTTTCTCTTTCTCTTTCTCTTTCGGTCCTCTGTAGCTCAGCTGGTAGAGCACGGCGCTTGTAACGCCAAGGTAGTGGGTTCGATCCCCGGGACCACCCATACACAAAAATTTATGCACGCATGACTGTAAGTCGCTTTGGATAAAAGCGTCTGCTAAATGGCATATTATTTCTTTGATTACAAAAGTTGTCCTTCCTGTTCAAGTGAGCACATCACAAGGTGAGTCCAAAAATGTCTTATATGCTGCTGGACAAATGATGTAATATGCCAGGGAGATATGTATACTGTAGCTAAGAATGTAATACTAAGTGTAGTAAGCTGTTAGTAGCCCATGTGCCTCACCCTAATAATTTGGTCTATTTTCACCTCTTAATTTTGCCTACTGTTCTGACTCGATGGTGCACATGTAGCCTATAACCTGTTTTTGAGAAATGTGATCATCGAATATTGTAAGAGCTTTCATTGTCTGCTTATATGCCCCGGTGTTCTTTGTCGTCCCCTTATGCCATAGTTTGTACACCTCAGTTGCCAGCAGAAAGCACATTTGTTTAAGCAAGTCAGCCATGTTTTTTTAAGGCAGTAAATGAGGCTGAATTAACTGTTTGGCTGCCAGACAAGACTCCCCTGATAGCCAGGTGTAGCAGTGGTAAGGTGTTGGGACAGCTTTATGTAGGGCCTAACAGTTTGTGGGCACCGTTTATTTTTTATTTTTTTTTAGTCATTTAGCAGAGCGACTTACAGTTAGTGATTACATTTTTTTTTTTTTATACTGGCCCCCCGTGGGAATCGAACCCACAACCCTGGCGTTGCAAACGCCATGCTCTATCAACTGAGCTACATCCCTGCCGGCCATTCCCTCCCCTACCCTAGACGACGCTGGGCCAATTGTGCGCCGCCCATGAGTCTCCCGGTTGCGGCCAGCTGCGACAGAGCCTGGATTCGAACCAGGATCTCTAGTGGCACAGTTAGCACTGCGATGCAGTGCCTTAGACCACTGCTCCACTCAGGAGTTCGCAACCGTTTGTCACCGTTATATTGCAATTAATGTATTGTTTAGTGTTGTGTTGTGTAGTGGCGTTGCTGGCACGCTTCCCACACATTTATTTTTTTGCCCCACCAAGATTTACATGCTAAAATCGCCACCGAAGCGGATGGTCAATAGAATACCTGCAGCACAACCATCATTGATGCACTTAAGTGTATTATTGTGCAAACTATTGGATCAATGGAACATTAGTTAATTTATTCTGCAACAGATGTCATTGGCGCCTCTTGGGAATTATTGTTCGGGGAGTGATATTTCTTTAGGTTTGAGAGCCCGCAATTGACCACAATAGGCCTACAGTGCAGTAGGTTCGTCGCACTGGTTCGCACTGGTTCGTCGGAGGAAGTGACGGGAACGGGATAGTAAACTCAAAAGAGGACTTCAACTTTTTATGCAGGCTGCCAAAATAGAAGTCTGCTTAAGGTCGTCTGAACGAAGAGCGCAAATGTTACAGTAGCCTAATGATTGTGCGCAAAAACGTTATCTTCACAGACTTCAGAAACGCTACAATGTATCAGAATATAGAACGTACTCCGGCTACACAACGAGCAATGCGGGATGGTAGCCCACCCACCATTGCAGAGATTTCACAATACTGAATTAAATCTGTGGATTGAACTTCATGCAGACTTTTCGTGGATTTGGAAATATTTGCGACCGATTTCAAGATTATTTACCCCGAGGGTAGTCGACAGATTTTAAATAGTTCAAGTTCTTCCATGAGTTTCAGCATGTATGCAAGGGAGATATCGCCACCAGTTCGGATTTCTCTGCTAGTGGTAACTCTTCTATCGCTTGGGATTTGTTCAGAATTAAAAGTACGAGTGCGTTTAAGTGATGGACTAATTGGGGAGGAGATTTTGGACGCCAACGGTGAGAATGATGCAATTACAGTCGAGTTCAAGCAAGGAGATGGTACTCATATTACTGTGGTATTTGATTTCAAACGGGTGAGTTAAGTCAATATTCTTCAATGTAAATATTTACAACAGTTTTTAAAAACTCTGTAATATGCTGCATTATGTTACTACCAATATATATCCACACACACACCATTAGGCGGTCTATTATATAGATATCCTGGACATTATATTATAAAGGCCTATTCATTTTCTATAGACCTACTGTATATCTATTTATCTATATGCTGCTGTGTTGCCCTACAGACAAATATTTTCATATCCCTTACGAAAAAAGATTGCAGTCAGAGTGCAGTATAACTGCAGTTAGAGTGCAGTATAACTACAGTATGCTGCAAATACTGCATCCAAAATAAGTTTTTTTTACTGCAGTTAGAGTGCAGTATAACTGCAGTACACTGCCGTTATTCTGCAGTTACTGCCTCCAAAATACCACATTCGACTGCAGTTACTGCCCTTTTACTCCAATCATTTTTTGTAAGGGATGAAATAGCAAAGAAAAATAGTCCTCTTGGACAGACTTTTGGAATTATATCGTAATTGTTATTGTCTGTGAACATAGGCCCATTTATCTTTTTGGATTGTCCATTATTACAATCAATACAAGTGTTTGTTAATGAGGATTTGTGGTGAACTACCCCTGATTGAGCAGGCATTTGATATTGCCCTGGCTACTGAACTCCCTACAATGACCAAGAATATCCTGACATTACAGACACATTCAACGTCTTATTGACTTGTAGAGCAATCAAGGAGTCATACAACTATTGTCCCCCATTGGCATCACTCAGACTTACAGTGATTAGGCCTTTTTTACTGCTGTTGGAAAACTTTCCTGAAGTCCCAGTGGGCTTATCTGGTTACAGTTAACAGGCAGGGGAACAGGACATATTTTCTTCTGTCTGGATCAAGTCAATTTGGACAGCAGCTTTCCCTCACTCCATGCATGTTCTTCCAATCTACTCCTGTCAGCATTACACAGATTTATGGAAAGTTGGAATCGGTCTGAAGGCCAGCTGCCAGACTGGAGTTACTGTACAGACAGGCGAGACAGCTCATCTTGTAGAGGAACCTGTTGAAAAGGTGCAATAAAAAATGAAGGGAATATTTGGCTTCCTATGGTGTGTAGTGGGGGTGAAGAAAGGGGAAAGAGTCTAACTAGAGAATAACATCATTATTGTTTAAGAAGTAAATGAGCTGTGCAATATTCAGAGAATCCAGCATCAATGGCTGAAAATTCCAGATGCATTTTGGTATTATTTTTCAAGTGTTTTTTGCAGCTTTGTTGTTTGTTTCTGGTTCCTCCCCTATGCCTCCCCTTCCCTCTGCATGTGAACAGATTATTCAACTTTTTGGGCAACCACAAAATACTCCTGCCTTTCAGACCTTAATGTCAATACCATGACATTTCAAGCCATATTACATTTTTTACCAGACAGGAAACAATCTGTATCCAGTTGTGAGAGGTCTGCCCAGCTGGAGTGACGTTAAAGGTGCCCAGGATTGTAGACAGTTGCATACTACTGTAATGGTGATCATGTGGCCCACAAGTTACATCCACTTCATACATTGAACGCTATTACAGCATGACCTTAAGAAACCTACGTTTTTAAAACAGGAAAATATCCCTCTGCCTCAACCCTAGTTGAGAAATGTAAATCTCCCCCATACACCACCATACACACATCTCCTGTTGAATTCATCTCAGTTCAACCATCGGTGCAATTCCCAAGCCATCTGTCATTTGTTTGGTCCCAGGTTGTGATGGCATGGGGATAAGATGAAGGGAACGGGTCACCTCTCACTTCATCCCTATGGGAGCTGCAGTTTGACCTGTCATCGGAGGCTTTGTGGTGCATTTCTTCTGTCTGTTAGTGAGAGGTATTTACCATGCCAACCCAGTCCCCATGAAGAACCAGGGCGGCAGCAACCCATGCAGGTCTTATCAGATTGTATGCATGATGAGCCAACTACGCATTCATCTCCACACCCTCACCTCCAGCTATTGGCTGCCCCATGGAAGCTTGTTAGGTTGGATTTCAGTTTTCTACAGGTTAGGTCAGTGCAGTTATTGGTAAAATACAATCCTTTGAGAAAGTAAAATTTTACATTGTTTATATGTTCATGATGATTTTATCAGTGTTGGTGTGTTCAGTAAGCATTTTAGTCAAGTTATGTTATAGGGTACTTTGTTCAAGGATTTATATAAAGACATTTGATGCTTTGGTTCATAGACAGTAGTGATATTCTCAACATGCGGCCTTATCACTATTTACATAGCTTTGTTTCTGTATCCTCTGCCGGTGTGAATCCCTCCTATCTTGTCGGGTGAGTCCCCAAATCATGTCTCACTTAATAGGTTAAGGCCCCCCCCACCCCCCCAGTGATTTCACAGTCTACGCAAACGGAGCTACGGAGCTCCGTTTGCGTCACGTTCCAAAAATTCAGCCTCACAAAAGTACATAGAACTACGTAGAGAGCTATGCAAACTAACCTCCGTCGGATCCATTGCGGATTCGTTGCGTAGACTGTGTAGAGTCCTGTAGCTGACCTGGAGTTCGACCATAAGAAACCTGCCTTGAGTCGAGTCGTACACAGGCCCCTCCAGGAATGCTCTCATCCCCTCCCCCACTCTGTGTACCCCGTCCATCTGCTCCTCTGGATGTTCTACCGTCACAGTGGGGGAACAAGAGTTCCCCCTCCTCCTTCTTCTTGTCTTTTTTACCTCAACCACTCCACAGTTTCCCTGACCTCATTATCGGCATCTCCACCTTGAGGACCAGAGTGTTTTTTGAATCATGGTACTTGTTTACTCAGAGGGAGGTCAACCCAATGGGATGGTTAAATGAAGAGAAGAGAAGAAAAGGACTTGTTCCTTGTTCAGATAGCCTTGTCTTCCTTTGTCTACTCAGCCAACTGGGATGTTTACCTCGGCTTTGTGTTCTACTGGGCGTTTTAAGAATTAGTATGTTTACATGCACAATAATTATTCAATATTATATTAATATATTAAACTGATTATGACAATACTCTGAGTTTGGCATTATCCTAATCAGGGTAAGGTCATAAGCGAAGTAAGCGTCAACGGAATGAAAATCCTTTTTTTTTTTGCTATCTTTTGAATTATTAGAACATGTAAACACCTTAATCAGAGTTCATGTAGTGTATTTGATCTGCGCATGTGCTTTCACAAGCCTCCCTCTTTGGTGCGAGTGAAGTGTGTTCGGAAATGATAGTAGACTATCTTTCTTAGAAATAGTTTTCACATACAAACGGTATATGTCTGAACTCAGAATCAAATAAGCTTCCCAAAAATAATATGATCGCTGTGATATAGTGGCACAGTGGTCTAAGGCACTGCAACGCAGTGCTAGCTGTGCCACTAGAGATCCTGGTTCGAATCCAGGCTCTGTCGTAGCCGGCCGCGACCGGGAGACCCATGGGGCGGCGCACAATTGGCCCAGTGTCGTCCAGGGTATGGGGAGGGAATGGCCGGCAGGGATGTAGCTCAGTTGGTAGAGCATGGCGTTTGCAACGCCAGGGTTGTGGGTTCAATTCCCACGGGGGGCCAGTGTGAAAAATTAAAAAAAATTAAAAATAATGTATGCACTCACTAACTGTAAGTCGCTCTGGATAAGAGCGTCTGCTAAATGACTAAAATGTAAATGTAAATATAAGGATTATTTTGATTGGCGATTTTCTGCATTTTTCAAAGTCTCATCAGGTACAGTGCCTTCAGAAATTGTTCACACCCCTTGACTTTTTCCAAATGTTGTTGTGTTACAGCCTGAATTTAAAATATATTCAATTTAGTTTTTTGGGTCACTGGCCTACACACGATACCCCATAATGTCAAAGTGGAATTATGTTTTACAAATGAATTAAAAATGAAAAGCTGAAATGTCTTGAGTCAATAAATATTCAACCCCTTTGTTATGTCAAGCCTAAATAAGTTCAAGAGTAAAAATGTGCTTAACAAGTCACATAGTATGGACTCACATTGTGTGCAATAATAGTGTTAATGTTCTAGATGCGTTTTATGGAACGTTGCAAGAACATTCATGTATTCAGTTTTCTGAGGGTTAGCATGATTTTTGAATTACTGCATCATCTCTGTACCCCACACATACAATTATCTGTAAGGTCTCTGTCGAACTGTGAATTTCAAATTTTCTCATTTACAATGGCTCGCAAAGAATGACACCTATTGGTAGCTTGATAAAATAAAAATAAAAGCAGACATTGAATATACACCCAGTCACTACAAAGAAAGAGGCGTCCTTCCTAACTCAATGTCGTCTTGGCAAGGAACTCCAGTGTATATTTGGTCTTGTGTTTTAGATTTTTTTTGTCCTGCTGAAAGGTGAATTTGTCTCCCAGCGTCAGTTGGAAAGTAGACTGAACCAGGCTTTCGTCTAGGATTTTGCCTGTGGTTAGCTCTATTTCTGGAAATCAAATTAACATAATAAAAAAATCCCCATCAAAATCCATCTGTTTAACAACTCACATAATAAGTTGCATGGACTCACTCTGTGTGCAATAATAGTGTTTAACATTCTTTTTGAAAGACTACCTCATCTCTGTACCCCACACATACAATTATCTGTAAGGTCCCTCAGTCGAGCAGTGAATTTCAAACACAGATTCAACCACAAAGAGCAGGGAGGTTTCCCAACGCCTCGCAAAGAAGGGCACCTATTGGTAGATGAAAAAAAAAAGATAGATAGAGATTGACTATCCCTTTGAGCATGATGAAGTTATTTCGTTACACTTTGGATGGTGCGTCAATACACCCAGTCACTACAAAGAAAGAGGCATCCTTCCTAACTCAGTTGCCGGAGAGGAAGGAAACTGCTCAGAGATTTCACCATGAGGCCAATGGTGACTTTAAAACCATTACAGTTTAATGGCTGTGATAGGAGAAAACTGAGGATGGATCAACAACAATTGAGTTACTCCACAATACTAATGTAATTGACAGAGTGAAAAGAAGGAAGCCTGTCCCAAACATGCATCCTGTTGGCAATAAGGCACTAAAGTAAAACTGCAAAAAATGTGGCAAAGACATTAAACTTTATGTCTTGAATACAAAGCGTTATGTTTGGGGCAAATCCAATACAAATATCACTGAGTACCACTCTTAACATTTTCAAGCATGGTGGGGGCTGAATCATGCTATGGGTATGCTTGTCATCAGCAGGGACTAGGGGGTTCTTTTTATGAGAAAAATAAATGGAATAGAGCTAAGCACAGGCAACATCCTAGAGGAAAACCTGGTTCAATCTACTTTCCAACAGACACTGGAAGACAAATTAACCTTTCAGCAGGACAATAACCTAAACGCAAGGCCAAATATACACTGGAGTTACCTACCAACATGACGTTGAGTGCTCCTGAGTGGCCTAGTTACAGTTTTGACTTAAATCGACTTTAAAATCGATGGCAAGACTTGCAAATGGCTGTTTAGCAATGATCAACAACCAAGTTGACAGAGCTTGAAGAATTTAAAAAGAATAATGTGCAAATATTGTACAATCCAGGTGTGCAAAGCTATTAGAGACTTACCCAGAAATACTCAAAGCTGTAATCGCCACCAAAGGTGATTTTAACATGTATTTACTTAGGGGTTTGAATACTTATCTAATCACGATACATTAGTGTTTTATTTTTCATATTAATTTTTTATTTTTCTCCCACTTTGACATTAAAGAGTATTTTGTGTAGAAATTGGACAAAAAATTACAATCACATCCATTTTAATCCCATTTTGTAACACAACTAAATGTGGACAAAGTAAAGGGTTGTGAATACTTTCTGAAGGCACTGTAGCCTGATTATCAGATATGTCCATGTAAACCACATTATAAGGTTAAACGTTCTTCTTGTAAATCATGTAAACGGTTTAATCTTAGTATTATATTAATATGAGTATTCACAATAATCATAGTATTGTGTGCATGTTGGGATAGCCATTGAGATGAAAATGAAGTCAGAGGAGCATTGTGACAGATGTGGGTATAGGGTTGGATTCAGGTCTCATGTTCCCAGTGAAGGTCAGGTCAGGTCAGGTCAGGTCAGGTCAGCCCTCATAACAGACATGACACTTGATATAATAGTTACTTATTTATGGATTATCCTTATGCCAAACGCATAGTGGAGTTTTGGCAGCACCTTTACATGAAGGGTCCCTTATGCCATGCAGTATGTATGTTGTTTCTTTATCTGAATGAAATTACTCAGTTGTGGAACGCTTTCGACACCTAGTAGAGTCCATGCCCCGATGAATTGAGGCTGTTCTGAGGGCAAAATCGGGGAGTGCAACTCAATATTAGGAAGGTGTTCTTAATGTTTTGTACACTCAATGTATATTGTTTCACTAATATGTGAATTTATATTCTGTTTATATTTCATATTTCTCTCCTGTCTCTCTCTTTTTTCAGGATGTGAGGATCGTCCGAGCGCTGATCCTGGGGGAGCCGGAGCGAGGCCAGAACCAATACCAGGTGCTGTGCTTTGTCTCGCGCCTTGATCACCACGAGATCATCCCCACTGAGTCCATGGCCCGCCTCAGACAGGTGAGCTGCTGTATCAAACCACCACCTTCCCTCATAATCTGGGCCATCATTCCCATACAGGGCATAGGGAGAGGTAACTAGGGACAGGTTTTGGATGTGGAGGAACGGTACCGATTGTGTTATTATAAGAGATGGGTCCTTCCGCGAAAGAGTGCCTTTGATATTTTAAGTATAAATTGTGCACCAATATTGATTTTTAAAAGCTTGTTATATTACATTAAGTGCCCTTTAATATAGACCACATGGATAATTCAATACATCTCTTTTTAATATGAATAAAGACTTGCTAAAGTGCCAAAATGCAGCATTTTGACATGTCTCTCCGTGTACCCTCTGTGACTTCTAGGAAGACTTAACACCAACATTTCTCCAAGTTTTCACCATCATTGTAAAGCCCTAGTTATTTTGTTGCTTTGAGAAAGTCATTTCTGAAGATTATTATTTATTTCTTGTGATTAGTGATTCATTTACATCTGTCCCTCATTTTAAATCAACCCTGTTACGTGAACCGAACTGTCTTTTCAATATAGTGAAACTATTCCTTATTTTTTTACATTGAATATATCATAGTTTAAAAGCAGGTGAACTGGCTCTACTCCTTTTGGCCATTTTCTGGTGTTTTGTGGGGGAAAACTGAATTGATTGAGCGTAACATGTCAACCCTGTTACCCATAGATAGACAGGCTAGACATTTTTTAACAATTTAAATGTTTGCACACAGCAATCTTCCATTCCCCCTGTCACAAAGGGATTTATTGTCAACCCTTTTATGCAGTCAACCCTGTTACTTTATTTGGCACTTAATAGGCACTTGATATAGTACTTTTTAAATTTAACCTCTTCATGGGAAAACGTGTTTTATGAAGTTGAACATGTGCTCTTTACGACAGAATGTTAAAATGAGGTGAAATCCAACTTTATTTTGTTACTTCTCAAAAGGCACCGGATTGGTGGAACGACCCATATTGTGTTATAATGTTATAGGGCTGGTTTCCCAGACACAGAATAAGCCTCGTCCTGGACCTTCAATAGAGTATCGTCATTACTAGCCCATAATGTAGAAATGTTATTGTAGGCAATTTTCATTTTCCTGCAAAATGTTATCTGACTTATACGTGTCCCACCAAACTGTTTTAATCCTCACACTAAAGTGGTGGAGCTTACTTCCATTGCTCAATTTATTCTACCAGCACAACTAGTCCTTGTTTGAACTTCTTCGCATTTTAAAATGTAGCTGTTGTGTTGTGATTCTACAGAAGAACCCCCACTTGGTCCGCACGGCAGAGGAGAGGCGTGGGGTGGAACACCTCCACATGGACATGGCGGTGAACGCGAGTCATGTAGGGCACCTCAACACGCTCATCCACAACGTGTGTAAGGAGGCCCATGAGGGGTTTTATACCCGGACAGCTGACACCAAGCATTGGCTGGATAAAGGTGAGTTTGGCTTCCATTCAGATTCTCTGTTAGTGTTGTTTGAGTGTTTAAAGGAACGTCTTCATTCTATCTATCCTAGCTTTCTTTTCCATATTGTTGCCTAAGTGTCCATACGCTTTTGGATGTTTGTCTGCATAGCCATTAAGTTCATTGCCATACATTTCAACAGACATTCTTTGATCAAAAGTCAAAATGTCTCTCCAGGAATAGAGGCCATTGAGTTTGAGCCCCTGCCCCAGACAGCAGACGTTTCTGGTCTGCAGCGATGCCCCTCCACTCTGGACCTGTGGCAGCCATGCGTCTGCAGCTATCACCTGCGTCTGGAGTGGCTCCCCTGCCTGCTCAAATACTGCCGCAGCCGCCGGGGCGCGGCTGGAAAGGCCAACCCCTACAAGTGTGGCATCAGGAGCTGCAGCAAGGGCTACCGCTTTGACTACTACGTCCCCCATAAACAGCTCTGCCCATGGGACGAGGAGACCTAAAGCAGCTGGTTTTGCTCCTAGTTCTTTCCTAGAAGACATTTAGCCTTCCGGGCACGTTTTGGACTGAGCATGGCAGGAGATTTACGTAAGAGACCTTGAAGTGAAGGAACGGACCGGTCTAATTTTGTCTTGCCCATTCACCTTCTGAATGGCACACATACACTATCCATGTCTCAATTGTCTCAAGACTTAAAAATCCTTCTTTAACCTGTCTCCTCCCCTTCATCTACACTGATTTAAGTGGATTTAACATCAATATGGGATCATAGCTTTCACCGGGGTTCACCTGGTCAGTCCATGTCATGGAAAGAGCAGGTGTTCTGAATGTTTTGTACACTTAGTGTAAGTCTAACCTATTTTCGGACAGAAGAGTGTCTCTGACTCACCACCAAGGTGTTTGGATTCAACCAGACAGTAGCATATGTACTGTAACCAAGTGTTTTTAATGTTGGATGTTTCCTACAGCGGTGTGTCGAGTGTTGTCCATATATAACAATTATTTTTGTAAGCATGCAAGTGTCTGTATTAGGGCAGCTAGACAGAAGCCTAATGGGGGCAAATCGACAATATGAAAATTTTAATATCGTCCAACCTAAAAGGAAGTGCCCATGCTACCATGGATTCATGTTTTGACTTGATGCCATCGGTCAAAGTGCTGTTCAGTGCTCCCTAGGGGTAAAACTGAATGGTAGATCTGCTCAGAGAAAACATTCATCCATGGTAGTGAATGAATTTTACATTTTTGTCATTTAGCAGACGCTCTTATCCAGAACGACTTGCAGTAGTGAGCTCATACATTTTCATACTTTTTTCGTACTGGTCCCCCGTGGGAATCGAACCCACAACCCTGGCGTTGCAAGCGCCATGCTCTACCAACTGAGCCACACGGGCTAATGCTGATGCAGTTTAGATTTACATTTATTGACATTCTGTTAAAAGAACTAGGATATTGAAACAGTACAGTCTGTAACCAATATCCACACTCTTACCTTGAACTATATGGACCAATTTTGGGCTGGCTGGAAGGGTTTTGTCATTGCTGTCAAATGCATCAGCATCTCTCTGCCTGATCTCTCTGCCAGCATGTAGCTTGATCTCATTGCAACTTCAAATGCAGAAACTGACTTAAGTCAGGTTTTACTATACACTACCGGTCAAAAGTTTTAGAACACCTACTCATTCAAGGGTTTTTCTTTATTTTTACAATTTTCTTCAAAGTAGAATAATAGTGAAGACATCAAAACTATGAAATAACACATATGGAATCATGTAGTAGCCCAAAAAGTGTTAAACAAATGAAAATATGTTTGAGATTCTTCAAATAGCCACCCTTTGCCTTGATGACAGCATTGCACACGCTTGTCATTCTCTCAACCAGCTTCATGAGGTAGTCACCTGGATTGCATTTCAATTAACAGGTGTTCCTTCTTAAAAGTTAATTTGTGGAGGGGGGGGGGGGTGGGGGTATACAGAAGATAGCCCTGTTTGGTAAAAGACCAAGTCCATATTATAGCAAGAACAGCTCAAATAGGCAAAGAGAAACGACAGTCCATCATTACTTTAAGACATGAAGGTCAGTCAATCCGGAATATTTCAAGAACTTTGAAAGTTTCTTCAAGTGCAGTCGCAAAAACCATCAAGCACTATGATGAAACTCGCTCTCATGAGGACCGCCACAGGAATGGAAGACCCAGAGTTACCTCTGCTGCAGAGGATAAGTTCATTAGAGTTACCAGCCTCAGAAATTGCAGCCCAAATAAATGCTTCACAGAGTTCAAGTAACAGACACATCTCAACATCAACTGTTCGGAGGAGACTGTTTGAATCAGGCTTTCATGGTCGAATTGCACTATTAAAGGACACCAATAATAAGAAGAGACTTGCTTGGGCCAAGAAACATGAGCAATGGACATTAGACCGGTGGAAATGTGTCCTTTGGTCTGTAGTCCAAATTTGAGATTTTTGGTTCCAACCGCCATGTCTTTGTGAGACACAGTGTGGGTGAACAGAGGATCTCTGCATGTGTATTTCCCACCGTAAAGCATGGAGGAGGTGGTGTAATGGTATGGGTAGGGGTGCTTTGCTGGTGACACTGTCTGTGATTTATTTAGAATTCAAGGCACACTTAACCAGCATGGTTACCACAGCATTCTGCAGCGATACGCCATACCATCTGGTTTGGGCTTAGTGGGACTATCATTTGTTTTTCAACAGGACAATGACCCAACACACCTCCAGGCTGTGTAAGGGCTATTTTACCAAGAAGGAGAGTGATGAAGTGCCAAAAGTGTGCAAAGCTGTCATCAAGGCAAAGGGTGGCTATTTGAAGAATCTCAAATATAAATAACATTTGTTTAACACTTTTTTGGTTACTACATGATTCCATATGTGTTATTTCATAGTTTTGATGTCTTCACTATTATTATACAATGTAGAAAATAGTACAAATAAAGAAAAACCCTTGAATGAGTAGGTGTTAAACTTTTGACTGGTAGTGTAGGTATATGGAATAAAGTGATTAACTGTGAGTATTGTACTGCCATATTCATGGTGGTATGAGATTTTAATCAGGCAACTTACATGTGGGAACTTTTCAGTTCCACTTTTTGTCAATACTTTTTTTTTTACCTCTGTGATCAACAATATATTCTCAGGTTTACTATCTTGTTGTGATAGACTGAAGACACAAACTAGTGGACTGAAAACTTTCTATGGTCTATATTCAACAAATTTACCAACTTTTTAGTTTTGTCCTCACTCATCTTTTTTCGTTAAACTTTTTCACCCCGGACGTTTTATCCCGAGACAGAAGAGTCATTTTCCTGTGCGTTTTAGCTGCCAATTTTACTTTATTTTCCTTTTTTCCATCGCAACTTTTTTCCCTTATTCAACTTTTTCACTCCGGACGCTTTATCTGGACATGGTTCGTCAACATCTTCAACAGCCGAAGCTAAGTAGTAACATTAACATGATGTCTTCTAATTGCAGTCGCTGTACTCATAATATACAGGAGAACGATCGCCTTACGGCGAGAATAGCTGTGCTACAAGCCCAGCTTCAGACGCAATCGTTAGGCAAGGGTAATTTCAGTGTAGGAAAGGAAGAAACAGCGTCTGTGCCACCAGTAAGTACAGACAGTAACGTTAGTATAAATCCCCCCGCACAGTCCCCGCAGCCGGACAACTTTCTCATGGCTTCTGGAGGGAAATACTGTTGGAATGCTCAACCGGTGTCGCTCATTCAGCCGACAGAAACCTTCAACCGGTTTTCCCCATTATGTAGCGAGTCGGAGTCTGAGTCTTCTCTTGTCTCTACTCCTCCCGTTACGGGGTCTGAGACGCCGAAGGCTCCCACCATTAGCTCTGACAAATTGAAAACCCTAGTCATTGGCGACTCCATTACCCGCAGTATTAGACTTAAAACGAATCACCCAGCGATCATACACTGTTTACCAGGGGGCAGGGCTACCGACGTTAAGGCTAATCTAAAGATAGTGCTGGCTAAAGCTAAAACTGGCGAGTGTAGAGAGTATAGAGATATTGTTATCCACGCCGGCACCAACGATGTTAGGATGAAACAGTCAGAGGTCACCAAGTGCAACATAGCTTCAGCTTGTAAATCAGCTAGAAAGATGTGTCGGCATCGAGTAATTGTCTCTGGCCCCCTCCCAGTTAGGGGAAGTGACGAGCTCTACAGCAGAGTCTCAGCACTCAATCGCTGGTTGAAAACTGTTTTCTGCCCCTCCCAAAAGATAACATTTGTGGATAATTGGCCCTCTTTCTGGGACTCACCCACAAACAGGACCAAGCCTGACCTGCTGAGGAGTGACGGACTCCATCCTAGCTGGAGGGGTGCTCTCCTCTTATCTACCAACATAGATAGGGCTCTAACTCCTCTAGCCCCACAGTGAAATAGGGTGCAGGCCAGGCAGCAGGCTGTTAGCCAACCTGCCAGCTTAGTGGAGTCTGCCAATAGCATAGTCAGTGTAGTCAGCTCAGCCATACCCATTGAGACTGTGTCTGTGCCTCGACCTAGGTTGGGCAAAACTAAACATGGCGGTGTTCACCCTAGCAATCTTATTAGGATAAAGACCTCCTCCATTCCTGCCATTATTGAAAGAGATCGTGATACCTCACATCTCAAAATAGGGTTACTTAATGTTAGATCCCTCACTTCAAAGGCAGTCATAGTCAATGAACTAATCACTGATCATAATCTTGATGTGATTGGCCTGACTGAAACATGGCTTAAGCCTGATGAATTTGCTGTGTTAAATGAGGCCTCACCTCCTGGTTACACTAGTGACCATATTCCCCGTGCATCCCGCAAAGGCGGAGGTGTTGCTAACATTTACGATAGCAAATTTCAATTTACAAAAAAAAATGGCGTTTTCATCTTTTGAGCTTCTAGTCATGAAATCTATGCAGCCTACTCAATCACTTTTTATAGCTACTGTTTACAGGCCTCCTGGGCCATATACAGCGTTCCTCTCTGAGTTTCCTGAATTCCTATCAGACCTTGTAGTCATAGCAGATCATATTCTAATTTTTGGTGATTTTAATATTCACATGGAGAAGTCCACAGACCCACTCCAAAAGTCTTTCGGAGCCATCATCGACTCAGTGGGTTTTGTCCAACATGTCTCTGGACCTACTCACTGCCACAGTCATACTCTGGACCTAGTTTTGTCCCATGGAATAAATGTTGTAGATCTTAATGTTTTTCCACAAAATCCTGGACTATCGGACCACCATTTTATTACGTTTGCAATCGCAACAAATAATCTGCTCAGACCCCAACCAAGGAGCATCAAAAGTCGTGCTATAAATTCTCAGACAACACAAAAATTCCTTGATGCCCTTCCAGACTCCTTCTGCCTACCCAAGGACGTCAGAGGACAAAAATCAGTTAACCACTTAACTGAGGAACTCAATTTAACCTTGCGCAATACCCTAGATGCAGTTGCACCCCTAAAAACGAAAAACATTTGTCATAAGAAACTAGCTCCCTGGTATACAGAAAATACCCGAGCTTTGAAGCAAGCTTCCAGGAAATTGGAACGGAAATGGCGCCACACCAAACTGGAAGTCTTCCGACTAGCTTGGAAAGACAGTACCGTGCAGTACCGAAGAGCCCTCACTGCTGCTCGATCATCCTACTTTTCCAACTTAATCGAGGAAAATAAGAATAATCCAAAATTTCTTTTTGATACTGTTGCAAAGCTAACTAAAAAGCAGCATTCCCCAAGAGAGGATGGCTTTCACTTCAGCAGTAATAAATTCATGAACTTCTTTGAGGAAAAGATCACGACCATTAGAAAGCAAATTACGGACTCCTCTTTGAATCTGTGTATTCCTCCAGGGCTTAGCTGTCCTGGATCTGCACAGATCTGCGAGGGCCTGGGATCGGGAGAGACACTTAAGTGTTTTAGTACTATATCTCTTGACACAATGATGAAAATAATCATGGCCTCTAAACCTTCAAGCTGCATACTGGATCCTATTCCTACTAAACTGCTGAAGGAGCTGCTTCCTGTGCTTGGCCCTCCTATGTTGAACATAATAAACAGCTCTCTATCCACCGGATGTGTACCAAACTCACTAAAAGTGGCAGTGATAAAGCCTCTCTTGAAAAAAGCCAAACCTTGACCCGGAAAATATAAAAACTATCGGCCTATATCGAATCTTCCATTCCTCTCAAAAATTTTAGAAAAAGCTGTTGCGCAGCAACTCACTGCCTTTCTGAAGACAAACAATGTGTACGAAATGCTTCAGTCTGGTTTTAGACCCCATCATAGCACTGAGACTGCACTTGTGAAGGTGGTAAATGACCTTTTAATGGCGTCAGACCGAGGCTCTGCATCTGTCCTCGTGCTACTAGACCTTAGTGCTGCCTTTGACACCATCGATCACCACATTCTTTTGGAGAGACTGGAAACCCAAATTGGTCTACACGGACAAGTTCTGGCCTGGTTTAGATCTTACCTGTCGGAAAGATATCAGTTTGTCTCTGTGAATGGTCTGTCCTCCGACAAATCAACTGTACATTTCGGTGTTCCTCAAGGTTCCGTTTTAGGACCACTATTGTTTTCACTATATATTTTACCTCTTGGGGATGTTATTCGAAAACATAATGTTAACTTTCACTGCTATGCGGATGACACACAGCTGTACATTTCAATGAAACATGGTGAAGCCCCAAAATTGCCCTCGCTAGAAGCCTGTGTTTCAGACATAAGGAAGTGGATGGCTGAAAACTTTTTACTTTTAAACTCGGACAAAACAGAGATGCTTGTTCTAGGTCCCAAGAAACAAAGAGATCTTCTGTTAAATCTGACAATTCATCTTGATGGTTGTAAAGTCGTCTCAAATAAAACTGTGAAGGACCTCGGCGTTACTCTTGACCCTGATCTCTCTTTGACGAACATATCAAGACTGTTTCAAGGACAGCTTTTTTCCATCTACGTAACATTGCAAAAATCAGAAATTTTCTGTCCAAAAATGATGCAGAAAAATTAATCCATGCATTTGTTACTTCTAGGTTAGACTACTGCAATGCTCTATTTTCCGGCTACCCGGATAAAGCACTAAATAAACTTCAGTTAGTGCTAAATACGGCTGCTAGAATCCTGACTAGAACCAAGAAATTTGATCATATTACTCCAGTGCTAGCTTCCCTACACTGGCTTCCTGTTAAGGCAAGGGCTGATTTCAAGGTTTTACTGTTAACCTATAAAGCGTTACATGGGCTTGCTCCTACCTATCTTTCCGAGTTGGTCCTGCCGTACATACCAATACGTACGCTACGGTCACAAGACGCAGGCCTCCTAATTGTCCCTAGAATTTCTAAGCAAACAGCGGGAGGCAGGGCTTTCTCCTATAGATCTCCATTTTTATGGAACAGTCTGCCTACCCATGTGAGAGACGCAGACTCGGTCTCAACCTTTAAGTCTTTACTGAAGACTTATCTCTTCAGTAGGTCATATGATTGAGTGTAGTCTGGCCCAGGAGTGTGAAGGTGAACGGAAAGGCTCTGGAGCAACGAACAGCCCTTGCTGTCTCTGCCGGGCCGGTTCCCCTCTCCACTGGGGTTCTCTGCCTCTAACCCTGTTGCAGGGGCTGAGTCACTGGCTTGCTGGTGCTCTTTCATGCCGTCCCTGGGAGGGGTGCGTCACTTGAGTGGGTTGAGTTACTGACGTGATCTTCCTGTCTGGGTTGGCGCCCCCTTGGTTTGTGCTGTGGTGGAGACCTCTGTGGGCTATACTCGGCCTTGTCTCAGGATTGTAAGTTGGTGGTTGAGGATATCCCTCTAGTGGTGCGGGGGCTGTGCTTTGGCAGAGTGGGTGGGGTTATATCCTTCCTGTTTGGCCCTGTCCGGGGTTTCTTCGGATGGGGCCACAGTGTCTCCCGGACCGCTCCTGTCTCAGCCTCCAGTATTTATGCTGCAGTAGTTTATGTGTCGGGGGGCTGGGGTTAGTTGGTTATACCTGGAGTACTTCTCCTGTCTTATCCAGTGTCCTGTGTGAATTTAAGTATGCTCTCTCTAATTCTCTCGTTCTCTCTTTCTCTCTGAGAACCTGAGCCCTAGGACCATACGTCAGGACTACCGGGCATGATGACACCTTGCTGTCCCCAGTCCGCCTGGCCTTGCTGCTATTCCAGTTTCAACTGTTCTGCCTGCGGTTATGGAACCCCTACCTGTCCCAGACCTGCTGTTTTCAACTCTTAATGATCGGCTATGAAAAGCCAACTGAGATTTATTCCTGATTATTATTTGACCATGCTTGTCACTTATGAACATTTTTGAACATCTTGGCATGGTTCTGTTATAATCTTCACCCGGCACAGCCAGAAGAGGACTGGCCACCCCTCATAGCCTGGTTCCTCTCTAGGTTTCTTCCTAGGTTTTCGCCTTTCTAGGGAGTTTTTCCTAGCCACCGTGCTTCTACACCTGCATTACTAGCTGTTTGGGGTTTTAGGCTGGGTTTCTGTACAGCACTTCGAGATATTAGCTGATGTAAGAAGGGCTATATAAAATAAAATTGATTGATATGTCCCTTACAGTGAAGGAAAAAAGTATTTGATCCCCTGCTGATTTTGTACGTTTGCCCACTGACAAAGAAATGATCAGTCTATAGTTTTAATGGTAGGTTTATTTGAACAGTAAGAGACAGAATAACAACAACAGAAATCCAGAAAAACGCATGTAAAAGATGTTATAAATTGATTTGCATTTTAATGAGGGAAATAAGTATTTGACCCCTCTGCAAAACATGACTTAGTACTTGGTGGCAAAACCCTTGTTGGCAATCACAGAGGTCAGACATTTCTTGTAGTTGGCCACCTGGTTTGCACACATCTCAGGAGGGATTTTGTCCCACTCCTCATTGCAGATCTTCTCCAAGTCATTAAGGTTTTGAGATTGACGTTTGGCAACTCGAACCTTCAGCTCCCTCCACATATTTTCTATGGGATTAAGGTCTGGAGACTGGCTAGGCCACTCCAGGACCTTAATGTGCTTCTTCTTGAGCCACTCCTTTGTTGCCTTGGCCATGTGTTTTGGGACATTGTCATGCTGGAATACCCATCCACAACCCATTTTCAATGCCCTGGCTGAGGGAAGGAGGTTCTCACCCAAGATTTGACAGTACATGGCCCCGTCCATCGTCCCTTTGATGAGGTGAAGATGTCCTGTCCCCTTAGCAGAACCCCCCAAAGCATAATGTTTCCACCTCCATGTTTGACGGTGGGGATGGTGTTCTTGGGGTCATAGGCAGCATTCCTCCTCCTCCAAACACGGCGAATTTAGTTAATGCCAAAGAGCTCGATTTTGGTCTCATCTGACCACAACACTGTCACCCAGTTCTCCTCTGAATCATTCAGATGTTCATTGGCAAACTACAGACGGGCCTGTATATGTGCTTTCTTGAGCAGGGGGACCTTGCGGGCACTGCAAGATTTCAGTCCTTCACAGCGTAGTGTGTTGCCAATTGTTTTCTTGGTGACTATGGTCCCAGCTGCCTTGAGATCATTGACAAGATCCTCCCGTGTAGTTCTGGGCTGATTCCTCACCGTTGTCATGATCATTGCAACTCCACGAGGTGAGATCTTGCATGGAGCCCCATGCTGAGGGAGATTGACAGTTATTTTGTGTTTCTTCCATTTGCGAATAATCGCACCAACTGTTGTCACCTTCTCACCAAGCTGCTTGGCGATGGTCTTGTAGCCCATTCCAGCCTTGTGTAGGTCTACAATCTTGTCCCTGACATCCTTGGAGAGCTCTTTGGTCTTGGCCATGGTGGAGAGTTTGGAATCTGATTGATTGATTGCTTCTGTGGACAGTTGTCGTTTATACATTTAACAAACTGAGATTAGGAGCACTCCCTTTAAGAGTGTGCTCCTAATCTCAGCTCGTTACCTGTATAAAAGACACCTGGGAGCCAGAAATCTTTCTGATTGAGAGGGGGGTCAAATACTTATTTCCCTCATTAAAATGCAAATCAATTTATAATATTTTTGACATGCGTTTTGACATGCGTTTTTCTGTTCTTATTCTGTCTCTCACTGTTCAAATAAACCTACCATTAAAATTATAGACTGATCATTTCTTTGTCAGTGGGCAAACGTACAAAATCAGCAGGGGATCAAATACTTTTTTCCCTCACTGTATATATTTATTCAACTTTTCAAACGTAATGTCCAAAGTGCCAGTGATTAAGCTGGAGATTGCTGTTCTGCGTGTCATTGGTACATTATGATAATTGCTCATATCTCTGAGGGAGGAGCTGTTACAAACAAAAGTGATTTTTCAAAAATGTACCTAAACATATGTCCAGGATGAAAACATAAATCTTTATTTTTTAAATATGTAAATTATTGGTTGATGATAAGTGCCTTAACTTCTCACTGTATGGTTTAACATGTTTTATGTAAAACATTTGCAGTTGAAACTCAAAAATGTTTCCTAAAAGTGTGTCTAACTTTGACAAATTAAAATCCTAATTTGTCTCCATACTTGGCCTAATGCTTCTTCTGTTGGGTATCGTATTTGCAAAGCTAGATTTGTGGGCATATTAACATCATAATGCACAATCTAGACATCTAAAACCATGTTTTGAAAACTTCTCCTCATCTATACTTCCACTTATCCAACCTACAGTGCCTTTGAAAAGTATTCAGACCTCTTGACTTTTTCCACATTTTGTTACGTTACAGTCTTGTTCTAAAATGGATTAAAATATATATATATATCCTCAGCAATCTACACACAATACCCCATAATGACAAAGTGAAAACATTTTTTTAGAAATGTTTGCAATACCTTATTTACATAAGTATTCAGACCATTTGCTATGAGACTCGAAATTGATCTCAGGTGCATCCTGTTTCCATTGATCATCCTTGAGATGTTTCTACAACTTGATTAGAGTCCACCTGTGGTAAATTCAATTGATTGGACATGATTTGGAAAGGCACACACCTGTCTATATAAGGTCCCACAGTTTACACTGTATGTCAGAGCAAGAACCAAGCCATGAGGTCGAAAGAATTGTCCGTAGAGCAAGCACAGATCTGGGAAAGGGTAACAAAACATTACTGCAGAATTGAAGGTCCCCAAGAACACAGTGGCCTCCATCATTCTTAAATGGAAGAAGTTTGGAACCACCAAGACTCTTCCTAGAGCTGGCCGCCCGGCCAAACTGAGCTATCGGGGGAGAAGGGCCTTGGTCAGGGAGGTGACCAAGAACATGATGTTCACTCTCAGACCATGAGAAACAAGATTCTTTGGTCTGATGAAACCAAGATTGAACTCTTTGGCCTGAATGCCAAGCGTCACGTCTGGAGGAAACCTGGCACCATCTCTACGAGGAAGCATGGTGGTGGCAGCTTCATGCTTGTGGGGATGTTTTTCAGTGGCAGGGACTGGGAGACTAGTCAGGATCGAGGCAAAGATGAACTGAGCAAAGTACAGAGAGATCCATGATGAAAACCTGCTCCAGAGCGCTCAGGACCTCAGAATGGGGCGAAGGTTCACCTTCCAACAGGACAACGACCCTAAGCACACAGCCAAGACAACGCAGGAGTGGCTTCGGGACATATCTCTGAATGACCTTGAGTGGCCCAGCCAGATCCTGGACTTGAACCCGATCTAACATCTCTGGAGAGACCTGAGAATAGCTGTGCAGCAACGCTTCCCATCCATCCTGACATAGCTTGAGAGGATCTGCAGAGAAGAATGGGAGAAACTCCCCAAATACCGGTGTGCCAAGCTTGTAGTGTCCTACCCAAGAAGACTTGATGCTGTAATCGCTGCCAAAGGTGCTTCAGCAAAATACTGAGTAAAGGGTCTGAATACTTATGTAAATGTAATTTCTAAAAACCTGTTTTTGCTTTGTCATTATGGGGTATTGTGTGTAGATTGATGAGGGGAAAAAAGTATTTAATACATTTTAGAATAAGGCTGTAACGTAACAATGTGGAAAAAGGTAAGGGGTCTGAATACTTTCCCAAGGCACTGTATGTACCTTACATACTGTTCAGATATCCATTGTGGAGTTTGACTGCCCTCTGGTGACGACTGGACTGAAGGTTGCCTGACAAAATACATTTAGGAGAGTTGACAGCTTTATGATAGCCTTAGCCTGTAGCTAAATTACAAGTCATAGTTTTTAGAAACTTTGCTGTTAAACTGCATCAAACAAACATTTAATATCCAGCAGTCTTGATTAAAAGCACCATTTGACCAGAGTTGCCTATAACCACATTTGATCCACATATAGAAAAACTACATTATCTGCAAAGTGAATAAATTATCATTCATTCATTCATTCATTCATTCATCAATTTCCAAAAAACATAGTCTAACTGATTGGTGATGTAATTTGGTGTGGCAGATTATAACGTTTCATGAAACAAGCCAACAATTGAATTCATGAGATACGCGTAGTGTTCCAAAGCCGATTAGTTAGCCTACTGCTATCACTACACTCGCCTACGTCTGTTGGTCCTAGGGCTGGCTAAATCTCTAACCTGTCAGAATATGTGTATTAATTGGAGAAGTGTGTTGAATTTGTTGAATGCATGTGTCTAGGAGATGGCAAGTTTACATGGATTCAAGGATGATCATTGTTCCGGACAAAATACGCTTTTATTTAGGTATTATGATGGTGGGGGGCATGTCCCCCTCACAATATATGGTACATTTCCCTATGATGTGTGTGTGTGTGTGTGTGTGTGTGTGCATTTGTCTTTCTGTAGGAGCAATGTGTGAAGGAGCGTATCCAATGGCATGAAAGACTGTTGAAGATGCTATTTCAACAAGCCAACAAAAGAGAGGAGCAAGGCAGCTGTTTACTCAGTCATCAGTGCCATTCTCCCACTGGACATAAATACTCTCTTTATGTGTCTTAAATTTGACCAAATCAATTTGCATAAAGGTCTTTGTATGCCTTCTTTTCTTTATGTCATTCAGGCAGACAGACCTGTGGTTGTTGCATCCTCTCATAACATATTAGCACAATGTTGTCTTGTAGTGAAAATAAGCAGATGATAATGCACTTTGAACCAAACCTGTCATAACGCTTTATATCAAATAAAATCAAATTGTATTTGTCACATGCGCCGAGTACAACCTTACAGTGAAATGCTTACTTACAAGCCTTTAACCAACAATGCAGTTTTAAGAGAAATAAGTGTTAAGTTAACAATAGATAATTAAAAAATAAAAGCAGTAAAAATAACAGTAGCGAGGCTATATACAGTACAGGGGGTACCTGTACAGAGTCATTGTGCGGGGGCACCGGTTAGTCGAGGTAATTGAGGTAATATGTACATGTAGGTATAGTTAAAGTGACTATGCATAGATAATAAACAGAGTAGCAGCAGCGTAAAAGAGGGGGTTGGGGTGGGACAATGCATATAGTCCAGGTAGCCATTTGATTAGCTGGTCAGGAGTCTTATGGCTTGGGGATAGAAGCTGTTTGGAAGAAGCCTTTTGGACCTAGACTTGGCACTCCGGTACCACTTGCCGTGCGGTAGCAGAGAGAACAGTCTATGACTAGGGTGGCTGGAGTCTTTGACAATTTTTATGGCCTTCCTATGACACCACCTGGTATAGAGGTCCTGGATGGCAGGAAGCTTGGCCCCAGTGATGTATTGGGCCGTATGCGTTACCCTCTGAAGTGCCTTGCGGTCGGAGGCCGAGCAGTTGCCATACCAGGCAGTGATGCAACCAGTCAGGATGCTCTCGATGGTGCAGCTGTAGAACTTTTTGCGGATCTGAGGACCCATGCCAAATCTTTTCAGTCTCCTGAGGGGAAATAGGCTTTGTTGTGCCCTCTTAACGACTGTCTTGGTGTGTTTGGACCATGATAGTTTGTTGGTGATGTGACACAAATGGGGGCGTGCTCAGTCCTTCTTTTCCTGTAGTCCACAATCATCTCCTTTGTCTTGATCATGTTGAGGGAGAGGTTGTTATCCTGGCACTATTTTATACATTTATAAAATGTTATGAATGCTAATGAACTGTAATGCCTACAATGCCTGTAAATGCACATGTTTATAAATGTTTACAAATAATGAAATACACATTTATTGATTATTAAATACAGCTTATTCATGAAATGTATTATAAAGTGTTACCCATTGTCACGATCGTCGTGAGAAACGGACCAAGGCGCAGCATGATATGCGTACATCTTTTAATGAGTACTTTAAACACTACAACAAAACAACAAAACAATACATGAAGTCCTAAGGTTAACAAACACAAACCTCTCCGGAACAAGATCCCACAAATCACAAGTGCAAAACAGGCTGCCTAAGTATGGTTCCCAATCAGAGACAACAAGCCACAGCTGCCTCTGATTGGGAACCACCCCGGCCAACATAGAAATACATGATCTAGAACCTGACAAAGAAAATTCAACATAGACAATCCACACCCTAGCTCAACATATAAGAGTCGCCAGAGCCAGGGCGTGACACCCACATTTTGCCAGTCTGCCCATTTTGTCATCCCATTGGTCGATTTCAATCTCGTTCCACAGTGACAAATAACTATGATGTCAAGTTTATAATTCTCCCCAGAATTTGCCTTGCTTTGATGCTAAGTTATGTCATTGCGACATGCTGTCCACATATCCATCCCTTTATACAAACACATACACACATACACTGAAGAGCAACTTTTCTAAGTTTGCAGTCAACCCCATTGTTGTTTTATGCAAAATAACTGAGACTGGATAGGACACACCGAGAGACTTATGCAAATGACTCGATCTGCCTGTGTGGGGTACTAAAAAAGGTAAATGTTCCTCCACTAACCCACTTAGGCAAATGCAGATGAGCAGTAGTTGGTTTGTGAAATTTCTATCCCAATACCAGCATATTTTTTGAGAGAAAAAGGACATATTCACATAGTGCTATCTAAACCAGTGAGTGGAACAATTCTTCAACCCAGGTAATTTGTATTTATTTATTTTGTATTCAAAATGTATACATTACCTGTTCAAGTTTTACATACTTATATTCAATGTAATATAAAGCAAAAAAAAAAGAGCCATTTCAACAAACTTTGAGTGTCTGTTGACTTGATTCATATGGTTTTGACTGAGTTCAGATAGGGAGGAGAGCTGGAGTAACTGTGGTGAATAGTGAATGGGGATACCCACCAACTTATGAATATTATAACAGCAATGACATGTGGGAGAAAATTTGAAAGTACGCTGCATTAGAATAACCTCCATATAATTTTACTGGTAGAGCTGTGTGCTGCACTGTCCCAGCGAAGTTACAATCCTTTAGGAAAATCAGCAGTATTTATCATTACAGATATTAAGATGAGCACAGATGGTGTAGAACACTCGGAGGCTCACCATGAACAAGCAGGTAAGGCTGTTTCACCTGATTTTCGATGTTTATTTTCAATTTGTTTGTCGCTATCCCTTGTCAGGTGTATCTGAACAAATTATGATGAAATATATCTTGGTAAGTTATGATGTAAACGTTTCTCCTCCATTGCACCTACTAAACTTTCTTCTTTGTGATGGTGGTGTTTAAAACAAAATAGCCTTACAGAAAGAAAGTACATTTCTGCTTATTCGTATGTTTAGACTGTCCTACAAACATTTCACTTCAACACTTATTTGATCACTTTTAGTATAACAATATGATTTTGGGAAGACGTGGATATTAATTGAATTACTTTGTTATTATTGAATATTAATAATTTGTAATTACAAAATATCTCTGAGGAATCATTTTGTGCTTAGTGTTCCTGGATGGGTGATACATACTTTCATACATATTTGTACTGAAAAGTGTCTCATTTAGCTTTTTAATGAAAATGTGTAATTGAAACAGACACATTATTTACTGAAACATCCCCAATAACACTGAATAGTACAGAAAATGTTTTTGTGTCTTTTTTTTACAAACATTTTGTCATGGATTTTGGATGCAAGGGTATGTGGAGCTTCCAGGCTGAGCATGATTGTTATTTAATCCTAAAACCTTATTTCTGAAGTTATGGCGTATCTGGACATTTGTTTTATTAGCTTTAAGCTATATTTTCCCCAAACTCTCTAGTATTTATCAAAAACACTGTAAATGTGTCTCAGCATTTCTTCTACAATCCTTTACTGATAAGTGGGGCATTAGGGTGCGTTGATAACCACAGTGTGAATTACTATTTCTCAGTATAATCTTTCTGGTTGAAAGAACCTTATCAACAGCAAACATCTCCCCCAATTACACTTTACTATGAACAAGTGTTTCTAAAATAGGATGTGTTGATTCTGTCAGTTGGAGGCTCTACCAGGATGTGCTGTCTGTACCTCAAGCTGTTTGCAGAGAAGCTGCCACAGCCCCAGGCTATTAGGTGACATGGAAGAGGTGGTGAAATACGGAACAAACTCAATGAAAATGTGGAACTTGGATTCAGAGAGAGCTGCAGAGTGTATGGAAGTGAATTCATTGTTTTAATTTTTGGACATAATCTGACAAAATCTGCTTTTAATCAAGTTCCATCATGATGTTGCCTCAGCTTCATTCCTATTATTCAAGCAAATCACTGTAATACAATTGGGATCATTTGAAGACATTATGAGTAAAAACACTGGCAAATGTGTTGAGACAACTCAAGAATGAATGTTAGTAGAACTTTCCTGCCCCAAGGTTGAGTAACCTTGAAATCAGTGTGCAGCACCAGCTGGTTGCGTTAACCTTTCAAGTTGAATCAACTTCACCTCATAGGATCACATCAGGATCACACCAGATATGAATTTCATATCATCTAACACTAATAGCCACAACACTACGCAAGACCATCAGGTCAGAGAGGAAAATATCACTATAATTTTACCCTGATAGCAATGTTATCATGAATCCTTTCACACAGCTTACAGTTAATTGTTTTATTGTGTTATTTTTCAACACAAATTAACCCGAATTAATCAAACAAATTGACTCCCTAATTGAAATAAAAAAAAAAGGTCTGTATGAAGTATAAATCAGTAAAATAGTTCTCTGTGTGTTAATTATACCTTTGAGAGGATGTCCCCTAAGCAAATACTTGAATAGTTATTGTATAATATACTACAGCATGGAGACCTTTTATCTGTTTCAAGTGTTAATGTCACATGCACAAGTACAGTAAAATGCCTTCCTTGCGAGCTCTAAACCCAACAATGTAGTGATTAATAACAATGTACAGTGCATTCGGAAAGTATTCAGACCCCTTGACTTTTTCCACATTTTGTTATGTTACAGTCTTATTCTAAAATTAATTAAATTGTTCTCTCCAGAGATATTTAAGTCCGGACGTCCGCAGGTAGCCAACAGGGTGTCCAGGCGAATCGACATGTCCACCAGTTGATCAAAGGTTAGGTTGGTGTCCCTGCAGGCCAATTCCCGACGCACGTCCTCCCTCAGGCTACATCTGTAGTGGTCGATGAGGGCCCTCTCATTCCATCCCGTGTTGGCAGCCAGTGTCCGGAAGTCCAGTGCGAACTCCTGCGCGCTCCTCCTCCCCTGTCGAAGGTGGAATAGACGTTCACCCGCCGCCTTACCCTCTGGTGGATGATCGAATACTGCCCTGAAGCGGCGGGTGAACGCTGCATAGTTGACTGTGTCGGCGTCTATTCCCCCCCACTCGGCATTGGCCCACTCCAGCGCCTTGCCGGACAGACAGGAGATGAGGGCGGACACGCTCTCGTATCCCGAGGGCGCCGGGTGGATGGTTGCCAGGTAGAGTTCCACCTGGAGCAGGAAACCCTGACACCCGGCAGCTGTGCCATCATAAGCCCTCGGGAGCGAGAGCCGAATCCCACTGGACCCTGGAGATGAAGCGATGGGCATAGCTGATGGTGGTGGTATCGTCAGAGGAGGTGTAGACCAACTTCTTCTTTCCCATCGCTCCACGGTTTTCACCACCTGTTCCATGGCGGTGCCGAGAGCCTGGATCATAGCCGCTTGTTGTTCTACGCGCTCTTCTATTGATCCAGCTGGCACCGCCGCTCCTGCTGACTCCATGTCTAATAGGTGCGTTATTCTGTCAAGGCGACGCGTATGCGGTAGGCGAAGTCAAGAGCAGGACACCGAGCTACTGGCAGAACTTTTACTAGATTCAGTGCAACAAAACAAAGTACACTGGCAACCTCGAACAGCGAGGGAAAATAACAACACCCGCACACAAGGGCAACTGCCGCAAAGACCAAAACAATAACGCACAATACACAATGAGACACAGAGGGTATTAAAGGGAACACAATCAAACATAATGGGAAACAGGTGTACACAATAAAGACTAAACAAGACAAACACCGAAACATCGATCGGCAGCAGCTAGTACTCCGGGGACGACGAACGCCGAAGCCTGCCCGAGCAAGGAGGAGGAGCAGCCTCTGCTGAATCCGTGACAATTATATGGAATTAAACCCAGTTCCATTATAGTTCTGGGTCTGGAGTTAGTGCTCTATTCAATCTGTAAAGCTGAAACGTTCCTGATTCTGCAATAGAAATTTAAAGATGCACTATGCAGAAATTGCTCCACCATTTCCTGGTTGCTAATTCTAATAGTTTGCCAAGCAAGTATAGTGTAGAGAATCATTTTACCATCTAAACCGCTGTGAAATATATTTTCCATAACCCAAAATATTGTATTTTCAGCTGTTTGAAGATGGTGTACAAAACCGAAAGTAAAAGACGCAAAAACGAAACTTAAGAACCTGAAGCATAGAAATAGCCACATAGAACAGATCCACCGCTTCTTAGACTTGCTTTCAATGAGAATGACAGATCTATGTGAATTTTGTCGGGTTGCCCAAAAAGTTACATATTACAGCTTTAAAGGTAATTTCTGATTGAGCCAACATATGCAGCGTTTACCATGAATGCAGTCTTTGCTAAACAAGGAACATTGCCTTTAAATTTCAATCACGCTGTAAAGCTGAATTTCCGCGACTCGGATTGAATAGAGCCCTTAGTCAGTGTGTGTAGTGCACCTGGGGGTCTGTAAACATTACAATGGAAGGGCCTGAAAAGGTTGCCACGGCTACGCAGCTGATTTGCATAGCTTGATGATTTCCATACTGGAAGTTTGGCCTCCGAACATGGTGGTAGGGGGGAGATTTCCATACTGTGGGTCGAGCAGGCACATCGCTCGCCACAAACTCCCAGAGGTCCCATTTGAAATTCAAATGAGGGAAGATTACCTGGCACAGTAGACCTTTGCACTCTCTGTCTGTCATATGGCATTGTTGTATTGAAGGGAGGGTGCCAGTGTAGGGTTCATATGATCATAACCTTCTTAATCACTCCATATGGTGGTTAGTCATCCATATGGCTGTGTTGAATTTTTTACATTATACCCCTGATGAGGATAGATATGATTAGTGCCAAGAAAATGTCTAAAATAAACTCTATCTTGTGTATTATTATCCTACATATTGATAAAATTGAGGGCGCACTTGCGAGGCACTAGTTTCTCTGTATGTTGTTTATTATAACACGTTATAATAAATGTCATGAAATAACATTTATAAACTATTTATAAACTATTCATAAACAAATATTTCATAATTTGTAAACATTTATCAATAATGATAAGTGTTACGAGCGTATCAATTTATAAACATTTATAAAAAGTATGATCATTTATAATGCATTTATGAATATTTAAAAGCTTTTATAATGTCTTATTCATGAAAGTTATTATAAAGGGATTAATGATTTTCTTATTATTCCCTCTTGTAGCTTAATTATCAAAAACCCTCCATACCAGTGATGGGCAACTTTGATGGGGGTGGGGGCCACAAAAAATCTGAACTCATCATGAGGGGCCGCAGTGGCTCGCGGGTCTGCGTACCCACATCCATACCCACACATGCAGTCAGAGCCGGCCCTAGCCCTAAGTTTTAGAGTTCTTTTCCTGCAATTTTGCCATGGAAAGAAGAGAAAATGTTGTACTTTTAAAGCAAGTTTGCTGCAATTCTACACATTTTTGCCATGGGGCGGAGAGAAGATCTTGCAATTTTATAACACATTTTAAGGAATTCAACTCATTTTTCCATGGGGCGGAGAGAAACATGGGGCCGCCAGTTGCCCATCCCTGAGCCATACTGTTATCCAGAGCGCTACTTCATGTGTAGGCCTATTCTTAGAAACAGAAAGTAGTTTAACCCAGTGGAGCCCTAATATGCTTGGTGACAGGTAGGACATTGTAATATTTGACTGTCTAATATTTTATATTTCTTTCTCCTGCAGACATTGAACAAAGACAAGTGAGTATAGAAAACACATTTAATTCTAACTTCAGATTAACTTTCCATAAGTGGGAATGAATTAAAGTGGGAGCAGCTTTCCGTCTGAGAACAGATTAATAGTAGGACATTACAGGAAAACCCTGTTTATAATTTATTAGATATAGAAAAACTTGAAAGGTTTTTACTTCATGCCATATGTCTCGAGACAATTGGTACTTGTAAGATTTCGTAACAAAAACATTGATTGTGATGTCCGTCAATACTGAAAGTAATGTACTATAGTCTGTTTAAATAATGTAATAATAACATCTGCTATCATATTACATGAACTGAATAGACTGCTGGACAGTTAAACTAAGATCATTAAATTTTTCACACAACTGTTTATATACCTCAAAATGTCCACCTATTATTATAACCTATTACCTATAAGTTATTCCTAAACTATGTCTATCCATTTGGCATTGGGAGATTGTTAGAGGTTTATTGTTTTAGTCCTGGGGGTTACAGAAACTGCCTTGAGCCCCGGCTGAGACATTTGCATACTGCACTGCCCGATGGGAGTTGTGTTTATCACAGTTTGTATCTTGTTTAACAAGTGCAGCAGCCTAACCCCCCACACACACACACACACACACACACACACACACACACACACACACACACACACACACACAGACACAGACACAGACACAGACAGACAGACAGACAGATATATACACACGCACACACACACAGACACTGTGATCTATGACAACATAGGCCAAATGTCAGCCTGGTTGTTCCATGTCAATTATTCACACCCAATTGATATCCCGATTTCCGTTGAAAAGGACAAGAGAGTGTTAATGGACTGTTATTCTTCTAAAGACAATGTCAACATCAAACAGCAGGAAGTAGGAAAGTGAGTAATACTGTCATGTGATTGGTTCTCAGATCAAGACAGAGGACCTCAATGACTCTCCCCATGCGGTCTCATCACAAAAAACATGTCACCTGACACAAGGATCCCCAATACCTGGTGGCCAGGCTGGCCAGCTATCAGTGGTAGGTCACGCATCTTCTGTCTCAATAGATCAACCCTCCCGTTGTCCTAGGGTCAAAATGACCCGCCACTGTGTTGAACCAACTTTATTTAATTTTTATATTTTTTGGATCATTTGTGAGAAGGAGGCAGTGATACTTTCTTTAAAGTCTCACTGACTCCTTCTCACAAATGATCCCAAAAATATAAAAATTAAATAAAGTTGGTTCAACACAGTGGCGGGTCATTTTGACCCTAGGACAACGGGAGGGTTAAAATAGGAGTGCTGTCCTAGGATCAGTTTGACATTTTAAATCATAATGTATACGATTATATGGACAGGCGGGACCTGATCCTAGATCAGCACTCCTACTCTATTACGCTTGATACAGTGCCTTCAGAAAGTATTCACACCCCTTTACTTTTTCCACAGTTTGTAGTGTTACAGCCTGAATTTTAAATGGATTAAAGTGAGATTTTTTGTCATTGACCTACACACAGTACCCCATAATGTCGAATGTGGAATTATGTTTTTCTACATTTTTACAAATTAATAAAAAATGAAAAGCTGAAATGTCTTGAGTCAATAAGTGTTCAACCCCTTTGCTTAACAAGTCACATAATAAGTTGCCTGTACTCACTCTGTGTGCAATATGAGTGTTTAACATGATTTTTGAATGACTACCTCATCTCTGTACCCCATACATACAATTATCTGTAAGGTCCATCAGTCGAGCAGTGAATTTCAAACACAGATTCAACCACAAAGACCAGGGAAGTTTTCCATTGCCTCGCAAAGAAGGGCACCTATTGGTAGATGGGTATAAATAAAATGAAAAGCAGACATTGAATATCACTTTGAGCATGGTGAAGTTTTAATTACACTTTCGATGGTGTATCAATACACCCAGTCACTACAAAGATATGTACTTCCTAACTCAGGTGCCTGAGAGGAAGGAAACCGCTCAGGGATTTCACAATGAGGCCAATGGTGATTTTAAAACAGTTACTGAGTTTAATGGCTGTGATAAGAGAAAACTGAGGATGGATCAACAACATTTTAGTTACTCCACAATACTAACCTAACTGACAGAGTGAAAATATTCCAAAACATGCATCCTGTTTGCAATAAGGTACTAAAGTAAAACTGCAAAAACAATCAGCAAAGAAATTTACTTTATGTCTTGATTACAAAGCGTTATGTTTGGGGCAAATCAAATACAACACATTACCGAGTACCACTTTTCATATTTTCAGCCATGGTGGTGGCTGCATCATGTTATGGGTATTCTTGCCATCGGCAAGGACTAGGGAGTTTTTTAATGATAAAAAGAAACAGAAAAGAGCTAAGCACAGGCAAAGTCCTAGAGGAAAAGCTGTTTCAGTTTTCTTTTCAGCAGACACTGGGAGACAAATTCACCTTTCAGCAGGACAATAACCTAAAACACAAGGCCAAATACACACTGGAGTTGCTTACCAAGATGACATTGAATGTTCCTGAGAGGCCTAGTTACAGTTTTGAGTTAAATCGGTTTGATTGAAGAATTAAAACAATTATAATGAGCAAATATTATACAATCCAGGTGTGCAAAGCTCTTCGACACTTACCCAGAAAGACTCACAGCTGTAATCGCTGTCAAAGGTGAATTTAGCATGTATTGACTCAGGGGTTTGAATACTTATCTAATCAAGATATATTAGTGTTTTATTTTCATTAATGTTTTACAAATGGTTGAATTTTTCTTCCACTTTGACATTACATAGTATTTTGTGTAGATAACAATTAAATCCATTTGATTCCCACTTTGTAAAACAACAAAACATAGAAAAAGTCAAGGGGCGTGAATACCTTCTGAAGGCACACAGTGAGGGAAAAAAGCATTTGATCCCCTGCTTATTTTGTACGTTTGCCCACTGACAAAGAAATTATCAGTCTATAATTTTAATGGTAAGTTTATTTGAACAGTGAGAGACAGAATAACAACAACAAAAATACAGAAAAACGCATGTCAAAAATGTTATAAATTGATTTGCTTTTTAATGAGGGAAATAAGTATTTGACCCCCTCTCAATCAGAAAGATTTCTAGCTCCAAGGTGTCTTTTATACAGGTAACGAGCTGAGATTAGGAGCACACTCTTAAAGGGAGTGCTCCTAATCTCAGCTTGTTACCTGTATAAAAGACACCTGTCCACAGAAGCAATTAATCAATCAGATTCCAAACTCTCCACCATGGCCAGGACCAAAGAGCTCTCCAAGGATGTCAGGGACAAGATTGTTGTCAAGAGTGCTGTAGGTGGGTGTAGTGGTGGAATCAAGCGCAGGACACCGAAGTATAGTCCAAAAGACTTTAGTAATATTTCCAACAAGGAAAATATGAACACACTTGCCCGAAGGCGAAATTACGCACGAAGGCGACAAAATAACGGCGCACGAAACATGTGCGAAAATGCTCCAACGTAGTGGAGTGAAGCTCAACCGAGCGAGAATGCAACAAACAAGCAACACAACGACAGCAAATAATACAATAACACACAACACTAGACAAACACAACGAGAAACTTATAGGACACTAATTACGCTAAACGAGAAACAGGTGTCACAACAAACAGACAAAAGCAAACGAACATGAAACATACAACGGTGGCAGCTAGTATTCCGGAGACAACGAACGCCGAAGCCTGCCCGAACAAGGAAGAGAGACAGCCTCGGCCGAAACCGTGACAATTGT
This sequence comes from Coregonus clupeaformis, assembly GCF_020615455.1. NCBI lineage: Eukaryota > Metazoa > Chordata > Actinopteri > Salmoniformes > Salmonidae > Coregonus > Coregonus clupeaformis. The sequence continues at coordinate 3,449,925 of NC_059215.1, forward strand.
AGACCTACACAAGGCTGGAATGGGCTACAAGACCATCGCCAAGCAGCTTGGTGAGAAGGTGACAACAGTTGGTGCGATTATTCGCAAATGGAAGAAACACAAAATAACTGTCAATCTCCCTCAGCCTGGGGCTCCATGCAAGATCTCACCTCGTGTAGTTGCAATGATCATGAGAATGGTGAGGAATCAGCCCAGAACTACACGGGAGGATCTTGTCAACGATCACAAGGCAGCTGGGACCATAGTCACCAAGAAAACAATTGGTAACACACTACGCCGTGAAGGACTGAAATCCTGCAGTGCCCGCAAGGTCCCCCTGCTCAAGAATGCACATATACAGTGGGGAGAAGAAGTATTTGATACACTGCCGATTTTGCAGGTTTTCCTACTTACAAAGCATGTAGAGGTCTGTCATTTTTATCATAGGTACACTTCAACTGTGAGAGACGGAATCTAAAACAAAAATCCAGTGTCACGAACGTCGATAGATGCGGACCAAGGCGCAGCGTGGTAAGCGTACATACTTTTATTTAAGTACACCACACGAACAAAACAACAAAACAAACGATACGTGAAGTCCTGGGTTGAACACAAACCTTCCGGAACAAGATCCCACAATGACTAGTGAAAACAGGCTGCCTAAGTATGGTTCCCAATCAGAGACAACGAGCTACAGCTGCCTCTGATTGGGAACCACCCTGGCCAACATAGATCTAAACGATCTAGAATGAGAACATAGAACAACTAACCATAGAAAATCCACACCCTGGCTCAACAATTAAGAGTCCCCAGAGCCAGGGCGTGACAGTACCCCCCAAAAGGCGCGGACTGCGACCACGCCAACCAAACACAAGAGCAGGAGCAGGAACGGGCCGGACCGGGCTGACGACACGCACCACTGGCTTGGTGCGGGGAGCAGTAACGGGCCGGACCGGGCTGGCGACGCGCACCACTGGCTTGGTGCGGGGAGCAGGAACGGGCCGGACCGGGCTGACGACGCGCACCACTGGCTTGGTGCAGGGAGCAGGAACAGGCCGGGCTGGACTGGGAACACGCACCATAGGCTTGGTGCGGGGAGCCGGAACGGACCGGGCTGGACTGGGAACACGCACCATAGGCTTGGTGCGGGGAGCCGGAACGGGCCGGGCCGGACTGTGGAGGCGGACTGGAGGTCTGGAGCGGAGAGCTGACACAACCCGTCCTGGCTGAATGCCTACTTCCACACAATATGTGCGAAGCATCAGCACAGGACGTACAGGGCTGTGTACTCGTACTGGCGTTACAGCACGTGGCACAGGCGCAGGATATACAGGACCGAGGAGGGGTACTGGAGGCCACGAGCGTTGAGCCGGCACACTCCGTCCTGGCTGCATGCCCACCTTAGCACGACACGTGCGTGGTGCTAGCACAGGACGTACAGGACTGTGCCGGAACACTCGCGGCACAGTACGTGGCTCCGCATAACACGGAGCCTGCCCAGTCTCACGCTTTCTAGCCTGAGTACGGGGAGTTGGCTCAGCTCTAACTCTAGGCTCCGCCAACCACCCTTTTAGCCCCCCCAAAAAATTTTTTTATTGGGGCTGTCTCTCGGGCTTCCTCCTCGGCCGGTACCCTCTGCGTTGCCGCTGCTCCTCTTTGTAGCGCGCCTCCACAGTCTCCTCCCAAGGACGGCGATCCATTCCGGCCTGAATCTCGTCCCAAGTCCAGGATCCCTTCCCGTCCAGGATCTCCTCCCAAGTCCAGGCTGTCTGTTCCTGGACACGCTGCTTGGTCCTCCTTTGGTGGGATCTTCTGTCACGATCGTTATAAACAGCGGACCAAGGCGCAGAGTGGTAAGCGTACATACTTTATTCAATTAACGTACTTGACACACGATCAAAACAAAACAACAAACCAAACGATACGTGAAGTCCTAGGTTAATACACCAAAAGAAACCTTACGGAACAAGATCCCACAAATAACTAGTGCCAACAGGCTGCCTAAGTATGGGTCCCAATCAGAGACAACGAGAATCAGCTGCCTCTGATTGGGAACCACCCTGGCCAACATAGAAAACACGAACTAGAACACAACATAGAAAATCACACATAGAAAATCCACACCCTGGCTCAACATATAAGAGTCCCCAGAGCCAGGGCGTGACATCCAGAAAATAACATTGTATGATTTTTAAGTAATTAATTTGCATTTTATTGCATGACATTAGTATTTGATCACCTACCACCCAGTAAGAATTCCGGCTCTCACAGACCTGTTAGTTTTTCTTTAAGAAGCCCTCCTGTTCTCCACTCATTACCTGTATTAACTGCACCTGTTTGAACTCGTTACCTGTATAAAAGACACCTGTCCACACACTCAATCAAACAGACTCCAACCTCTCCACATTGGCCAAGACCAGAGAGCTGTGTAAGGACATCAGGGATACAATTGTAGACCTGCACAAGGCTGGGATGGGCTACAGGACAATAGGCAAGCAGCTTGGTGAGAAGGCAACAACTGTTGGCGCAATTATTAGAAAATGGAAGAAGTTCAAGATGACGGTCAATCACCCTCGGTCTGGGGCTCCATGCAAGATCTCACCTCATGGGGCATTAATGATCATGAGGAAGGTGAGGGATCAGCCCAGAACTACATGGCAGGACCTGGTCAATGACCTGAAGAGAGCTGGGACCACAGTCTCAAAGAAAACCATTAGTAACACACTACGCCGTCATGGATTAAAATCCTGCAGCGCACGCAAGGTCCCCCTGCTCAAGCCAGCGCATGTCCAGGCCCGTCTGAAGTTTGCCAATGACCATCTGGATGATCCAGAGGAGGAATGGGAGAAGGTCATGTGGTCTGATGAGACAAAAATAGAGCTTTTTGGTCTAAACTCCACTCGCCGTGTTTGGAGGAAGAAGAAGGATGAGTACAACCCCAAGAACACCATCCCAACCGTGAAGCATGGAGGTGGAAACATCATTCTTTGGAGATGCTTTTCTGCAAAGGGGACAGGATGACTGTATTGAGGGGAGGATGGATGGGGCCATGTATCACGAGATCTTGGCCAACAACCTCCTTCCCTCAGTAAGAGCATTGAAGATGGGTCGTGGCTGGGTCTTCCAGCATGACAACGACCCGAAACACACAGCCAGGGCAACAAAGGAGTGGCTCCGTAAGAAGCATCTCAAGGTCCTGGAGTGGCCTAGCCAGTCTCCAGACCTGAACCCAATAGAAAATCTTTGGAGGGAGCTAAAAGTCCGTATTGCCCAACGACAGCCCCGAAACCTGAAGGATCTGGAGAAGTTCTGTATGGAGGAGTGGGCCAAAATCCCTGCTGCAGTGCGTGCAAACCTGGTCAAGACCCACAGGAAATGTATGATCTCTGTAATTGCAAACAAAGGTTTCTGTACCAAATATTAAGTTATGCTTTTCTGATGTATCAAATACTTATGTCATGCAATAAAATGCTAATTAATTACTTAAAAATCATACGATGTGATTTTCTGGATTTTTGTTTTAGATTCCGTCTCTCACAGTTGAAGTGTACCTATGATAAAAAATTACAGACCTCTACATGCTTTGTAGGTAGGAAAACCTGCAAAATCGGCAGTGTATCAAATACTTGTTCTCCCCACTGTACATGCCCGTCTGAAGTTTGCCAATGAACATCTGAATGATTCAGAGGAGAACTGGGTGAAAGTGTTGTGGTCAGATGAGACCAAAATGGAGCTCTTTGGCATCAACTCATCTCGCCGTGTTTGGAGGAGGAGGAATGCTGCCTATGACCCCAAGAACACCATCCCCACCGTCAAACATGGAGGTGGAAACATTATGCTTTGGGGGTGTTTTTCTGCTAAGGGGACAGGACAACTTCACCACATCAAAGGGACGATGGACGGGGCCATGTACCGTCAAATCTTGGGTGAGAACCTCCTTCCCTCAGCCAGGGCATTGAAAATGGGTCGTGGATGGGTATTCCAGCATGACAATGACCCAAAACACACGGCCAAAGCAACAAAGGAGTGGCTCAAGAAGAAGAACATTAAGGTCCTGGAGTGGCCTAGCCAGTCTCCAGACCTTAATACCATAGAAAATCTTTGGAGGGAGCTAAAAGTCCGTATTGCCCAACGACAGCCCCGAAACCTGAAGGATCTGGAGAAGTTCTGTATGGAGGAGTGGGCCAAAATCCCTGCTGCAGTGCGTGCAAACCTGGTCAAGACCTACAGGAAATGTATGATCTCTGTAATTGCAAACAAAGGTTTCTGTACCAAATATTAAGTTCTGCTTTTCTGATGTATCAAATACTTATGTCATGCAATAAAATGCTAATTAATTACTTAAAAATCATACGATGTGATTTTCTGGATTTTTGTTTTAGATTCCGTCTCTCACAGTTGAAGTGTACCTATGATAAAAAATTACAGACCTCTACATGCTTTGTAGGTAGGAAAACCTGCAAAATCGGCAGTGTATCAAATACTTGTTCTCCCCACTGTACATGCCCGTCTGAAGTTTGCCAATGAACATCTGAATGATTCAGAGGAGAACTGGGTGAAAGTGTTGTGGTCAGATGAGACCAAAATGGAGCTCTTTGGCATCAACTCATCTCGCCGTGTTTGGAGGAGGAGGAATGCTGCCTATGACCCCAAGAACACCATCCCCACCGTCAAACATGGAGGTGGAAACATTATGCTTTGGGGGTGTTTTTCTGCTAAGGGGACAGGACAACTTCACCACATCAAAGGGACGATGGACGGGGCCATGTACCGTCAAATCTTGGGTGAGAACCTCCTTCCCTCAGCCAGGGCATTGAAAATGGGTCGTGGATGGGTATTCCAGCATGACAATGACCCAAAACACACGGCCAAAGCAACAAAGGAGTGGCTCAAGAAGAAGAACATTAAGGTCCTGGAGTGGCCTAGCCAGTCTCCAGACCTTAATACCATAGAAAATCTGTTGAGGGAGCTGAAGGTTTGAGTTGCCAAACGTCAATCTCAAAACCTTAATGACTTGAAGAATATCTGCAAAGAGGAGTGGGACAAAATCCCTCCTGAGATGTGTGCAAACCTGGTGGCCAACTACAAGAAACGTCTGACCTCTGTGATTGCCAACAAGGGTTTTGCCAACAAGGGTTTTGCCACCAAGTACTAAGTCATGTTTTGCAGAGGGGTCAAATATTTATTTCCCTCATTAAAATGCAAATCAATTCATAAAATATTTGACATGCGTTTTTCTGGATTTTTTTGTTGTTATTCTGTCTCTCACTGTTCAAATAAACCTACCATTAAAAATTATAGACTGATAATTTCTTTGTCAGTGGGCAAACGTACAAAATCAGCAGGGGATCAAATACTTTTTTCCCTCATTGTACAGCCCCAGGCCCAATGTTTAAAATCACGTAAAGCTATGATTATTTATCATTTTCTAAGAATAGGAGGGAACGGTCATTCTGTAAGCAAGGCATTTGTTTGGTTGTTTTTTGGTTTACATCCAGGTCTCTCAACGAGACTCACCTGGAATAAAGAAAGATAAAAAAATGAAAAATCTAAGATAGTTTTTCTGTTTCCACAGGAACTCCCCTCCCTCCACACCATGCAGCAGCTGGTGCTTATGCCAGCCTCTCACCACCTCTCATCGACCTCCTCCTTCCTCCTCTCTCAGACACAACACACAGGGCACCAAGGTACACATGAACATCCAAATGAAAGGGTTGCAATATTACGTAAACCTTCCCAAAGTTCACAGGTTTTTCTAGATACAGTATACCAGTTTGAGGACTCAAAAAACCAGGAGAGAATAAGCAGGGAGGGAATCCTCCAACTGGGAATCCTTCAACCAGGGTTTCTGAAAAATCTGGGAAGTTTGGGAAAGTTACAATATCTATGATACTTCTCTAAACAAATTGTATCAATAACTGTTTTTTTCCCCGTGTAGCACTTCTGCAGCAGAACCTCCACAACTTTCCCACCCAGAGCCAGTCAGGTCTCCTGCAACACCAGCCTGGGTTAGCACTGACACCTCAGGTAAAAAATCACACCTCTTTCACCAGTTGACATTATTAGCTGTATGGAAGAGACAAAGAGATGTAAGTCAAGTGACCACATTTGCTGAGAAGATTAAAGGACAACAATACAGGTCATGCATCCGGATCCTTAAACTTGATAACCGAATTAACCGTTTACAGGACATACCATGAGAGGGATAAGGATTTACAGTATCATAGAACTTTCACTGACATCAGTCAGATATACACTGAGTGTACAAAATATTAAGAACACCTTCCTAATATTGAGTTCAGAGCCGGTCCTTGCCGTTCTGCCGCCCTAGGCGAGACCCCGCAAAACTAGAATAGTCCCAGTAAGCAAATTTACATTGAAAATACGTTTAAAATACGTATTTTACAGGAAGTTGAAAAGGCATCTTTTCCGGATGTTGAAAAATACGTATTTTCCGGACGTTGAAATCATGTTCATTTTCAGTTCTGAATGAAAGTTGAAAATACTTATTTTCCGGTTGTTGAAAATACGCATTTTCCAGATGTTGAAAATATGTATTTTTCGGATGTTGAAATCAAGCTAATTTTTGGTTCTGAATAAAAGTTGAAAAGTCGTCATTTATAGACATCTATGTTTGGGCCAAATCAAGGCTGGTCCAGACAGGACAAAATCTGAACCAAACATAGATGTCTATGATTGGTTCAGATTTGGTCCAGACCGGACGAAAGACCAATGTCCGTGGATGTGGAAATAAAGGCCGGTCCGGACTGCACCAAAAAAAGATGCCAAAAAGGAGTCGGCTTCGGTCCGTGCTTACTGAGGTGTAGCCTACAGTGTTGCCTGAAATTGAATTTTATGAATGCCCATCTATGTGGTAAGCCTACCGTTTGTAAAAAAAACACAAAAAAATGATGTCAGGTCTGGACAGGACCAAGAAAAGACGTTGGCTCGTGCTTACTGGGGTGTAGACTACCATGTCTGCCCGCAATGGAATTTTATGAATGCCCATCCATGTGATAGGCCCACCATTTGTAAAACAGGTCGTTGCATTGGCTTTATTATTCCTGATTCCTGTGACTAATCAATTTGGCTATTTAAGCTCTGAATATCAGCTACTCAACTTTATCAGGAGTTATGGTGAGCCTATTTGCAATGTGTTCTTTTTCGCTATGATCAGCTTGTTAAAAATTTACGGATACAAACTTGAAACAACTGATCATGAAAATGATGTGAAAGTCCTGTACTTCATTTGTGATTGTCCATATTTTCCATTTTACTTTGTCCTGTCCTAGTTTTGGGATATGTTGTTTGTTAACATGACAGTGCATTTTTTATTTGATTGGGTGCCATTTAGGTTAGGCTATTTGATCGGAGAAACCTGCATGATGTAAAAAGTGTCAGTCTCATTACATTGTCATACATTTTATCTCCAGCCTGTAGGCTACAGAAAAGGCCACATACTCGTTCTACCATATCCTATACGTGCTACATGATTTATGTTACATGATTTTATTGACAGAACGTTGGTGGAGTGCCGCAGTGATGTGTCTCTCCAACAGCACCCTGGAGAGGCGCGCTGTGAATGGACAAGCAAAATATTTTGCGCCCCTGCCTTTGACAGTGGGCACTGCTTATCACATGGCGGCATCAACGCTCACCAAAAAGCCCTTATGCCGCTGGTTGAGAGAAATAGCCATTGATTGGGGACAAAATTAGGCCTATGTGAGGTTTTATGTGTTGTTGGAGGTGCGTCTTGGTCAGTTTAACTTTGAAAATGCCGCCCTCGTCAATCTGCCGCCATAGGCGGACACCTAATCCTGCCTAATGAGCGAGCCGGCCGTGAATAAGTTGCCCCCCACACCCCTTTTGCCCTTAGAATAGCCTCAATTAGTCAGGGCATGGACTCTATAAGGTGTCGAAAGCGTTCCACAGGGATGCTAGCCCATGTTGACTCCAATGCTTCCCACATTTGTGTCAAGTTGGCTGGATGTCATTTTGGGTGGTGGACCATTCTTGATACACACGGGAAACTGTTGAGTGTGAAAAACCCAGCAGCATTGCAGTTCTTGACACAATCAAACCTGTGCGCCTGGCACCTACTACCATAACCCGTTCAAAGGCACTTAAATATTTTGTCTTGCCCATTCACCCTCTGAATGGCACACATACACAATCTATGTCTCAAATGTCTCAAGGATAAAAAATCCTTCTTTAACCTGTCTCCTCCCCTTCATCTACACTGATTGAAGTGGATTTAAAAGGTTACAACAATAAGGGATCATAGCTTTCACCTGGATTCACCTGGTCAGTCTATGTCATGGAAAGAGCAGGTGTTCTTAATGTTTTGTAAACTCAGTGTATTAATGAGGAAAAATGAAGAGAACATTTGCATAACACAATAACATGTTCAATTTCCGTATGAACAAGGTTTCTAACACTGCTATAATTTTCACACTTTTTATCATCCATTTAACCATATTTCTCCTCACCACTGTGTTCCTTAAAGGCCATGAGTCGGTCGGGCCTGACGTCGTCGGTCATGGAAGGACACCTGGACATGTCCCACCTGCAGGTCCCCAAACACATCGGGGCCCCCCAGCAGGACGATCCCAGTGACCTAGAGCAGCTGGAACAGTTTGCCAAGGCCTTCAAACAGAGACGCATCAAACTGGGCTTCACCCAGGTACAGACTGAGGGCCACCGGCTCAAAATACAATACAGCTTTATTTGTCTTTTTGCTGTTTTGTTTTTTCCCTAACCCCTGGATACCACACATACCGGCAGTGCCGTTTCTAGGCATTAGTGAAATAAGCAGCCTCTTAGGGCCCCGCAGCCGAACCCCCAAAAAATTCAATAAAGATAGTTTTATTTTTATTTTTAGGAAGTCAGTGGGGGTCTCAACTTATTGTTAGTTAGGATAGTAGAATACACAACGTGCAATTTCGAAATTTGGTAGTGCATCAGCAGTTTTCCTCTTGTTATGTCAGTCACTGACAGTCACTCAATAAATCCTTGTCAGCTAACATTTGATAGATTGCTAGGTAAGTTAGTCTAGCAATCAAATCTCGCTTAGGGCCCCCAAAATGCTAGAAACGGCCCTGCATACCAGTACACTAACACAGGTGGCTAGAAGCCACAGAACAGCACCCCTGGAGCAGGTTAGGGGTTAAATGTCTTGCTCAAGGGCACAATGGCAATATGCAGCACCTGAGGAAGGCCCTCAAAATTGTCAAAGACTCCAGCCACCCTAGTCATAGACTGTTCTCTCTGCTACCGCACGGCAAGCGGTACCGGAGCGCCAAGTCTAGGTCCAAAAGGCTTCTCAACAGCTTCTACCCCCAAGCCATAAGACTCCTGAACAGCTAATCATTGCTACCCGGACTATTTGCACTGCCCCCACCCCCACCCCCCTCTTTTACGCTGCTGCTACTCTGTTTATTATCTATGCATAGTCACTTTAACTCTACCCAGATGTACATATTACCTCAATTACCTAGACTAGCCGGTGCCCCCGCACATTGACTCTGTACCAGTACCCCCTGAATATAGCCTCCCTACTGTTATTTTATTTTACTGCTGCTCTTTAGTTATTTGCTTTTATTTTTTTACTTAACACTTTTTTTTAAACACTTCTTTAAAAAATGCATTGTTGGTTAAGGGCTTGTAAGTAAGCATTTCACTGTAATGTCTACACCTGTTGTATTCGGCGCATGTGGCAAATACAATTTGATTTGATTTGATATTCCGATTCTCACTCCCACCAGATATTTTCCTGTCAGCCCTGGGATTTGAAGCTACTGCCTCACTCTGATTACTGATATGCCACCTAACTTCTGTACTTGGTGTACCTGCTCACTTTGAAATAATCAACTATTGAAACACACACAGTTCAAAGACAGTACTGAAGTGACTTACGTTTTCTGTAGTCAAAATACTTAAAGGAGATCAATAACATTATTATTTGAAGGTTTGCCGTAATCAGATTCAAATATATCCTGTCTGTGTGTGTGTGTGTGTGTGTGTGTGTGTGTGTGTGTGTGTGTGTGTGTGTGTGTGTGTGTGTGTGTGTGTGTGTGTGTGTGTGTGTGTGTGTGTGTGTGTGCGTGTGTGTTCCAGGGTGATGTAGGCCTGGCTATGGGGAAGCTGTATGGGAATGACTTCAGCCAGACTACCATCTCCCGCTTCGAGGCACTCAACCTGAGCTTCAAGAACATGTGCAAGTTGAAGCCGCTACTGGAGAAGTGGCTGAGCGACGCAGGTATTATAGTGTATAACAATATATTTTGTAGATGTCTTTACACACTTGTACAGTATATTTCTATGTCAAGAGGATATTTATTTAATTGTATTGGCTAGAAATTCCTTTTAGATAAAATGTATGTTGGTAAATATGGTGGTCCTCTGTAGCTCAGCTGGTAGAGCACGGCGCTTGTAACGCCAAGGTAGTGGGTTCGATCCCCGGGACCACCCATACACAAAAATGTATGACCGCATGACTGTAAGTCGCTTTGGATAAAAGCGTCTGCTAAATGGCATATTATTATATTATTATTATTATAAATCATGTTCACTATCTCTTTCCACATCAGAGAATTCTCCCTCTGACTCTATGGCCAACGTTGCCTCTCTACCACCCCTGATCGAAGGCTATGGAAGGAAAAGGAAAAAGAGAACAAGCATTGAAACCAACATCAAGCTCACCCTGGAGAAACGCTTCCTTAACGTGAGTTAACTCTGTCCATCACCTAATGTTGTCCCCTGCACTTCCAACCATAAATACATAATTTAGGAACTGCTGATATAAGTCGTATTTGGGTGTTAAGGAGCGCGGTTTGGGGGATCATGTTTCGAAGGAGGTATGACTCGACCTTTGCCTCTCCTGAGTCTGTTGGGGAGTTGCAGCGATGAGAGAAGATCGTAATTGGATCGTAATTGGATTTCACGAAATTGGGTAGAAAAAAATAAAATGCTTTTCCATGCAGGGAGCAAAACAATTCTCCATCATGCACATTGTTGTGACACTTGAGTGACTACATAGCAGCCATTTTTAGTTAGTTGCAATGGTGATACATATGATATGGCTTATTTTAAGACATTATAGAAGCTCATGCATGCTTATAATAAGTAATAAGCATTATACCTGCAGGCTTTACAGTTAGCTACCAAGGTTTATTTTCAGAACGCCAAGCCCAACTCAGAGAAGATCACAATGATCTCAGAGCAGCTACATATTATATGCCCTATTATAAGACATTATAATAAAGGTTCATTCATGCTTATAGCACCTACAGTAATACCAATATACAAATGTTTCTATTCAGAACCCCAAGCCTAACTCAGAGGAGATCATGCTGATCTCAGAGCAGCTGTCTATGGAGAAGGAGGTGGTGCGTGTGTGGTTCTGTAACCGCAGACAGAAGGAGAAGAGGATCTACTGCCCCATGTCCACCTCACCAATGAAACCACATAACTTCCACTCCAGAATGGTTAGCCTTAAATCTCTCAGTTATAATGTTTTGGGGAAATGTTGTATGTTTTTTTCCTGATGTTAAAGTGGCCAGCTCTGAATATGTACAGTAGCTCTATATTTTCAAGTCAGTTTGAAAGCCTATACACTCTGCCAAAACACTACACAGTTACAGTCACACACCCTTCTAGATAACTTGAAACAGTCTAACCAGGTCTTGTGTCTTTAGGTAGCATAGGCTAGCTAGTGCTTTCGCCAATTTGCTTCAGGCGGCTGTTGTGCGACTGTGGCAAAGTCGATTTTAGTTAGGGACCGTCAATAAATTACACAATGTAAATGGGACAATATTTTCATGTTGCCCATCTTTTAGTTGTAAATGCTTTCAATATTTTTATATGAATTTCTACAGTTAATATTTGGTTTGAGGTTTTTAAGTCATTGAAATTCAGAGCTATTGACCTTTTAAAATATTGTCTCATGTACATTGTGTAATTTACTGATGGTCCCTAACAAGCCCCATAGGGATATCATGGGCATTATGATTGGGTCACGTGCAGCTGCACTCCAAATTGATGATTACTTGGGTGCTTCCAGCTGTGGGCATGTGGGCAGGGTTGAAATAAACCCAACCCAATGAAAACTGTTACGGTACCCATCATTCCGTGACATTCCATTTGTTCCTATAATCTCGCAAATATCAGTTTTGGATGAGACTGACTTGATGACCAAAATCGTAATATTTACACTTTGTAGTCAATTTTGACACTAGAATAAATGTTTCTGAATCCTATTGATAGCACATAGGCCGTTTTCAAAACAATACGTTTTGGTATATTAAAAGATTTGTGTAATGAAAGAGTAGTGTAATAGTAAAGCATTATGTGCACTACAACATTTTCAGTACATTGTCTTGTGGTTTTTTTCACTAGCCTTTATGTAACACCCTGTTTCAGGCCTCCACATCCAGATCATACAGCCCTTTTGCTTCAGGAGGAGGCAAGTGTAACCATATGTACTTCATATAATCTGTATTTAAGACTACTTCATATACAGTGGGGTCCGAAATTATTGACACCCTTGATAAAGATGAGCAATAATGATTGTATCAAATAAATAATTTGAATGCTATATTGTATGCTCCAACAAATGAAGAGATTATATTATTTTATACTAATACAATTTCTCAGAGAAAGAGCTTTTGTTTAACAAGTAACACTTTTTTCTCAAAAAGGTAGGGGTGAAAACGATTGACACCCCTAAAGATTGTCGTAAATAAAGTTTATTATTTGGTCCCATATTCCTAGAACGCAACGATTACATCAAGTGAGAAAGTTCATACCCCCAAGACATGCTAACCTCTCACCATGACCAATGACAGGGGAGGCTAGCATGTCTTGAGGGTAAGAACTTTGACTCTCTAACTTTTTCACTCTCCATGATTAACCTCTTAAGGATCGAACCCTTTTTTTCAATTTTCGCCTAAAATGACATACCCAAGTCTAATTGCCTGTAGCTCAGGACCTGAAAGGAAACACTTTGAAGTTTGTGGAAATGTGAATTAATGTAGGAGAATATAACATATTAGATCTGGTAAAAGATAATACAAACAAAAAAACATGCGTTTTCTATTTATTTTTTTGTTCCATCGTCTTTGAAATGCAAGAGAAAGGCCACAATATAATATTGCAGTTTAGGTGCAATTTAGATTTTGGCCATTAGATGGCAGCAGTGTGTGCAAAGTTTCAGATTGATCCAGTGTAGCATGTCAATACTGGACTATTTTGTATCAAGTCTGCCCAAATATGCCCAATTGGTCAATTGATACATTTTCAACTACATAACTATAGAGAACATACAAAAATTATATGGTAATACAAAATGTAAGTTTACACACTCCCGGGAATGTCATACATGATGGATCATTAGCTTATACACTAACTTTCACACATCTAGATGGCCGGGCGGGGTGGGTGTGGAGCCAGAGACAGCAGGGGTTCAAACTGTAGAACCCAGTGCCTACATTTGAATATAAAAATGGATTTTATCAAACAAAACTATGCTACATTTTATCTCTGGGACCCTTAGGATGACAAATCAGAGCAAGATTACTGAATGTAAGTACATTATTTACCTTCAGAGGTGAATGTATCAAACCAGTTGCCGTGATACGTTTTTTGTTGATGTGCACTCTCCTCAAACAATAGCATGGTATTTTTTCACTGTAATATCTACTGTAAATTGGACAGTGCAGTTAGATTAACAAGGATTTAAGCTTTCTGCCCATATAAGACATGTCTGTGTCCTGGAAAGTTTGTTGATACTTACAACTGTCATGCTAATCACATTAGTGCACGTTAGCTCAACCATCCTGTATACGGGACACCGATCCCGTAGAGGTTAATGATTAATTTAGGATTATCCATACTCATGGTAGCATCCACATTAATGTATAAGTGTTTAAAAACATATCATATTCTTATTTACAATAAAAGTGACTCCAAAATGACATAATACATTATTTACCATTCATATTTATTGGGTACAAAATCATCTGAAACACAATCAAAACGAACTGCAAATGCATCCAACAAGTTTTTAGAGTCACAAGCTTGATGTAGTCATTGCGTGATAGGAATATGGAACCAAATACTACACTTTTGACTACTTTATTTACAAGAATCATTATGGGTGTCAAGATTTTTTTAAATAACTTGTTAAACAAAATCTCTTTCTCTGAGCAATTGTATTAGTATAAATGTTTTTTAGCATACAATATAGCTCAGTATTTGAATAATATATTTTATACAGTCATTATTGCTCATCTTTATCAAGGGTGTCAATAATTTTGGAACCCACTGTAGTCTGTAGTACTTAAGACCTGTATTTAATAAAAAGTAAAGGGCATAGATACATTTGTGTGAAATCCACACTGTCTGAGAAATCAAACCTATAAAACCTTCATCCATACGAAACGCACTGTATGAAGTCTCAAGCTTTCTCGTGAAGTGAGTGTGCATGTTAAATTGAGTGTATTCATTTGTGCTCTAGTGTCATCGAGTTCCTCTCCTAATAGTCCTAGTCGTGGGCCGTCGCCCGGCACACTCTCGTCTGGCTCCACTGCTCTGACCTCCCAGGTCAACCAATCCTTCAGCTCACCAGGGTAAGGGACTCACCCCCCACCACAGCCAAGCACATCTGAACAAATTCCACCCCAATACCTACAGTATATAGTGCACTACTTTTGACTAGAGCCCTATGGCCTGGTCAAAGGTAGGGAATAGGGTGCCATTTGAGAGACACCCAGAAGATGAGTCTAATGCTGTAATGGCAACATGGCATTGTACAGATGAGCGATGAACCTGTTATGTTTGTGTTTCAGGTCGTGGTATCACACATGGAACCCTATGCCCTATCACCACTGAGAAATCCTGCCTGTTGTGGAAGAGAACTAAAACTACCGATGTCAATGAAGGGAAACAGAAATGGATACAAACCATCAGACACACATAATGTCAAATGTCATATGCAATATTTGGTCCCGCTTTAAATTATGTTCAAATTATAAACGCTTCATAATGCCTTCATAAGCACTACATACATGAGTTACAAAGCATCTATAACCGTATGTCATGGTTTATAAAGGGTTCATAAATGTGTCCTAACTGTGTGACATAATCACCGATGTCAAATGTGACATAACCCACTATGTCGAATATGATATATACATGTGCTTTATAAAGGGTGACATGTTGTGCTGAAGGATGGCATACGCTCTAAAGTGATGTCATGTTAGTCACATTACTCCTAATCTCAGACACTTCTGCCCAAATGCGCGGAAATTCTGGTGGACCAACGCATCAAACTTGGCCTTTTTAGTTAGGGTTAGGTTTCAAATCAAATTCTAAGAAGATACGTTGTGGAAATAGGCAGAGTTTAGCAATAATTATGACTTTTTGACTGTGTTAAGTAGTGAAAATGACAAATACTTTACTCAGTAAGGTCACTCCTATAGAATTCTATGGTCACTCCCACTAAGGCCAACTTTGAATGGTTGATATCCCAGGCTTATATGTGCTGTGTGTGCAATAGCCTGGGGACGACGTTACACCAAGAAACACTTACCTTGATGAAGCCCCCAACCTAAAGAACTTGAAAGTGTCTTTCTTCTGGAACCAAGTTACACGTTCCTCAGTACACAAACACGCACACAACAAAAACTAGCCATACCGTGCAGTACTGGGCCCAGCCAGGTCTTTGACACATTCACCCACTCCCCGCTGAAATATCAGCCACAAAATGTTTCCATTATTGTAACAGGTTGTAATCAAGCCCTGGTCTCCAGCATGGGAACAGAATATGAATACCTGGTGCAGTAGTCTCAGGTTGGACTACTCCAAATCATCTTGGTTCTGACACACTCACACACACACACGCACACAAATGCAAGTTTTGCAGGTCCATCAACCTATTTAAATACCTCTCACACCCGACAGTAACCTGTGGATCATGAGAGAACCTTCATAAAGAAGAACATTAATAACCTATTTATTGACACTTTATGTAGTGTCCTGTAATACTTAGTTTGAAGTGAGACACCTTCGGACATTCATAACACATCCATAAAGACTCTATATCTCATGACGCTGTACTTAATTTAAAGTCAGACCCCTTTGGTCATTCATAACACATCCATAAAGACTCTATATCTCATGACGCTGTACTTAATTTAAAGTCAGACCCCTTTGGTCATTCATAACACATACATAAAGGCTTAATGATGTAAACGCAAACGTATTAACACTTAGAGAATTATTACTAACAGCTAAAACAACTAAACATTAAAGACATGTTTAAACCATACATTTCCTTTTATTTGTAAATGTTTAAAACAATACAAATACATAAAGTTTCAAAAAGTCCAGCAACGCAATTGCATTGAACATTACACAGGACTGTGAATAGTGTAGCTTGTCCCTGAGCTGGCGGACGAATGGTTCTTGCCTCTCTTCCTGCTGGAGGTACTGCATGTTGGTTCCAACCTTAAAGTAACAACAAAGAAAGTTAGCAGGTCTGTTAGGAAATGCCTTTGTCACACCATCTAGATAAGGGCATTTCTGTGCTGTGCCAGAAACTCTAAATGGAAAGGTGGTAAACTCCATTCAATTCGTATTATTATACTGAACAAAAATATAAACGCAACATGTGAAGTGTTGGTCCCATGTTTCATGAGCTGAAATAAAAGATCCCAGAAATGTTCCACATGCATAAAAATCTTATTTCTCTCAAATTTTGTGCACAGATTTGTTTACATCCCTGTTAGTGAGCATTTCTCATTTGCCAAGATAATCCATCCACCTGACAGGTGTGGCATATCAAGAAGCTGATTAAACAGCATGATCATTACACAGGTACACCTTGTGCTGGGGACAATAAAAGGCCACTGTGAAATGTGCTGTTTTGTCACACAAAACAGATGTCTCAAGTTTTGCAAATAGCATGCTGACTGCAGGAATGTCCACCAGAACTGTTGCCAGATAATTTAATGTCCATTTCTCTACCATAAGCCGCCTTCAACATTGTTTTAGAGAATTTGGCAGTACATCCAACTGGCCTCACAACCGCAGACCACATGTAACCACGCCATCCCAGGACCTCCACATCCGGCTTCTTCACCTGTGGGATTGTCTGAGACCAGCCACCCGGACAGTTGATGAAACTGAGGAGTATTTCTGTCTGTAATAAAGCACTTTTGCAGGGAAAACATTTGCATTACATTTGGGTTTTAAAACATGTTCCAAGGTAAAATAATTGCCCCCAATGCGAATCACTTTATATGAAATACATATTGGCTATTCTGGGTGCAGCAGTTAAAGTATTGTAGGGAATACTCAGTAGGAGCTGTAGAATTTCATGGGGCTCTGAATAATACAGAGTGTTGCTGGCCTTTTACTCCACCCATTCCATTGGCGGCCAAATCACATTACATATGTGCTTACTGCACTACAGAAACTCTGCTCACCAAACAACACTGCAGGGCATGCTCACTGAATTAAAGGGCAACTACACAAAAAAATCTACGTTTCTTAGATTTTTCCAGACCTCAAAAGTCATCCCCTAATGTGGTTTAAGCATTGTTGTGAACACAGAAAATAATTTTTTTTGTTTTCCTATTACAAAAGTGTGAAAAAAACTGGGATAAAGCAGAAAAAATGGGGGAAACCTGAAAAAACAAAAAACAAGAAAACGGAATTTGCCATTGGTGGTTATGTCACACAGTTATGCCACATTTATGAAGCCTTTATAAAGCATGACATACGGTTATAGATGATTTGTAACACATTTATGTAGTGTTTATGAAGGCTGGATTCAGTTAAACCTGCCCTTACAATATGTTTATTCAGCAACTGTTAAACTACTGCCCACGCATAAGTGACTTATTCAGAAAACTGGGCGCATATAGCCTAAAGGGACTTTACCTGGTATTTTACAGTACTGTACTCTAAAGTTCTAAAGTTGAGCCTTTAGTCTAAACCACTGCAATTTTATTTGAACACCGGAAAATGTCTATGCCACTACTGCATGTAGCCTATACAGCTGTATGTGTTGAGATGAGATGAGATTGAATTGAGCTGCCCATGTACATTATGTTTTGTTTGGTAACAACAAACACTTTACTTGACACCCAGTGTCATAGCAAGTTATGACACGGTCATAACCATATCATAATTTGTCATAACACCTGCCATAACTTGTCATAACCTGTCATAATATGGTCATAATACTTTCATGACCCATATATAAACACCTGTTGTGGCATATATTGAGTTATTTGTTGTTGTTGTTGTAATGAATTATTTACAGTCATGTTTTTTTCCCCATCATATTTTAAATAACTTGTAGAAAATACACTTTATGACACCGTCATAAAGCATTATGACAATTACCAGACGCTCTTATCCAGAGCGACTTACAGTTAGTGAGTGCATACATACTGGCCCCCCATGGGAATCGAACCCACAAGCCTGGCGTTGCAAACACCATGCTCTACATCCCTGCCGGCCATTCCCTCCCCTGGACCAATTATGCGCCGCCCCATGGGTCTCCCGGTCGCGGCCGGCTACGACAGAGCCTGGATTCGAACCAGGATCTCTAGTGACACAGTTAAGACTACTGCGCCACTCGGGAGGACCATCCTGTGTCACTTTACTTGGACTGAGAAAATACACTTTATGACACTGTCAAGAAGCATTATGACCATCATAATCATATAAGCAAGATAGGCCTATCACGTACATGCCCTTACGTCAGTCATCAGTCAAAAAGACAGTGTCTTGTCATGCTCCTGTAATCTGTTTCTGTGTTCATCCTAGTCATCAGAAACAGCATTGGGGTAGGTGCATGTCCGACATCAATGTGTGCGCAATTACAATAATAATTGAATATGGTACATTTCAGAAAATGTTATATAACATAAACAAGTAGGCTATGGTGTAATGGAATGTTTTGCCTTTTTGTGGGTTTTGACACTTATGTAGGTGCCATAACCAGCCATAAAATAACGCAATATATGTCACAACAGGTCTAAATATATACAGTGGGGAGAACAAGTATTTGATACACTGCCGATTTTGCAGGTTTTCCTACTTACAAAGCATGTAGAGGTCTATAATTTTTATCATAGGTACACTTCAACTGTGAGAGACGGAATCTAAAACAAAAATCCAGAAAATCACATTGTATGATTTTTAAGTAATTAATTTGCATTTTATTGCATGACATAAGTATTTGATCACCTACCAACCAGTAAGAATTCTGGCT
The DNA here is from genome assembly GCF_020615455.1 of Coregonus clupeaformis. Taxonomy (NCBI): domain Eukaryota; kingdom Metazoa; phylum Chordata; class Actinopteri; order Salmoniformes; family Salmonidae; genus Coregonus; species Coregonus clupeaformis. The sequence goes on from NC_059215.1 coordinate 3,469,189, forward strand.
CTCACAGACCTGTTCGTTTTTCTTTAAGAAGCCCTCCTGTTCTCCACTCATTACCTGTATTAACTGCACCTGTTTGAACTCGTTACCTGTATAAAAGACACCTGTCCACACACTCAATCAAACAGACTCCAACCTCTCCACAATGGCCAAGACCAGAGAGCTGTGTAAGGACATCAGGGATAAAATTGTAGACCTGCACAAGGCTGGGATGGGCTACAGGACAATAGGCAAGCAGCTTGGTGAGAAGGCAACAACTGTTGGTGCAATTATTAGAAAATGGAAGAAGTTAAAGATGACGGTCAATCACCCTCGGTATGTTGCTCCATGCAAGATCTCACCTCATGGGGCATCAATGATCATGAGGAAGGTGAGGGATCAGCCCAGAACTACACGGCAGGACCTGGTCAATGACCTGAAGAGAGCTGGGACCACAGTCTCAAAGAAAACCATTAGTAACACACTACACCGTCATGGATTAAAATCCTGCAGCGCACACAAGGTCCCCCTGCTCAAGCCAGCGCATGTCCAGGCCCGTCTGAAGTTTGCCAATGACCATCTGGATGATCCAGAGGAGGAATGGGAGAAGGTCATGTGGTCTGATGAGACAAAAATAGAGCTTTTTGGTCTAAACTCCACTCGCCGTGTTTGGAGGAAGAAGAAGGATGAGTACAACCCCAAGAACACCATCCCAACCGGGAAGCATGGAGGTGGAAACATCATTCTTTGGGGATGCTTTTCTGCAAAGGGGACAGGACGACTGCACCGTATTGAGGGGAGGATGGATGGGGCCATGTATCGCGAGATGTTGGCCAACAACCTCCTTCCCTCAGTAAGAGCATTGAAGATGGGTCGTGGCTGGGTCTTCCAGCATGACAACGACCCGAAACACACAGCCAGGGCAACTAAGGAGTGGCTCTGTAAGAAGCATCTCAAGGTCCTGGAGTGGCCTAGCCAGTCTCCAGACCTGAACCCAATAGAAAATCTTTGGAGGGAGCTGAAAGTCCGTATTGCTCAGCGACAGCCCCGAAACCTGAAGGATCTGGAGAAGGTCTGTATGGAGGAGTGGGCCAAAATCCCTGCTGCAGTGTGTGCAAACCTGGTCAAGACCTACAGGAAACGTATGATCTCTGTAATTACAAACAAAGGTTTCTCTCCCAAATATTAAGTTCTGCTTTTCTGATGTATCAAATACTTATGTCATGCAATCAAATGCAAATTAATTACTTAAAAATCATACAATGTGATTTTCTGGATTTTTGTTTTAGATTCCGTCTCTCACAGTTGAAGTGTACATATGATAAAAATTACAGACCTCTACATGCTTTGTAAGTAGGAAAACCTGCAAAATCGGCAGTGTATCAAATACTTGTTCTCCCCACTGTAGGTCCCCTGTAGCTCAGTTGGTAGAGCATGGCACTTGCAATGCCAGGGTTGTGGGTTCGTTTCCCACGGGGGGCCAGTATGAAAATGTATGCACTCACTAACTGTAAATCGCTCTGGATTAGAGCCTCTGCTAAATGACTAAAATGTAAACGTGTCATGACAGTGCTATGATCATGTTATGTCAGCTGTTAAGACATTTTATGACATGGTTATGACCGTGTCATAACGTGTTATGACGCTGGTATCAAGTAAAGTGTTAACGTATTGGGTACAGTGAGGTTAATTTTGACATTTCCTTTGTTAATCATCAGGTGTGACAATAAATGAGTGAAGGTGTACATATTAAAATGCCTGACAGCAATATTACATAATTATGTTGTCTATTGTTTGTATTTGTATATATAATGTTTGAAAATATATTTAGGTTGTGAAATGATAGAGGGGACAGAATTTTCAAAAAATGATAAACATTTAAAAATCAGCACTAGTATTTTTTTAACATCTGCAATGTGTTTCAGTGTGATCTTTCAATGGTCCAATTCATACATTGTTACAGTTGATTATTTTCATGAAACACTTTGTTACATTGTAACTAGTTTTAGTGGAGTCTCTGGGGCGTGGATCTATGCTGGCTTCACGTGCTCGTGGGAAATAGAAAGCTGGGAACTGGGAAGTGGTAAGTCCGACATGATTGTGTTCAAGTGCTTTTGAAGTCGGAACAATTCTTCAACCAATAAGATTTTAGGTAGCTTGATAAGCTTGCTAACATTGCTAATGATAAAGTTAGCTAGCTTGCTTAAGATTGACAATATGGTCAGACTAGCTTATCCATATTGATAAGGTCGTAATTGTCAAAAACGGATTTGTCATCTTTTGGTTGAAAAGGTAAAAGGTCAGTGGTGAAACGTCACAACTCGCCAATTCAGGTAACAACATTTTCTCACAGTTTCCCACTTGTAATTCCAACTTGGAGTGTAATTCAAGTAAAAAGCTTCCGATAACTCCAATAGCACGTGAACGCGGCAATATGTTCTATGCATTTTTTGTTTCCAGCAAGTGGAGTAAAAACAATGACTAACGAGCTAGGAGAAAAAACACATATCACATGTGCACATGTACTTGATTGGGTGGGGAGATGGGGAGATGTCAACAAACTTCACAAAGCTTCAACGAAGCACAACTCAACGTCTCACCGTAATTACTATCACTGAGGATAGTCATCACTTACACAGTATTTAAATCACTGACTGACCTATTTAAACATGTGCGACAACTCACTTTAAAGAGAGAAAACAGACCTTTTGAATTGTTGTCAGCCAGGTATCTTTCCAGTCACGAGTTGTAATGCTAGCTAGCAAGCTAACACGGGCTCAGCTGTCAGTCATGCTCAAGTCCAATGGTTCCCAAGTTGAATCCCAATCTTTTTTTAAAACCTGGCACACCTTAATGGGATAAAAAATTCTGTGGCACACCTAGAATGTTCCCTATTCATTTACTTTGTGGTAATGACCTTCATCTCATCTGATCCATACTGCAAATCATCTATTTTCTGTGACAAAAGTTTATTATATATATTTTCATGGTTTTCATAATTCCTTACTCATGATGGTTAATAAATGTGTACCCATTTAAGAGCGTCCTGCAAATCGTTGCCAGAAAGAAAGAAATGTAGCTCTTGCAAATTAGGAATTTGGTTTTGAATGTGGGGCGACAGGTAGCTTAGTGGTTAAGAGCGTTGTGCCAGTAACCGAAAGGTCGCTGGTTCTAATCCCCGAGCCGACTAGGTGAAAAATCTGCCGATGTGCCCTTGAGCAAGGCACTTAACCCTAATTGCTCTTGTAAGTCGCTCTGGATAAGAGCGTCTGCTAAATGACTAAAATGTAATGTGAATGGTTTGGGGTAAAGACAAGTGGATTTCTGCATGGTAAAGGTGTAACCAAGGACACAAAGGCCTTTTCTCATTTGGGAAAAAGTCCATCCTCTGTCCTCCGTGACCCGGAAACCGATAAGTGGTCGTGTGGTCGAGGAGAGTGTTAATTCGTTAGTAGGCTATTGGAAGATTGTCCTCCCCTCCTCGATTGCTACCATTAAAATAAAATGTTATTGGTCACATACACGTGTTTAGCAGATGTTATTGCGGGTGTAGCGAAATGTTTGTGTTTCTGGCTCCGACAGTGCAGTAATATCTAACAATTTCACAACATATACCCAATACACACAAATCTAAGTAAAGCAATTGAATTAAGAATATATCAATATATGGACGAGCAATGTCAGAGCGGCATAGATTAAGAGTAGAATAGTATAAAATACAGCATATACTTATGAGATGAGTAATGCAAGATATGTAAACATTATTAAAGTGACTTGTGTTCAATTTATTAATGTGGCCAGTGATTTCTAATCTATGTATATAGGCAGCAGCCTCTAATGTGCTAGTGAAGGCTATTTAACAGTCTGATGGCCTTGAGATATAAGCTGTTTTTCAGTCTCTCGGTCCCAGCTTTGATGCACCTGTACTGACCTCGCCTTCTGGATGATAGCGGGGTGAACAGGCAGTGGCTCGGGTGGTTGTTGTCCTTGATGATCTTTTTGGCCTTCCTGTGACATCGGGTGCTGTTGGTGTCCTGGAGGGCTGGTAGTTTGCCCCTGGTGATGCGTTAGGCAGACCGCACAACCCTCTGGTGAGCCCTGCAGTTGCGGGCGGTGCAGTTGCCGTACCAGGCAGTGATACAGCCCGACGGGATGCTCTCAATTGTGCATGTGTAAAGGTTTGTGAGGGTTTTAGGTGCCAAGCCACATTTCTTCAGCCTCCTGAGGTTGAAGAGGCGCTGTTGCACCTTTTTCACCACACTGTCTGTGTGGGTGGACCATTTCAGTTTGTCAGTGATGTGTACGCCGAGGAACTTGAAGCTTTGGGGGGGGGGGTGCACCCTCTGCTGTTTCCTGAAGTCCACGAATATCTCCGTTGTTTTGTTGACATTGAGTGAGAGGTTATTTTCCTGGCACCACACTCCCAGAGCCTCGTAATTGTCTCGTAATTGTTGGTAATCAAGCCTACTACTGTTGTGTCGTCTGCAAACTTGATGATTGATTTGGAGGCGTTCTTGGCCACGTAGTCATGGGTGAACAGGGAGTACAGGAGGGGGCTGAGCACGCACCCTTGTGGGGCCCCAGTGTTGAGGATGAGCGAAGTGGAGGTGTTGTTTCCTACCTTCACCACCTGGGGGCGGCCCGTCAGGAAGTCCAGGACCCAGTTGCACAGGGCGGGGTTCATGATGAACTTAATGATGAGCTTGGAGGGTACTATGGTGTTGAATGCTGAGCTATAGTCAACGAACAGCATTCTTACATAGGTATTCCTATTGTCCAGATGGGATAGGGCAGTGTGCAGTGTGATGGCGATTGCATCGTCTGTGGATCTATTGGGGCGATAAGCAAATTGAAGTAGGTCTAGGGTGGCAGGTAAGGTAGAGGTGATCCTTGACTAGTCTCTCAAAGCACTTCATGACGACAGAAGTGAGTGCTACGGAGCGATAGTCATTTAGTTCAGTTACCTCTGCTGTCTTGTGTACAGGGACAATGGTGGCCATCTTGAAGCATGTGGGGAAAGCACACTGGGATAGGGAGAGATTGAATATGTCCGTAAACACACCAGCCAGCTGGTCTGCACATGCTCTGAGGACGCAGCTAGGGATGCCATCTGGGCTGGCAGCCTTGTGAGGATTAACACGCTTAAATGTCTTACTCACATCGGCCACAGAGAAGGAGAGCCCACAGTCCTTGTAGCGGGTCACATCGGTGGCACTGTATTATCCTCAAAGCAGGCGAAGAAGGTGTTTAGCTTGTCCGGAAGCAAGACGTTGGTGTCCGCTACGTGGCTAGTTTTCCTTTTGTAGTCCATGATTGTCTGTAGACCCTGCCACATACGTCTCGTGTCTGAGCCATTGAATTGAGACTCCACTTTGTCCCTATACTGACGTTTTTCCTGTTTGATTGCCTTGCGGAGGGAATAACTACACTGTTTGTATTCTGCCATATTCCAGTCACCTTGCCATGGTTAAATGCGGTGGTTCGTGCTTTCAGTTTTGCGCGAATGCTGCCATCTATCCACGGTTTCTGGTTAGGGTAGGTTTTAATAGTCACAGTGGGTACAACATCTCCTATACACTTCCTGATAAACTCAGGCACCGTATCAGTATATATGTCGATATTACATTTACATTTGAGTCATTTAGCATACGCTCTTATCCAGAGCGACTTACAGTTAGTGAGTGCATACATTTTTCATATTGGCCCCCCGTGGGAAACGAACCCACAACCCTGGCGTTGAAAACGCCATGCTCTACCAACTGAGCTACACGGGGCCACAATGTAATGTGGCCAGTAGGAACAAGCCGAAGGCACACGCACTAACACACACACTCTGTCTCCGTACCTGTGGTGCCGGGGTCGAGGCCTGCAGGGGTCCTGTCTTTGACCTCTGACCTTTCACGCTACACACCCTGTTATCTTCCTCCGTGTTGTCTGACACCGTGATTACGCCATCGTGACTCGAGTCGATGACTATGACCTCCTGGAACGACCTTTGACCTTTGGGGTCACCTTCGGAATGATTCTCTGAAGCTACCCGGAACATATCCCAGTCTGCGTGATCAAATCAATCTTGAAGTGTGGATTCCGATTGGTTAGACCATCGTTGAATAGTCCTTAGCACGGGTACTTCCTGTTTGAGTTTCTGCCTATAGGAAGGGAGGAGCAAAATGGAGTCGTGGTCAGATTTGCCGAAAGGATGGCGGGGGAGGGCCTTGTAGGCATCCCGGAAGTTGGAGTAGCAGTGGTCGAGTGTTTTAGCAGATAGAACTTCAGCAGCCTTTTCCTCAAATTTGCTTTTTTTAAATCCCCAGCTACAATAAATGCAGCTTCAGGATATGGGGTTTCCAGTTTGCATAAAGTTCAGTGAAGTTCTTTGAGGGCCGTCGTGGTATCGGCTTGAGGGGGGATATACACGGCCGTGACTATAACAGAAGAAAATTATCTTGGGAGATAATACGGTCGGCATTTGATTGTGAGGTATTCTAGGTCGGGTGAACAAAAGGACTTGAGTTCCTGTATGTTATCACAATTACACCATGAGTCTTTAATCATAAAACATACACCTCCACCCTTGTGCTGTCACACCAGCCTTCGCTTTGGCTCCCCCTCCTGTCCAGCTCAGGCGTTCGGCGTTGCCGGCCTTCTAGCTGCTGCCGAACCTGCTGCTGGCAGACGCCCTTCACTCATCAACCCCGGACTTATCTCGTCATCATTACACACACCTGGTTCCAATCCCCACTCTATCACTGTATATATACTCCCTCTGTCATTTGTCTTTGTCGGTCATCGTATATGTTGCTTGTTTTTCTGAAAGGAATCTCTCCTAATATTTCCTGAGTACTTTATATTTGGCACTGTGAGTTTCATCCCGCTTTAAGCTATGGTGCTTTAATAAATTCAGTAGTTCTAAACCTGCGACTGCCTCCTGCCTAGTCCTCTCTACACTTGTGACATCTGCTTCCCGGAGAGATATTTATTCCTGTCTGCGCGATGAACAGAGTACCCAACTGGCTGGACCGACTCAGACAGTATTTCCAGAGAGAGCCATGTTTCCGTGAAACAGAGTATGTTCCAATCCCTGATGTCTCTCTGGAAAGAAACCCTCTCCCTGAGCTCGTCAAGTTTATTATCCAGAGACGGAACGTTAGCGAGTAATATACTCGGAAGCGGTGGGTGGTGTGTACGCTTCCTAAGTCGGACTAGAAGACCTCTCCGAGTACCTCTCCTCCGCCGGCGTTGTTTTGGGTTGGCCTCTGGAATCAGTAAAATTGCCCTGGGGGGTGCGAACAAAGGATCCGCTTCGGGAAAGTCGTATTCCTGGTCGTAATGCTGGTAGTGTTGGTGAGTTACCGTTACTCTGATATCCAATAGTTCTTCCCGGCTGTATGTAATAACACCCAAAAACTTCTGGGCTAATAACGTAAGCAATAATACATTAAAAACAAAAATACTGCAAAGTTTCCTAAGAGCTAGAAGCAAGGCAGCCCTCTCTGTCGAAGCCATTTCATCAATTCATAGAGAATAGTAATGTGTATCCTACCAGAGTTCTTTGCGGAAGTGTTTTGAAATCTGCCACACCCCTTTTTAATCAGCTTTTATTTTGTCAGAAGAGAAAAGCATGCACACTTATCATTTTATCTATAAAATATCTTGCACAACTAACTGAATTCGTTTTTATCACTTTACACATTTATTTTGGGATCCACCCCTGTAAAAGTAATTTGAGTGATGACCCGCGAGTGGAAGAGTCATTTTATTAAGCAAATTTTCACCCACTTTCGCTCTCCTCGATTACCTTTGACCTTTTTCAAAAGGAGGCAAATGAGGACAGTGGGGAGAGGATGCAGGAGTTGAGCAAATCCAATTGAGAATGGGATGCTGACCATGCTCCGTTTGCATCCATCTATTTTTTTGTTGATGTACCTACACTCAAACTGGGCGATGTTTGTGCAATGTCCACATGTAGCCTAAACCTTTAGGGATATTAGTTCTGGGATTTGTCTCCCGGGAAAGATCTAACAGCGGACATAAGGAGAGAAGAGACAAAACTAGCCAGTTATAGAATATTGTGTTGTAGGACTGAAGAGCGTGGGCATTCAACTCACAGTAGTTGATATCGTTTCCACGGTAACATGTATTTACATGATGTGATGAAACGTTGAAACTAAGTTGCAAGCTACATTCGTAGCAAGGCGTTGTAGAACGAGTGTATTATGAAAGACGTTACAGACACTGGCTCTTGCTATCTTGCCATAACTGATTTGACAGAGAAATATCAGCTAGATAAAATAGCCAGCTGCAGCTATCACCAAGCTATGCTAGCTAGCTGCTATCAGCTTGGCTAAACACAAGGTCAGCGCAGGCTTTACCCAACACAGAACTGAATTAGCTGACCATCTTGAGATGGCGAGTCAGTCAGGAGGGGAGAAATCCTCAACTTCAAAACGTTGTTCTCTCCATAGCAAAACTAGCATAGCTTACCTTGCTGTACTCACTACTGAACTTGTTTGTTGTAATTGAATGGCAAATACACACCCAAGAAACACCAACATCAAACCACACCCCTAAGACAACTCTTGTTTGCCTTCAGTCATGGCCACTAGCATTTCTTAATGAGCATTGATGAAAAACGATGTCAAATCAGAAAATGCAGTTGCTCTTTAATGTATTATATGACTGGCACTACTAGTCCTCCCAGGTCAAGATTACATGTGCATTTATAAGTGAGTGTAAAAAAATAATCTAGATTAGGAAAGGTTTCTGGGCACCCCTGAGAGTTCCTCAAAGCACACCAGTCTCAAATTACTTATAATGATAGTGAGGATTTCTCCCAGGCACGATCAATCAGTCACTTGCATGAACCCAGTCAAATTGGTTATTAGAAAAGCACAAACATAACATTTTCCTTCACGCATGCATTCTGTTTGCAACAAGGCACTAATAATGCAAAAATGTGGCAAAGCAATTCACTTTTTGTCACGAGTTACAAAGCCAGAACCCAGAAGCAGACCAGGACAAGGTAAGTTGAAACGAAGGTGAGTGTTTATTTACAAATTCAAGAGTGATGCTGAATAATCCAGGGAACAGAGCGGGCGGCGTTGATTAGTTGTTGGGGGTGCAGTGGTTGATCCCATCATGGCTCGGCAGCCGCCGACCACCAGGCAGAGGTTGGATGAAGGTTCCGGACGAGTGACTGCAGATGGAACAAAACGGAGGTAAGTAAACAACAAACCAACAAGGTGCAAAAACAACAAAACTAACGCTAGAAGCTCTAAGACTGATACTCTGGTAAACCTACTGTTCATGGCTAACCGATCCGGCAGGGAATGGATGTTAGGCCAGAGCCTAAGAAGGGTGATGATCAGGACCAGGTGTGCAGATTGCTGATGGGATGCAGGTGCGGAAATCAAGAGAGCTCCCCGGAGCGTTCCAGAACCCTCGGGAAACTGGAGATCACGAGCAGAAAAACTAGTCCACAGACAGGACCCGACTCAGACTGCCGGGATCGTTACAGTACCCCCCTCCGACGAACGCCACCGGGCGGACTCCCCGGAGCGCCAGGATGGAGGCGGTAGAAGTCACGGATGAGGTCAGCATCTAGGATCTGTCGCCGCGGAATCCAACTCCTCTCTTCAGGACCATACCCCTCCCAGTCCACGAGATACTGGAAACCCCGGCCCCGCCGTCTGGAATCCATGATGCGTCGCACCGTGTAGGCAGGACCACCTCCGATCATCCGAGGAGGAGGAGGAGGAGGCGGAGGAGGCAACAGAGGACTGAGGAAAACAGGCTTGAGGCAGGAGACATGAAAGGTGGGATGGACTCTGAGCGTCCTCGGTAGTTTGAGTCGAACTGCCACTGGATTGATCACCTTCTCCACCACAAACGGACCAATGAACTTCGGTAACAACTTCCTAGACTCAGTCCGTAACGGAAGATCCCGTGTGGCCAACCAGACCCTATCTCCGATGGTATAGGTGGGAGCGGGGATCCGGCGACGATTCGCCTGGAGCTGATACCGGTCCGAAACTCTAAGGAGTGCCTTTCTGGCCCGATGCCAGGTCCGGTGGCAACGACGAATATGGGCCTGAACAGAGGGCACTGAGAGCTCCTTCTCCTGAGAAGGGAACAAGGGAGGTTGGTAGCCATACAGGCACTGGAAGGGAGACATCCCAGTGGCAGATGTAGGGAGAGTATTGTGGGCATACTCAACCCAAGGCAACTGAGAGACCCAGGAGGTGGGGTTGGAAGAGACCAGGCAGCGTAGCGTGGATTCCATCTTCTGGTTGGCTCTCTCCGCCTGACCATTGGATTGGGGGTGAAAACCAGATGTGAGACTGACTGTAGCTCCAATGGCCAAACAGAAGGACTTCCAGACAGCAGAGGTAAACTGAGGGCCACGGTCGGAAACGATATCACTGGGCAAACCGTGGACCCTGAAAACCTCCCTAACCAGGATCTCGGACGTCTCCGAGGCAGAGGAAGCTTGGCAATTGGCACAAAGTGGGCGAACTTGCTGAATCTGTCCACGATAGTCAGAACGACCGTGTTCCCCTCAGAAGCGGGCAACCCAGTGACGAAGTCCAGGGCCAGATGCGACCATGGTCGCGGGGAATAGGAAGGGGGGTGAAGTAGTCCAGAGCTGGGCCGATTGGTACTCTTATTCTGCGCACACACTGGACAGGCAGCCACAAAACCCCGAGTATCCTCGGCCATGGCAGGCCACCAAAAACGTCTGCGAAGAAACGCCATCGTCCGAGCCACGCCAGGGTGACAAGCCATCTTGCTGGCGTGGGACCATTTGAGGACAGCAGGACGAACCGACTCAGGCACAAACAACCGACCGGGTGGACCGTTACCGGGACCGGGCTGAGTCCGAAGGGCCGCCATCACCTCCTCCTCAATCTTCCACATAACTGCTCCCACGACGCAGTTCCGGGGGGAGAATTGTCTCGGTCTTGGACCCACTCTCCTCCGTCTTGGAGAACATCCGGGACAAGGCGTCCGCCTTGCCGTTCTTAGATCCAGGTCGGAACGTCAGGGAAAACTTGAATCGTCCGAAAAACAACGCCCACCTGGCCTGACGGGAGTTGAGACGTCTAGCCGATTGCACGTAAGCAAGATTCTTGTGGTCAGTCCAGACAATAAACGGTTGCTCCGCCCCCTCCAACCAGTGGCGCCACTCCTCCAAGGCAAGTTTCACCGCGAGAAGCTCCCGGTTACCCACATCGTAATTCCTCTCCGCAGGCGAAAGGCGACGAGAGTAGTAGGCGCAGGGATGGAGTTTACTGTCCGTGGAGCATCGCTGCGACAGGATGGCGCCAACTCCCACATCAGACGCGTCCACTTCAACGACGAACTGACGGGCCGTGTCCGGTTGAGAGAGAATCGGTGCGTTGGTGAATCGCCTCTTCAAATCCAGAAACGCTCGATCCGCCTCCGGATTCCACTTGAAGGTCCTGATACTGGAAGTCAAGGCAGTTAACGGAGCGGCCACACGGCTGTAATCCCGGATGAATCTGCGGTAGAAATTCGCAAACCCCAAAAAATCTCTGGAGCTGCAATCTCGTACCGGGCTGGGCCCATTCCAGAACCGCTCTAACCTTCTCCTGGTCCATCCTAATCTCTCCCCTGGAGATGATGTACCCGAGAAAGGATGTCGTGTGGGCGTGAAACTCGCACTTCTCGGCCTTCACGAACAGGCGATTCTCCAACAATCGCTGCAGAACCTGCCGGACATGCTGGACGTGGTCGGAAGGTTCCTTCGAGAAGATCAGAATGTCATCCAGGTAAACAAACACAAAGAGACCGATCATATCTCTCAGGACGTCGTTCACCATACTCTGGAATACCGCTGGAGCATTGGTCAGTCCAAACGGCATCACCTGATACTCGAAGCGACCCATCGGTGTATTGAAACCCGTCAACCACTCGTCCCCCTCTCTGATCCGGACCATGTGATACGCATTGCGTAGGTCTAGCTTGGTGAACACCGTAGCACCCTGTAAGGAGTCGAAGGCAGAACTCATCAAGGGCAGGGGATACTTGTTCTTGACCGTGATGTCATTCAACCCCCGATAATCAATACACGGTCGAAGAGAGCCATCCTTCTTACCCACAAAGAAGAATCCTGCCCCCAGGGGTGATGACGAGGGACGAACGAGACCAGCAGCTAGGGACTCCTTGATGTAGGTCTCCAAAGCCTCACGTTCAGGTCGGGAGATACTGTATAACCTTCCCTTGGGGTAGACAGCTCCAGGGAACAGGTTGATGGCACAATCATATGGTCGGTGGGGAGGGAGTGACAGAGCCTTCTGCTTACTGAAAACTTCCCCCAAATCGTGATATGTCTCGGGAACCAGGGACAAATCTGGGGGTTTAGCCTCAATCACCTGACTGGGAACCGAATGGGGACAGGCAGTCTTGAGACAGTTAGCATGACAATCAAGGCTCCAACTCGTTACCTTGCCCGTCACCCAATCGAACGTGGGATTGTGTTCCTTCAGCCAGGGGTATCCAAGGACCAGAGGAACATGGGAAGACGGCAGAATGAAGAATGAAATCATCTCAGAATGATTCCCCGACAACAGCATCTTAACCGGTTCAGTCCTCATCGTGATACGTGCCAGACTACTGCCGTCCAGAGTGGTAGCTTCAATGGCTTCCGGCAATTGCTCCTTGGAAAGCCCCAGCTGTTCCACCAACTCGGCATCTAGAAAGCTTCCACCGGCACCTGAATCGATAAAAGCGTTAATCGCTAAGCTCTGATTCCTGTTCATAAGGGTAGCCGGGAAACGGGGTCTGACAGAGGTATTGAGAGGTCGAAACTGGCTCGCTAAAAGTCCTCCCAACTTTAGCGAGCCGCGCAGTTTGACGACCGCCGGGAACCAGTGGCGAGGTAATGTCCCGAACCACCACAGTAGAGGCAACAGTTAGTCCTACGTCTGTGTTGGCGCTCCTCCTTGGTTAACCCGTGCCGCCCCACTTGCATGGGTTCAGAATCGGGAGACAGAACCTCTCCACTAATCCTGTGTGGTGGCCGATGATCGACGTATTCTGATCCAATCCCCGACCCGACTGGAACCTGAGAAGCTGATCGGTTGGACGGAACCCATTGCTTCTCCCTCCTTCGCTCTCGGACTCGATTATCCACCCGAATAGACAAGGCTACCAAGCTGTCCAGGTCACTAGGCTCCGGATAGGAGATCAACTCATCCTTGAGCTGCTCCGACAGACCCTGGTAAAAGGCCGCTTGCAGAGACTCCTCATTCCACCCACTCTCCACAGCCAACGTCTTGAACTCGATCACGAAGTCGGCCACGCTGCGAGTTCCTTGGCGAAGCGAAAACAGGCGCCTAGCTGCGTCCCTCCCTCGGACGGAATGGTCGAAGAGCTTCCTCATCTCGGCCGTGAACCCCTGGTATGAAGCCATGCAGGGATCCTGTCGTTCCCAAACGGCTGAAGCCCACTCCAGCGCTCGACCACGCAGCAACTCAATCACAAAGGCTATCCTAGCCTTGTCTGTGGCATAAGAGTAGGGCTGTAGATCGAACACTAATCCACACTGCATAAGGAAGGAACGGCATCTTCCCAGCTCCCCCTCATATTTATCCGGCGTCGGAACCTTGGGCTCACGGAAGGACACAGCTCCAGAAGCGGCAGGCGAGATGGGTGAAACCGGTAGTGGATCCTCCACCGGAAACTTGCGTTGGTTCTGGACCTCCGTCAGACCGGTAGAAAGGTTCCGAACTGACAACGCGATCTCCTGTAGTACCGTGCTATGATGGCCCAACATCTTCTCCTGATGGGTAATGGCATGGCGAACAGAGTCCAGGTCCGCTGGGTTCATTACTGGCCGGATCGTTCTGTCACGAGTTACAAAGCCAGAACCCAGAAGCAGACCAGGACAAGGTAAGTTGAAACGAAGGTGAGTGTTTATTTACAAATTCAAGAGTGATGCTGAATAATCCAGGGAACAGAGCGGGCGGCGTTGATTAGTTGTTGGGGGTGCAGTGGTTGATCCCATCATGGCTCGGCAGCCGCCGACCACCAGGCAGAGGTTGGATGAAGGTTCCGGACGAGTGACTGCAGATGGAACAAAACGGAGGTAAGTAAACAACAAACCAACAAGGTGCAAAAACAACAAAACTAACGCTAGAAGCTCTAAGACTGATACTCTGGTAAACCTACTGTTCATGGCTAACGATCCGGCAGGGAATGGATGTTAGGCCAGAGCCTAAGAAGGGTGATGATCAGGACCAGGTGTGCAGATTGCTGATGGGATGCAGGTGCGGAAATCAAGAGAGCTCCCCGGAGCGTTCCAGAACCCTCGGGAAACTGGAGATCACGAGCAGAAAAACTAGTCCACAGACAGGACCCGACTCAGACTGCCGGGATCGTTACACTTTTTGTCCTGAATACAACGTGTTGTGCTTGGGGCAAATCCAATACAACACATTACTGAGTACCACTCTCCATATTTTCAAGCATAGTGGTGGCTGCATCATGTTATGGGTATGCTTGTAATCGTTAAGGACTGGGGAGTTGTTCAGGGGGGAAAAAATAAATGGAATGGAGCTAAGCATAGGCAAAATCCTAAAGGAAAACCTGGTTAAGTCTGCTTTCCATCAGACATTGGGAGATGAATTCACCTTTCAGCAGGACAATAACCTAAAACACAAGGCCTAATCTACACTGGAGTTGCTTACCAAGAAGACAGTGAATCTTCCTGAGTGGCCGACTTACAGTTTTGATTTAAATCTGCTGGTAAGCTTTGAAAATGGTTGTCTAGCAATGATCAACAACCAATTTGACAGATCTTGAAGAATTTTGAAAATAGTCATGGACAAATATTATACAATCCAGGTGTGCAAAGCTCTTAGACTTTCTCAGAAAGACTCACAGCTGTAATCGCTGCCAAAGGTGATTCTAACATGTATTGACTCAGGGGTGTGAATACTTACTGTATGTAAATGAGATATTTCTGTATTTAATTTTCAATAAATGTGCAATAATTTCTAAAAGCATGTTTTCACTTTGTCATTATGAGGTATTGTGTGTATATGGGTGAGAAAAACATAAATATTTAATCAATTTTGAATTCAGGCTGTAACCCAACAAAATGTGGAATAAGTCAAGGTGTATGAATTCTTTCTGAAGGCACTGTAGATCTCACTAGACATATTTTACTAATGTAAATCCAACCAAAACTGCAGCTTTATCTCGCATCCAGATTAGTGATAATCTGACTGTGGCAGGACAATCAGGACTAGGTTACCTCTGGTTATCGCCACAAGGTACTCCAGGTTATTGGAGGTGAATGACATCTCACATCTTTGTCTTCATGCTATCATCTCAACAGTAGTAATGACAATGTAGTAGGCCTAGGCCATAGACTTACTAGAAATACATTTTTTCCTGAGGGAAATTTATAGAACAAAAAATAAATGCTGTTATGAAGTCACAGGTACAGTCAATTGCATATTTTGGAAGTAGTATAACTGAGAAAAAAAAGTCCTGCACTGTATACACTGTAATAGTTGCAAAAGTAACTTTTCTTTTTTTGCATACCCGTGTATAGGCCTACTTGCATTATTGCAACTGTTAACAACTGCAATTGCTTTTTGCAAGGGATGCTTCTGGGAGATATTATACAATGCTCAGTGAAATATCAATACCAGTCTTAACGTCAACAGTGAAGAGGCGACTCCGGGATGCTGACCTTCTAGGCAGAGTTGCAAAGAAAAAGCCATATCTCAGACTGGCCAATAAAAAGAAAAGATTAAGATGGGCAGTCTGAGATATGGCTTTTTCTTTGCAACTCTGCCTAGAAGGTCAGCATCCCGGAGTCGCCTCTTCACTGTTGACGTGAGACTGGTGTTTTGCGGGTACTATTTAATGAAGCTGCCATTTGAGGACCTGTGAGGCGTCTGTTTCTCAAACTAGACACTCTAATGTATTTGTCCTCTTGCTCAGTTGTGCACCGGGGCCTCCCACTCCTCTTTCTATTCTGGTTAGAGCCAGTTTGCGCTGTTCTGTGAAGGGAGTAGTACACAGCGTTGTACGAGATCTTCAGTTTCTTGGCAATTTCTCACATGGAATAGCCTTCATTTCTCAGAACAAGAATAGACTGACGAGTTTCAGAAGAAAGTTATTTGTTTCTGGCCATTTTGAACCTGTAATCGAACCCACAATTGCTGATCCTTCAGATACTCAACTAGTCTCAAGAAGGCCGTTTTAACAGTTTTCAGCTGTGCTAACGTAATTGCAAAAGGGTTTTCTAATGATCAATTAGCCTTTTAAAATGATAAACTTGAATTAGCAAACACAACGTGCCATTGGAACACAGGACTGATGGTTGCTGATAATGGGCCTCTGTACGCCTATGTAGATATTCCATTAAAAATCAGCCGTTTCCAGCTACAATAGCCATTTATAACATTAACAATGTCTACACTGCATTTCTGATCAATTTGATGTTATTTTAATGGACAAAAAAATTGCTTTTCTTTAGAAAACAAGAATTTCTCAGTGACGCCGAACCTTTGAACGGTGGTGTAAGTTGATTTACATTATATAGGGATTCTGTATCTGAAGATATGAAAGGAGAGAATACTATTCCCGAATATGCTGTTAAATAGAACACTCGTGTAAATATTTAAACCCCTGTATGAATAGAACACTAGTGTAAAGGAGGGATTTGTGAAGAAGAGTATAATGAGTTACTAGAGACTTGATAAAGTAACAATGGAAGAAAAAAATATAATAATATACAACTTGCACACCCACACGTAGATGTACGTAAGTGGTGTTAAAGTATTCTGAGAAATGTTCAGAGTGGTCTCTTTATGGATATATATGATAAAGTTAAAGCATTGTATGACTGTCTAAAGGCTCTGGGAAATAAAGTCTCAGACAAAGATTGGCGCATATCCACTTTTGGTAAAGGTACGGGACCTGACTTACCCCTAACAAATAAAACTATAAACGCTTATGAGATTTCCTCCACCCCGGTTATACATTTTGAAACAATACCCATGCCCTGTTAAATAGAACCAATGAATGTTGAACATGTAGAGACTTACAATTTATTGTACTCCCAATTGAGTTTTTGTTGATATCCCAAATGAAGTTCGAAAACCGATTAGTGAGTAGGCAAAATGTAACCACTCCCCGAAACGGAGTCGGAAATTGGAAATTGTTTCCCATCCAGTCTATCCTGTCTCAGGTGCCAGACTTATTATGGACAGAGCATTCCATCTACAGTGGACTGATAGACAGTGCCAGCCCAGTTATAATACATGTTGATCCCAGAAAGTTTCTCTTCCCTTCTGAATTGGCCGACGTATTTTATAAATACGGCGCATTACATGTTAATCTTAAAATAATAGACATTTAATAAGTGTGAAGCAGAAAGTGAATATCCAACAGAAATTGGTAACAGATATATAGAGTAAGATTGTTAGGGTAGACTAAAATGAAAACAATGCCTTCCAATAAGGAGAAAGTTATCATGTTTGTTTTTAAACCTTACAATAGGGGTAAAAGCAGAACATTGTTTGAGAGTGATCCGTGTGTATTAGCAGTTGTGATTGGGAGGGTCTTGAGAGTCCTAGTTGAAGGAAACAGATATGGAGACTAGTGAGAGTAACAAAGTGAATGGTAATATTAGTGGCTTTCAGATAGCACTCTAATGTATTATCTTAGTAATTTGAAGTAAATGTTTCAATACAAGGTCACAAGACGAACAGCGGGATTGAGCCTTGGGCCATTATATTAGAGGCTGCCATCTGGTGTTTGGGTTAGAGGTAAGCTTCCTGTGGAAAATAAGTAGTACTCAAACAGGTTGTAAGGGACACAGTGGAACATTTGGGACAGAGGTTTGAATAATTGAATAAGATACTTTTTTGACAATTTCCAATTATTATTACTCAATTCTATAGTTTGGGTAACACCAGTGATTTAAGTAAGAACATAATGTCATCTAAAACAATCTGTTTCCATTACGTGGAACTGTGTCCAAAATTGAAGTAGATCCAAGTAAATGTTTTTAGTACCGAATATTGAGCTGATAACCCAGCACCAACTTTTTGAAGGACCTAGCAGATGTGTTAAACAACAGGTTTCATATTTTGACTAGTTGATGTCACAGGGACAGTCAGTACAGGACATATGTCAATGCAACAGGTCAAAATGATAAGATTACAAGAGAGGGGCTCTGGGATTGTTTACTTTAGAAGGTGCCTATTCCGCTTAATGGGACACTGTATCATCTGACGTGTCTGAAGTATGATTCTGTATACGCATGGTTTTATCAAATCTCCCTGCCCAAGATGCAGTAAACTTAGTTAAGATTCTGAATTTTTAGGAGTAAGACGTAACATAGTGAAAATTAAGTAAGGTTTTTTTTTTTTTCTTCCAGGAATGAATGATTCTGTATCCTCCCATTGAAAGGCTTCCTGAGGCAGGTGCCTTAGGAGAGCAGTTATTGAGACTGTGTACTATACAGTATAAAGGTACCCGGATCCGGCTGTTAAGGGAGCTCCCACATTAAGTAAGGCCTGGCCATTTTGTTTGTTTTTACCCTATGTTTTACCACACGCCAGCACCCACACACAACCCACATGTTATGAATATTTGTTAGTGGTGTTAATACTGTTTGATTTATTGTGTGGGGTCTTTTTATTTTGGTTTTAGTGGGTTTTTCACGGGTTAGAAAGGATGCACCTTAAAGGGCACACAAATGACATTTTCTGAAGTATCTATTGTCCAAGTTTTGGTTGCACACATGTACAGGGAAAGAAAAGGGAAAGAAAATGACCTCTGACCTCTGTTCTGACTTTCTGGTGGGGCCTGATCACCCTCACTAGAAAGGCTAGAGACATTGGGTGAGATTTAAATGTAATATGTAAACACTGATAATTAGGAAGAAGTTAATAATTTATCAATAGTCCTATGTGTGATTCGGACCGCGAGTGGTGTTTATTTTTTTGGGATGCATGAATTACGATGTGAGTCATGTGTCAAAAGGGAAGACGTGTATGTTGTTGTGTTTTGTTTTTGTCTTGCTTCAATACAAATCTCATCAGATTGGGTCTGCTGTATGGTCGGGATTTCTCCCTAAGGATTAGCCCTCTAACTCCCTGACCCTGTAACTCTGCGGTGAGATCGCCAATTTGCAAAAATGGTTTCAACTATGTGTTGTTATTCTCTTTGACATTTGTCTTAGACATTTGTATAAAAAATACTGGTAGAAGTAATAATGTGTCATACAGTGAATAGTTTGTCTGGATTTCCTGAATCAGAAATGCTCTAAACTAAACTGTTGTTCTGGTCTGTCCTCTCTCGAGGTTATGGCGAAGGTGACCACAGATGGTATCTAGATGCACGGAAGGGATAATTCGACCAAGAACAGTGTGAGCCTCACCCCCTCTAACCGGCTGAAGTAATGGCGACAATGGCGTTCACTATGGTCCTTCACCACTTCTGCCCGGAGACCTGAGTCTGAGCCAGCAACCTGTGCACAGCATCCAGTCGAAGCTATCAACTGCCTTTTCTCTCATGCCTTTTCTCTCAGGAGTGCGACATGAGTCCACGTGGAGTGAGCATGGAGAGAGATCCTGTCCAAACTTCTCTCATGCTGCTGGTGTACTGGTAGGAAAATGGACAAGACATAATGGACCATAAAGGATGGTGGTGGCGGCTCAGGTGAGAGATTCGTCTGCTTGGGAAAATCTGATTATTCCCAGATATTGAAATTGGGATATGATCAAGGGCCATCCACTTTGAACATGTGCCATTCGGAGTGTCTGGTTTAATATGTTGATTTTGCTTACTTTAAGAGAAGAACCTCCTTTTGATAGAATCTATAATCTAATGCTTACCTTAAAATGTAATGATAATTATCACAGAGTGATAAAAGGTGAAGGTGAATGTGAAGGAACATTTTATGTTTGTGCTTTTCTAATAACCAATTCGACTGGGTACATGCAAGTGACTGATTGATCATGCGAGGGAGGAATCCTCACTATCAGTATAAACAATATGGCAGTACGCCCAGAACATTGTTTTGAGAACTAAAAGGAGTGTCTAAGTTTCAAGGTCTCATCTTGGAGAGAAGAAGCCTCGTGAGGTATTGGTCAGTCACATGCATGAACCAAATGTTAATGATGAATAATGTAAATCATGCAAATATAACTTGTCTATGTAAGCAGTATATAAGAGAACTAACGGGACTGCCCCGACAGAGCTCACTTCAGACCGGTACTTTATGCATCTAAGTTTGACTGTGACCTCTCCAGCTTGCTGACAATAAAGAGTGATTTATTTAATATTGACTTCGAGTGTATTCTGTACAGTCTTCCTTGTTTTCTACTCTACAATGTTGTTGATCCATCCTCAGTTTTCTCTTATCTCAGCCATTAAACTCTAACTTTTCTAAAGTCACTATTGACCTCATGGTGAAATCCCTGAGCGGTTTCCTTCCTCTCCGGCAATTGAGTTAGGAAGGATGCCTGTATCTTTGTAGTGACTGGGTGTACTGATACACCATCCAGTGTAATTAATAACTTCACCATGCTCAAATGGATATTCAATGTCTGCTTTTTGAAAGTTTTACCCATCTACCAATAGGTGTCCTTCTTTGCGAGGCAATGGACAACTTCTCTGGTCTTTGTGGTTGAATCTGTGTTTGAAATTCACTGCTCGACTGAGGGACCTTAAAGATAATTGTATGTATGGGGTACAGAGATGAGGTAGTCATTCAGAAATCATGTTAAACACTATTATTGGACACAGAGTGAGTCCATGTAACTTATTATGTGACTTGTTAAGCAATTTTTTCTCCTGAACTTATTTAGTTTTGCCATAACAAATGGGTTGAATATTTATTGACTAAAGACTTTTCAGCTTTTCATTTTTAATTAATTTGTGAAAATGATGAAAAACACAATTCCACTTTAACATTTATTTTTATGTAGGCCAGTGGTAAACAATATTAATTTAATCAATTTTAAAATCAGGCTGTAACACAACGAAAAAGTGAAGCGGTGTGAATACTTACTGATGGCACTGTATCTCTTCAACATCAGATTTGCAACTTTTCTGTTTACATTAACCTTAGATGTGGTGTGGTCAAAGCCACATTCCCACTTAATGTGTAGGTGCAGCTATTAGCATACCGTAAGTACCACAGTATATAGACAAATAAAATAAGGATAGCAATTCAAACTATACAGGAGCTTCTCATCTAAACCATATTGCACATAGTGTTGCACACTTGATTAATGCAATGATTCACAAATGTGTGGATATTTTAAAAGCCTTTAATTTTCAATTTGGCTAACAGAGCAAAAATGCTGTCTACTGGTATTAGGTTAATTAAGGTAATTATTGCGGGGACATGTGGTGTGGGAGAGTCATTGTCTTTACACTGTACCACTCAGAGCGGGGTATGTGGTGTAGATGTCTCCCAACTCTACGTCTCTTAAAGAGAGATTTGAATCTAGATCCGTCTCTTTACACTACACAAGTACTGTATCTCTCCTGGACCTAGTTTGTGTCATCAAAGTAGTGTAAAGAGGCCATTTGTCACCTGTCTGCTTCTGTCTGCTTCACAACTCTAAGGGTAATTAACTCACAGTCCCAAGGAGAAATGAGGTAGCCTGGGCCGTCTATCGTAATGTCATTGAGGTACCATTAATCTGCCTGTAGTAGCCTAATTAAACATGGAAACACCAGTTTCCTAGAATGTGTTATGATGCTTGTAGACCCTGCACACTTTTCTCGCCTTTAATTCCCAGGTTTGTAATGCTTGTCACCTGGAAATTCAGACTGAATTCAGCGCTGTTGCTCATTTGTTTCACTCCACTAGTGAAACATAGGCTAATCTTTGAAGACAGGATCACACTATCTACCAGCCTCACAGTTTCACGTCAGAATTAGACATTCATCCATGTTTCTCAAACATCAAATGTAGAAGTTGTCCAAACATCACATTTCAAAGTGTTTAAGCATTAACTCCAAATTATTAAGGTTGGGCATTAACTCAGAATGGTTAAAGTAAGGGTTAGGTTTTGGGAAAATATCAAAAATAACTTTCTATTGCTGGATTCAAACTTTCAACCTTTGGAATCAGAGGCAGATGTCCATCCGCCATCCCGTCCACAATGCCCTAGCACAACTGAACCCTAGTTGAAGGTAACAGCACTCACTGTTGCCCCTAATGGTCCGGTTTCCACGTCATCTCCCAACAACCTCAAACATGGATGGATGTCGAATACTGACTTGTATCACGGGTGACCTGGCTGAGCCTATATTCATTACAATGTCCAAGGCTAGCCTATTTTCACTCAATTATCTTATTCTCAAAGTTCCAGTCATAGAGACTGTTGCATGTAGTATTTTGAGGAGACAGTAACTGTAGGACCTTATATCGCTTGCTTGGTCTACAGCCAGGGTATTTAATTGGAGGGAATCGACTAATCTCATAAGAGGCTAAAGCTGCTTGAGAACCAAGGGGAAGGGATGTAGACTAGTTAGGGGACTAATTGATTGTGGTAGGCTTGCTTGACATTTTATTGCAGTGAAAAAGTGAACATGCACTCCATTTTAAATGTGCCAGGCCTTTTTGGACTGACTTTTTGAGTCAGATCTGAAAGGTCATAGCAACACCAATGGAGGCTGAAGATGGCAGACATTTGTTATTGATGTTTCAGATCTGGATTACATGTTAGGCTATGCAGTGGTGGAAAAAGTACTAAATTGTCATACTTGAGTCAAAGTAAAGATACCTTAATAGAACATTACTCAAGTAAAAGTCACCCAGTAAAATACTACTTGAGTAAAAGTCTAAAAGTATTTGAGTTTAAATATACTTGAGTATCAAAAGTAAATGTAATTGCTAAAATATGCTTAAGTATCAAAGGTAAAAGTATAATAATTTCAAATTCCTTATATTAAGCAAACTTTTGGGTTTCAGGGAAAATGTAAGGAGTAAAAAGTACATACTTTTCTTTAGGAATGTAGAGAAGTAAAAGTAGTCAAAAACATAAATAGTAAAGTAAAGTACAGATACCCCAAAAAACTAATTAAGTAGTACTTTAAAGTATTTTTACTTACTGTAAGTACTTTACACCACTGAGGCTTGTATGCTAGCATTTTGGCTATGGTCTTGATTGTTACTAGCCTATTATTATGGCTAGCAGGGCCATGTATGTATTAAATTGTTTTGCTGTTTAATCATATTCTTAAAATAGCCTATATTTTGGACCAAATAAGTGTGTCATATGGTCCATGTTTGGAAATGGCATAGCCTAAGCTAAGTTTTGAAATAACAAGCCAGTTTGATTAGAATTGACAGCTTATAGACCTAGCTACTCAACAAAATGTAACAATGACTTAAAATATTAACACAAAAAATAAAAAGGGTGTGATATGAATATTATGTGCTTAGGCTATTGGGGTATAAAGCTAGAGCAGAGATAATACTAATGTAAGCCTAGATATTGCATTGCCTCTGTTTGATCATAATGCTATTTTTACTGCATAATAATGTCAAGTTGACTCTGGTTTCACCTGTAGAGCGACAACAATGCTACTTTTGGAGGTCTGCTGTTGCCTGATTGCCTGGATCTCACTCTACTTTGTATTATGTTATGTGAATGGCCAGCGTGGCAAGGAGTGGAACTGCAGGCTAGTGACACACATGGGATCCTTTAGTACGTCTTACTGCATATATTAGCTTCGTAACAGTGCGTTCAGAAAGTATTCAGACCCCTTTAATTTTTCCACATTTTGTTACGTTACAGCCTTATTCTCAAATTGATTTTTTTTAATGTCCTCATCAATCTATACACAATACCCCATAACGACACAGCAAAAATATATACAGTACCAGTCAAACGTTTGGACACACCTACTCATTCAAGGGTTTTTCTTTATTTTTACTATTTTTTACATTGTAGAATAATAGTGAAGACATCAAAACTATGACACATTTTTTCTTTGAGATTCTTCAAATAGCCACCCTTTGCCTTGATGACAGCTTTGCACACTCTTGGCATTCTCTCAACCAGGTTCACCTGGAATGCTTTTCCAACAGTCTTGAAGGAGTTCCCTCATGCTGAGCACTAGCTGGCTGCTTTTCCTGCACTCTGTCGTCTGACTCATCCCAAACCATCTCAATTGGGTTGAGGTCGGGGGATTGTGGAGGCCAGGTCATCTGATGCAGCACTCCATCACTCTCCTTCTTAGTAAAATAGCCCTTACACAGGCCAGAAGTGTGTTGGGTCATTGTCCTGTTGAAAAACAAATGATAGTCCCACTAAGCCCAAACCAGATGGGATGGTGTATCGCTGCAGAATGCTGTGGTAGCCATGCTGGTTAAGTGTGCCTTGAATTCTAAATAAATCACAGACAGTGTCACCAGCAAAGCACCCCTACCCATACCATAACACCACCTCCTCCATGCTTTACGGTGGGAAATACACATGCAGAGATAATCTGTTCACCCACACCGTGTCTCACAAAGACATGGCGGTTGGAACGAAAAATCTCCAATTTGGAATACAGACCAAAGGACACATTTCCACCGGTCTAATGTCCATTGCTCATGTTTCTTGGCCCAAGCAAGTCTCTTCTTCTTATTGGTGTCCTTTAGTAGTGCAATTCGACCATGAAAGCCTGATTCAAACAGTCTCCTCTGAACAGTTGATGTTGAGATGTGTCTGTTACTTGAACTCTGTGAAGCATTTATTTGGGCTGCAATTTCTGAGGCTGGTAACTCTAATGAACTTATCCTCTGCAGCAGAGGTAACTCTGGGTCTTCCATTCCTGTGGCGGTCCTCATGAGAGCCATTTTCATCATAGCGCTTGATGGTTTTTGTGACTGCACTTGAAGAAACTTTCAAAGTTCTTGAAATGTTCCGTATTGACTGACCTTCATGTCTTAAAGTAATGATGGACTGTCATTTCTCTTTGCTTATTTGAGCGGTTCTTGCCATAATATGGACTTGGTCTCTGTATACCCCCACCTTGTCACAACACAACTGATTGGCTCAAACGCATTAAGAAGGACATAAATTCCATAAAATAACTTTTAAGAAGGCACACCTGTTAATTGAAATGCATTCCAGGTGACTACCTCATGAAGCTGGTTGAGAGAATGCCAAGAGTGTGCAAAGCTGTCATCAAGGCAAAGTGTGGCTATTTGAGGAATCTCTAATATAAAATATTTTGATTTGTTTAACACTTTTTTGGGTACTACATGATTCCATATGTGTTATTTCATTGTTTTGATGTCTTCACTATTATTCTACAATGTAAAACAAATAGTGAAAATAAAGCAAACCCTTGAATGAGTAGGTGTGTCCTAACTTTTGACTGGTAGTGTATATTTGTACTGTTGCAAATGTATTACAAATAACAGAAATACCTTATTTACATAAGTATTCAAACCCTTTGCTATGAGACTCTTTGCTATGAGACTCGAAATTGAGCTCAGGTGCGTTCTGTTTCCATTGATAGTCCTTGAGATGTTTATTCAAGTTGATTGGAGTCTACCTGTGGTAAATTCAACTGATTGGACATTATTTGGGAAAGGCAAACACCTGTCTACGGTGCCTTTTTCCACATTTTGTTACGTTACAGCCTTATTCTTAAATTGATTAAATCGTTTTTTCCCCTCATCAATCTACACACAATACACCATAATGACAAAGCAAAATCAGTTTTTTTGAAATGTTTGCTAATATTTATTAAAAATAAAAAACTGAAATATCACATTTATATAATTATTCTGACCCTTTACTCAGTACTTTGTTGAAGCACCTTTGGCAGCGATTACATCATCAAGTCTTCTTGGGTATGACGCTACAAGCTTGGCACATCTGTATTTGGGGAGTTTGTCAAATTATTTGCAGATTTTCTCAAGCTCTGTCAGGTTGGATGGGGAGCGTTGCTGCACAGCTATTTTCAGGTCTCTCCAGAGATGTTCAATCGGGTTAAAGTCCGGGCTCTGGTTGGGCCACTCAAGGACATTCAGAGACTTGTCCCGATGCCACTCCTGCGTTGTCTTGGATGTGTGCTTAAGGTCGTTGTCCTGTTGGAAGGTGAACCTTCGCCCCAGTCTGTGATCCTGAGCACTCTGGAGCAGGTTTTCATCAAGGATCTCTCTGTACTTTGCTCCGTTCATCTTTCCCTCGATCCTGACTAGTCTCCTAGTCCCTGCCGCTGAAAGACATCCCCACAGCATGATGCTGCCACCACCATGCTTCACCGTAGGGATGGTGACAGGTTTCCTCCTTGTTTCTCATGGTCTGAGAGTCTTTAGGTGCCTTTTGGCGAACTCCAAGCGGGCTGTCATGTGCCTTTTACAGAGGAGTGGCTTCCGTCTGGCCAATCTACCATAAAGGCCTGATTGGTGGAGTGCTGCAGAGATGGTTGTCCTTCTGGAAGGTTCTCCCATCTCCACAGAGGAACTCTAGAGCTCTGTCGGAGTGACCATCAGGTTCATGGTCACTTCCCTGACCAAGGCCCTTCTCCCCCGATTGCTCAGTTTGGCAGGGCGACCAGCTCTAGGAAGAGTCTTGGTGGTTCCAAACTTCTTCCGTTTAAGAATGATGGAGACCACTGTGTTCTTGGGAACCTTCAATGCTGCAGAAATGTTTTGGTACCCTTCCCCAGATCTGTGCCTCGACACAATCCTGTCTCGGAGCTCTACAGACAATTCCTTCGACCTCATGGCTTGGTTTTTGCTCTGACATACACTGTCAACTGTGGGACCTTATATAGACAGGTGTGTGCCTTTCCGAATCATGTCCAATCAATTGAATTGACCATAGGTGGACTCCAATCAAGTTGTAGAAACATCTAAAAGATGATCATTTGAAACAGGATTCACCTGAGCTCAATTTCGAGTCTCATAGCAAAGGGTCTGAGTACTTATGTAAATAAGGTATTTTTATTTTATTGTTTTATACATTTGCAAACATTTCTAAAAACCAGTTTTCGATTTGTCATTATGGGTTTTTGTGTGTAGATTGATGAGGATTTTTTTTTGTTTAATCCATTTTAGAATAAGGCTGTAAAGTAACAACATTTGGAAAAAGTGAAGGGGTCTGAATACTTTCCGAATGCACTATAGATACACATTACACACGCACACACACACTTTTACACTCATCATTTGCTGCTGCTAGTCTGTTCTTTATTTTAGTCTTATTATTATTATCTATCCTGATGTCTAGTCACTTTACCCTGTCTTC
The DNA here is from genome assembly GCF_020615455.1 of Coregonus clupeaformis. Lineage (NCBI taxonomy): Eukaryota > Metazoa > Chordata > Actinopteri > Salmoniformes > Salmonidae > Coregonus > Coregonus clupeaformis. Next base: position 3,496,431 of record NC_059215.1, read on the forward strand.
ATTTACACATCTACCTCAAATACCTCGTACCTCTGCAAATATGGTACTGGTATATAGCTCCATTCTTCTGTATTTTATTCCTCTTGTGTTACTATTAAATGTTTTATCATTAAACTCTGCATTGTTGGGAAGGGCTCATAAGCAAGCATTTCACGGTAAAGTTTACACCAGTTGTATTTGGCGCATGTGACAAACACAATTTGATTTGTCATAAATAATATACATGCAAGTAGACCGCTGTTTGACCAGCTCATCCTTCTCAGGAGTATGACATTATACTCTGAGGAAATAGCAATATTTTTTTTAATGGTCTGTTTGAGATACAAGTTTGAGGTGGGGTTTGGAGTCAACAACATTATTTGGGTATGAGTTAACTAAATATTAACTTTTAAAAGTGAGATTTCCACTCTACAGTTACTTTAAAGAGCGACTGCCCCTTAAAAGCAACTTCTCATTTTGAAAACGGCCCATGTGGTATGGATATGAGTCCGAAAAATGTATTCTGTAAAAATTTACTACAAAGTATAAATATGATAATTTTGGTCATTAAGTCAGTCTCATCCAAAACTGAGATTTGCGAGATTATAGGGAAAAATTGTGTCACAGAATGAAGGGTACCGTAACAGTTTTCCTTGGGTTCTGTTTATTTTAATCCTGTGCACATGCCCACAGCTGGCAGCACCCAAGTAATCATCAATTCGGAGAGCAGCTGCACAATTTGCTTTGACATTCGATATCCCTATGGGGCTAGTTATGGACCATCAGTAAATAACACAATGTACATGGGACAATATTTTAAAGATTTTCAAACCTTAACCAACTATAAATTGTAGAAATTCATAAACAAATATAGAAAGCATTTAATGATACAACTAAAAGATGTGCAACATTGACTGTCCCAAACTAGCCCCAGATATAGGCTATCCAATGTCAAAGCAACATTGCCATGGTCCACACCATCTGGCTGAAGCTAATTGGCGAAAGAAGTTGGCTAGCACTAGCTAGCCTAGGCGACTTCAAGACACAAGAGCTGGTTAGACTGTTTCAAGTTATCTAGAAGGGTGAGTGACTGTAACAGTGTACTGTTTTGGCAGAGTGAATGTACACATTTTTGCCATGTGCGAACACACACACTGTGTTCTCCTAACCTGTCAAGTTAGTTATCCTAAACTTCCACATTAATTCTCCTCACCTGCTATGTAAACAAACCACCATTGCCGACAAACCATCCGTCTCACTGTGATGTTTTCTGCCGTAGGATTGGATAGAGCGCAATCACCTCAACTGTCAATTTTGACACTAGAATAAATGTTTCTGACTAATATCGATGCCACATGGGCTGTTTTCTATCAGATAAGTTGTGTATTGCTTTCAGTTGCGCTTTAATGACTAAGACAAAAAACGAGGCCAAATCAGGAAGTTCAGCCCCACTTGAAAGTGATCCTGCAATACTTTATACGTCCTCTGGGTGTCAGTGTACTCCAATTTTATGTTTCCATGAGCAGCCAAGATTGAAATTGCACTAAGAGAAGTTCCTCCACAACAGTAGGCCCCTACCTATCAGTATTGATGCAAGTGATGTGGTGAAATGTTCACGCCCTGAATACTGTTATTGTTTGTCAGCAGGTAAATGTTATATACTAAACATGATGATTTCGGGAATCTCTTTTTGTACAGATTATTCTATTGAACATAGATCTAAGGAGGTTTCTATGGAGGTATTGACATCAATCACCTACTATAACCAATTGCATTGAACTGAATGTCAGAGCCACTTTGATGCACCGCTTTGTGGTTATTTTGTGACTAAATAATGATTAACTGCAACGTCCAATAACTAATCCTGATTATAATTAAGAAAGATTTGTGATGAGACAAAAAGCTTATTTCTCCCAAATGTATATGCACAAATTTGATTACATCCCTGTTAGTCAGCATTTATCTTTTGCCAAGATAATCCATCCACCTGACAGGTGTGGCATATCAAGAAGCTGATTAAACAGCATGATCATTACACAGGTGCACCTTGCGCTGGGGACAAAAAAAAAAGGCCACTCTAAAATGTGCCGTTTTGTCACACAACACAATGCCACAGATGTCTCAAGTTTTGAGGGAGTGTGCAATAGGCATGCTGACTGCAGGAATGTCCAAATCAAATCAAATGTTATTTGTCAAATGCACTTGTTTAGCAGATGTTATTGCGGGTGTAGCAAAATGCTTGTGCTTCTAGCTCCGACAGTGCAGTAATATGTAACAAGTAATATCTAACAATTTCACAACATATACCCAATACACACAAATCTAGTAAGGAATGGAATTTAAGAATATATACATATATAGACAAGCAATGACAGAGCGGCATGGACTAAGATACAGTAGAATACTATAGAATAGAATACAGTATATACATATGAGATGAGTAGTGCAAGATAAGTAAACATTATTAAAGTGAGTAGTGTTCCATTTCTTAAAGTGGCCAGTGATTTCAATAGGCAGCAGCAGCCTCTAATGTGCTAGTGATGGCTATTTAACAGTCTGATGGCCTTGAGATAGAAGCTGTTTTTCATTCTCTCGGTCCCAGCTTTGATGCACCTGTACTGACCTCACCTTCTGGATGATAGCGGGGTGAACAGGCAGTGGCTCGGGTGGTTGATGTCCTTGATTATCTTTTTGGCCTTCCTGTGACATCGGGTGCTGTAGGTGTCCTGGAGGGCGGGTATTTTGACCCCGGTAATGCGTTCGACAGACCGCACCACCCTCTGGAGAGCCCTGCGGTTGCGGGCGGTGCCTTTGCCGTACCAGGCGGTGATACAGCCCGACAGGATGCTTTCAATTGTGCATCTGTAAAAGTTTGTGAGGGTTTTAGGTGCCAAGCTTCAGCCTCCTGAGGTTGATGAGGCTCTGTTGCGCCTTCTACACCACACTGTCTGCGTGGGTGGACCATTTCAGTTTGTCAGTGATGTGTATACCAAGGAACTTGAAGCTTTTCACCTTCTCCACTGCGGTGCCGTCGATGTGGATAGGGGAGTGCACCCTCTGCTGTTTCCTGAAGTCCACGATCATCTCCTTTGTTTTGTTGACGTTGAGTGAGAGGTTATTTTCCTGGCACCATACTCCCAGAGCCCTCACCTCCTCCCTGTAGACGGTCTCGTCATTGTTGGTAATCAAGCCCACTACTGTTGTGTCGTCTGCTAACTTCATGATTGAGTTGGAGGCGTGCTTGGCCACGCAGTCATGGGGGAACAGGGAGTACAGGAGGGGGCTGAGCACGCACCCTTGTGGGGCCCCAGTGTTGAGGATCAGCGAAGTGGAGATGTTGTTTCCTACCTTCACCACCTGGGGGCGGCCCGTCAGGAAGTCCAGGACCCAGTTGCACAGTACTGGAGTAGTGGAAACGCGTTCTCTGGAGTGATGAGTCACGCTTCACCATCTGGCACTCCGATGGACGAATCTGGGTTTGGCGGATGCCAGGAGAATGCTACCTGCCCGAATGCATAGTGCCAATTGTAAAGTTTGGTGGAGGAGGAATAATGGCCTGGGGCTGATTTTCATGGTTTGGGCTAGGCCCCTTAATTCCAGTGAAGGGAAATCTTAACGCTACAGCAAACAATAACATTCTAGATGATTCTGTGCTTCCAACTTTGTGGTAACAGTTTGGGGAAGGCCCTTTCCTGTTTTAGCATGACAATGCCCCCGTGCACAAAGAGAGGCCCATACATAAATGCTTTTTCAAGGTCGGTGTGGAAGAACATGACTGGCCTGCACAGAGCCCTGACCTCAACCCGAACGAACACATTTGGGATGAATTGGAACGCCGACTGCGAGCCAGGCCTAATCGCCCAACATCAGTGCACGACCTCACTAATGCTCTTGTGACTGAATGGAAGCAAGTTGCCGCAGCAATGTTCCAACATCTAGTGGAAAGCCTTTCCAGAAGAGTGGAGGCTGTTATAGCAGCAAACAGGGACCAACCCATGATTTTGGAATGAGATGTTCGACGAGCAGGTGTCCACATACTTTTGGCCATGTAGTGTACATAAGAAAATCTATAAATCAGTACATAGTACAATAGAATGCATAATCTAGATTATATACTAGGTATACAAAAGCGGACAGAGAAACATCACCAATTATTGCTTATATGTATACCATGTGAACATTTCCTCAGAATGTCTGTAATAAAGCCCTTTTGTGGGAAAAAAAACCCTAATTCTGATTTGCTGCCAAGTGGGTGGGCCCATGCCCTCCCAGGCCCACCCATGGCTGCGCCCCTGCCCAGTCATGTGAAATCCATAGATTAGGGCCTAATTAATTTATTTCAATTGACAGATATCCTTATATAAACTGTAACTCAGTAAAATTGTTGCAGTTATATTTTTGTTCATAAATAGCTCTTCAGACTTGAGTAATTTAGGCCTACTACTTATATAACCTATAAATATGTATCTAGCCAATATAATATCATGTAGTTGATAAATATAAACGAATAAGTTTAATTTATCTGTTGGAATGTGCAATAATAGGCTAAATAAATGGGCCATCTACTAGTGTGTCATATATAGCATGGAGATGAGCTGTTGAATCATGACCATCCATCCCATTTAGCCAGCCTAGCTAAACTAACATCAAAGGTTTTGAAAGTGCTATTCCGAAAACGTACTCCGGCGTTTTGATTCCAATGCATGTACTGTAATTCAATGAAAAGTAGTCGTCTCTAACGCAAAATAAACTAGGTTACAGAAAACGGAATTTGTCGAGATCTGTGTGCTGCTTTCAAAAGTTGCTGTTACGAATTGCTGTTTCGGGACCCGGTTTGGATGGAGAGGAAAGATGATTTTTTTATTTCCCTTTTCCATCCGCACTATAGTACAGTAAAGAGTGAGAGGCCTGTGCGAAAGTGTGGATAGCTCATGTAAACTGAACGATATTTGGAACAGAGTGGTGAAACAATGTTTCACATTTCGTGAAAACCTTTAGAACGCAGGGAGGATCACTTTCATTGTTGTCAAAGTTGACGAAATTCTTCCGGGCATGAAGGACCAAATCCGTCTGGGTTAAGGGGCGAATCGGATGGGAATTCTACCATGGAAATATTTTTTGAAGGGAAAATAAGCGAACTATTCGAGAGAAACCAAGCTTCATTTGAGAGAATTTAACGAAAAGAAAACTATGACAAGAAGTCTTCTGAACGATTAGACCAGTCTTGTCAAGGCATTGGTCAAAGGAGTAACTTTGTGCAGTGTTATTTCACATGGAAACGAATTAACAATAGGTAGCCAGTGCTAATATTTTCCCGGTAGTCTATTGACAAAGACGGATGCAGATAGCGGCAGGCGATGCCCAGGATACAGTGTGTTCGCAAGTAATGTTTCTCCTAAAGATATTGAGAGGTTAACGTTTTATTTTCTAGTAACATTTCACCATATTCAGAGTTATCAGTGTAACATTGGCAATGCGTTATTTCATGCACGCCCCCGTAATGGTTTTGAAGAAGAATGTTTACAGTAACCTCTGATTTCTTGTCTGAACAATTGTTTTACATCAATTGTTGAAAACTAAATAAACCAAATAATTGAAGTCTTCACTGTGGAATCACCCATGTTTTCTTATTTTAATGGATTAAACGAATTTGAATCGTTGTGGAACGCCCTTGGACGGACATTGAACGCCAAGACGAAGCCATTCTCCAAAATACAGTTTGTCATTTTTGGTAAAAATGCTAGTTGGATAAAATCCGTGGGGAAAAAACAACGGAAGCCCAATGAGCAGCACACAGTCAACACTCACTGACAGGTAAATAATATCTAATTCCCACGATGCATGAATGGTAGCTAAACTCCTATACGGCTTATGCCGTTGCATTTGTCCCTCCCTTCCCAAGGCTATGTTTTGGTATTTTAATGTAACCAGCAGCATATTGTCATGTAACCTAGCTATGCACATTATGTAATTTGGCCATGTCATGTTTTCAGGCCAGGGGACCAACGCATTTGTTGTTTGTTATCAAACCCCATGTCCTTTTTTTTCCTTTCTAATGTAATTAGATGTGTCTGATTTGCTCCTACCCCATTCATAGAAGCTAACTGCTTTAGCGCCTATTGAAGATACTGTAGTAGCTTCTGACCGGGGGAGTTTTGTTTAGAGCCCTTACGCTTGCACATAACAAGCATTGCTTGCGTTAAGTTTTTGGAAACATAAGCAGTGGTGGAAAAAGTATCCATCTGTCATACCTGAGTAAAAGTAAAGATACCTTAAAAGAAAATTACTCAATTTAAAGTCACCCAGTAAAATACCACTTGAGTAAAAGTCAAAGTATTAGGTTTTAAATATACTTAAGTATCAAAAGTAAATGTAATTGCTAAAATATATAAGTATCAAAAGTAAAAGTATAAATCCTTTCAAATTCCTTATATTAAGAAAACCAGACGGCACGTTTTTTTAAATTTACGGATAGCCAGGGGCACACTCCAACACTCAGACATCATTTACAAACGAAGCAATTGTGTTTAGTGAGTCCGCCAGATCAGAGGCAGTTAGTTGGCATGACCAGGGATGTTCTCTTGATAAGCAAAATGTAATGAGTACTTTTGGGTGTCAAGGAAAATGTACGGAGTAAAAAGTACATAATTTTATTTAGGAATGTAATGGAGTAAAAGTTGTCAATAATATAAATGGTAAAGTACAGATACCCACTAAAACTACTTCATTAGTACTTTAAAGTATTTTTACTGAAGTACTTTACACCACTGAACATAATGAACGGATCTTTCATATCAGCAATAAATCATTTTCAAAAACAAAATATTAAATTACTACATACCTTTTATAGTGTTAGTGTTCCCACACGGACATATCGCCATGTTACATCGCTTGTTTACGTAAGACATAGGCGTCCACCTGTGATAATTAGCAATCTAGCGTGCTCCGAACATCTGTGTGTAAGCATAACTGGGGAGGAAGTGTAGTTCGTTAACTGGAGGCACACACAGCTGGTGGATCTGTGCAAAACTGTTACAGTAAGTGTATGATGATATGAAAGATAATGAGCATATCAGCATATGTTTGAAAGCGATTATTGACTTTTCTAAACGTTAAAACACAGCGTCAGAATTGTAGTACACATGCAGCCAAATGTGGGCGAATGTAACCGCTGAAAACCCTACATACGGAGAAGGGTTTTCAAGAGCTAATTTGCTCCATAAGTACGGTAGTAAGATAAGATACAGTGCATACGGAAAGTATCTACACACAATACCCCAAATGTATTACAAATAAAAAACAGAAATATCACATTTACATAAGTATTCAGACGATTTACTCAGTACTTTGTTGAAGCACCTTTGGCAGCGATTACAGCCTCGAGTCTTCTTGGGTATGACGCTACAAGCTTGGCACACCTGTATTTGGGGAGTTTCTCCCATTCTTCTCTGCAGATCCTCTCAAGCTCTGTCAGGTTGGATGGGGAGTGTCGCTGCACAGCTATTTTCAGGTCTCCAGAGATGTTCAATCGGGTTAAAGTCCGGGCTCTTGCTGGGCCACTCAAGGACATTCAGAGACTTGTCCCGAAGCCACTCCTGCATTGTCTTGGCTGTGTGCTTAGGGTTGTTGTCCTGTTGGAAGGTGAACCTTTGCCCCAGTCTGAGGTCGTGAGCGCTCTGGAGCAGGTTTTCATCAAGGATCTCTCTGTACTTTGCTCCGTTAATCTTTCCCTCGATCCTGACTAGTCTCGCAGTTCCTGTCGCTGAAAAACATCCCCACAGCATGATGGTGGCGAATCGCATCTCTGCATGTCTGGCCGACATATCAGTATGGATGACGGATCACCACCTCAAGCTGAACCCTGGCAAGACGGAGCTGCTCTTCCTCCCGGGGAAGGACTGCCCGTTCCATGATCTCGCCATCACGGTTGACAACTCCGTTGTGTCCTCCTCCCAGAGTGCGAAGAGCCTTGGCGTGACCCTGGACAACACCCTGTCGTTCTCCGCCAACATCAAGGCGGTGACCCGATCCTGCAGGTTCATGCTCTACAACATTCGGAGAGTACGACCCTGCCTTACACAGGAAGCGGCACAGGTCCTAATCCAGGCACTTGTCATCTCCCGTCTGGATTACTGCAACTCGCTGTTGGCTGGGCTCCCTGCCTGTGCCATTAAACCCCTACAACTCATCCAGAATGCCGCAGCCCGTCTGGTGTTCAACCTTCCCAAGTTCTCTCACGTCACCCCCCTCCTCCGCACACTCCACTGGCTTCCAGTTGAAGCTCGCATCCGTTACAAGACCATGGTGCTTGCCTATGGAGCAGTGAGGGGAACGGCACCTCCGTACCTTCAGGCTCTGATCAGTCCCTACACCCAGGCGAGGGCATTGCGTTCATCCACCTCTGGCCTGCTGGCTCCCTTCCTCTGCGGAAGCATAGTTCCCGCTCAGCCCAGTCAAAGCTGTTCGCTGCTCTGGCACCCCAATGGTGGAACAAGCTCCCTCACGACGCCAGGACAGCGGAGTCACTCACCACCTTCCGGAGACATTTGAAACCCCACCTCTTTAAGGAACACCTGGGATAGGATAAAGTAATCCTTCTACCCCCAAAAAAAAAAAAGTATAATTGTAAAGTGGTTATCCCACTGGCTATAGGGTGAATGCACCAATTTGTAGTCGCTCTGGATAAGAGCGTCTGCTAAATGACGTAAATGTGCCCTTGAGCAAGGCACTTAACCCTAATTGCTCCTGTAAGTCGCTCTGGATAAGAGCGTCTGCTAAATGACTAAAATGTAAAATGTAAATGTGCTTCACCGTAGGGATGGTGCCAGGTTTCCTCCAGACGTGACGCTTGGCATTCAGGCCAAAGAGTTCAATCTTGGTTTCATCAGACCAGAGAATCTTGTTTCTCATGGTCTGAGAGTCTTTAGGTGCCTTTTGGCAAACTCCAAGCGGGCTGTCGTGCCTTTTACTGAGGATTGGCTTCCGTCTGGCCACGCTACAATAAAGACCTGATTGGAGGAGTGCTGCAGAGATGGTCACCTCCCTTCTCCCCCGATTGCTCAGTTTGGCCGGGCAGCCAGCTCTAGGAAGAGTCTTGGTGGTGCCGAACTTCTTCCATTTAAAAATGGTGGAGGCCACTGTGTTCTTGGGGCCCTTCAATGCTGCAGAAATGTTTTGGTACCCTTCCCCAGATCTTTGCCTCGACACAATCCTGTCTCGGAGCACTAAGGACAATTCCTTTGACCTCATGGCTTGGTTTTTGCTCTGACATGCAACTGTGGGACCTTATATAGACAGGCGTGTGCCTTTCCAAATCAGGTCCAATCAATTGAATTTACCACAGGTGGACTCCAATCAAGTTGTAGAAACATCTCAAGGATGATCAATGGAAATAGGATGTACCTGAGCTCAATTTGTTGTCTCATAGCAAAGGGTCTTAATACTTATGTAAATGAAGTATTTCTGTTATTTTATTTTGTATACATTTGCAAAAATTTATAAAATCCTGTTTTCGCTTTGTCATTATGGGGTATTTTGTGTAAATTGATGAGGAAATGTTTTTATTTAATACATTTTAGAATAAGGCTGTAACATAACAAAATGTGGAAAAAGTCAAGGGGTCTGAATACTTTCCGAATGCACTGTATACCCTGTGTGGGGCATCTCCCCTCTGAAACATCACCTATTCAGGTATTGCTGCCTTAGTACCAGGAACATTATTGCATTTCTAGTTAATCCTAGAAATGTCATATACCAAAGATGATATGGGTATTCAATGTGCTTATCTCCCAGTGAAAATGGATAGCAAAACACACAAATTTGAATGGTGACCGTAGCCTGTGCAATGGACGAAGGGGAATGTCTTTTCACATTTGTATGACCTGGAAACTGTGCCCTATTCAGTTTGTGTGGGTGTGTGGTGTGTCTGGGGGAAGTTTGCAACATAGTACCTCTGGGTTCACAGGGACTGGGGACTTAAACCTGGCTTGGGGACATTGGGAACCAGCTAAATTCTCCATGTTGAGTTGTACTTGAGTTTAAATCACCTGTTTATTGGTGGGGGGAGGGGACATTAACAGGTGCGACTGTAGCAAGAGCTCACAATAAAACATGAAGACTAGGACAATACAGAAACTAAACACTAGCATGTGGAATAAAGAGTCATGCATCTCTGTCTAATATATTCCTATTTGAAACATGAATGGTCTGCCCTGTCGAATAAACCCACCAACTTATTTGGACAACAGAACATGCTGTGGTAGAGTAGACAGACATGCCTCCTTTGCTTTTGCCATTGTACACTAAACAAAAATATAAACGCAACATGTGAAGTGTTGGTCCCATGTTTCATAAACTGAAATAAAACATCTCCAACATTTTCAATATGCACAACATCCCTGATAGTGAGCATTTCTCCTTTGCCAAGATAATCCATCCACCTGACAGTTGTGACATATCAAGAAGCTGATTAAACAGCATGACATTACATAGGTGCACCTTGTGTTGGGGACAATAAAAGGCCATTTAAAAATGTGCAGTTTTGTCACACAACAAAATGCCACAGATGTCTAAAGTTTTGAGGGAGCGTGCAATTGGCATGCTGATTGCAGGAATGTCCACCAGAGAATTGAATGTTCATTTCTCTACCATAAGCTGCCTCCAATGTTGTTTTAGAGAATTTGGCATTACGTCCACCTGGCCTCACAACCGCAGACCACGTGTAACCACTTCAGCCCAGGACCTCCACATCCGGCTTCTTCAATATTTGTGTCGTCACAAGGAATTCTAGAACCCAAAAGCTTTTGGATTTTGCAAAACTGTTGTAAAATGTTCCATTGGTGCCAGTCTCAAACGCTTCGGCTGGCGTTCCTTTCATTGCACTTTATTAGCCTAAATGTCAGGGAATGGAATATACATTTCTTTCAGCAGTTTTGTTTCCATCACATTCACAGTACTTCATGTATTTATACAGTCTCGACACTCCATTGTCTCTGCACTCTTCTATGGAAAGACAAAAGCTAGAGGCAGTCATGATTGGCATCCAAAGTCTAACAAAGTCATTTGATGTCTTAAACCTCTATAATATGTATACAGATAACAGGATTACCCTTTTACTGCGGTTGGCTTAAACAGGGGTCCACACAGAACGTTTCTTGATAGTCTTAAACATATCTACTTTGAGACAAAAGTATACACCTCAAACATGGGTATGGGCTTACATTTAAGAATACACCTGTACCATGTATGATATAAAGTTGAAATATGTTTGTTTCCATCCCAATATTACACTTTATATACATCACAGAAGACTGAAATATAACAAAACGTCTAGTTTGTTTATTGAGCTGTACACTGAGGTGACTATTCAAAGATGCTCAGCTGGTTAATATTCCTCTTCAGTGATTCCCCAATATCTTTTCAGCATGTGCCCTGAAAATGGAGCAGATAATTTATACCAATCAGACTGTATATGCTTTTATCCACATCAAGGCCTACATGTCTTTTAGGTGTCCAAAACCTTTAAAAATCTTAAAATGTCTAATTGTGTAAGATCTTTCTATTCATTCCTATAACTTACATGACAGATTTTTATGGTCAAAATGACCTTTTTTGTTGTAGACAATCATTTTTTCATGTTTTCATGAGTGTTTGGGTTTAGGCCCATAAGTGGCCAACAACCTCTTCAAACACGTACGGTTATAGACCTATTCACAAAATATCTTACAGATATCTTACAGGCCTTTTCTCCCTCTCTCTTATCATGTTACAAGCTGACAGGCGCAGACCATAAAAGGCTCCAGCTCACTCATCTACACCTCCCCCTCTCCAGCATCAAGCAGATAAGGATCTGGCTCCACTGAACTGACTAATCAGCAGTGAGGAGACTTGACAGGCAGTGCACTCTGTGACCCCTTCAACACCAACTTTTATATCACCAACAACAAGTATATCATTCCATCTAGTGGAGAGGTGTCAGTTGCACAGGTCATGACAGTTTAGCTTTACCGAACATGTAGCTGTACCGAACACAGGCCATAGCCCATTTTTGAACTGTTCCAGCTTTACTCCATGTGGATGTTATACAGTCACCACAAATACAGAGCAAAAGACAGGCAAGGGAAATACAGGTAGCCTTGGTTCATGCAAAGGGGAGCTCTGGTCAGGGGCACAGATGCAGTGAGTAGTAGTACTTCGTTTTCTGTCATCCAGGGGAGAGGTTGCATCACAGAGGTCATCATTCCTGAAAGGTGAAATAAATACAATAGTGTTAATGCCTAGTAGTTTTGTCTAGGATTTTTTTTTAAATCCTGGGTAGCCAGCCTAAAGACACTATAATAATAAATAATAATAAATAATAATAATAACACTATAAAGAGGGGCCCTTGTGGGACCACAATTGCTTGGCAGCATATAAAGGATTTCTTTCAAAAGCGAGTCAGTAGGCTATACCATTTGAATAAACTAGATATCCTAAATAGGGTTCTGCTTGCATTGGCTCAAAGTGGCTATACAGCACTAACTCAGCCAGCCAGGAGTACCTGTGGTAGGTGAGGATGGAGGAGAGTGACTGGCGTGGATCAATTGTTTCATTCAAGCCAGGGTTTGAACATCATTCCTGAAGTAAAATAGAATAAAGGAATTATTCAAAAAGCTCTAAAAATGGCACTAAATACAAAATACACTCTACTGAATGTGCTGGGTAACGTCCGTGAATGTGTGGTAGCGTTAGCCTGCCGACTAAGACAGATAACATTATCATAACAACATGTTTCCAAAAGAAGACGCGCTAAACTGGTGTTGCTATTGAAGAATCCACATTGAATAGGTCAAAATACTAATGTCCAACTTCATAAATGCATTCTTTATTGATTGGAAAGTTATATTCGATAGAAGAATCCCCCACTACATCTCCTCTGTCCAGATGTAGTAATTGTTTGTGTGTGTCTGTAAGTTGTTGTTCGTATGTGTATGTTTGTATTATGAGGGGAAAAAAAGGGGAGGTCACAATTCTGTTTGTACACTTGTTTACATGGAATGCTTCTTAATAAATCAAGCCATTACACTTTGTTATTATCATGGCATTTCATCATTATTCAGGTTATTACTTAAATCAACAATTTAAGAAATGCCAGGCTGTCACATTTTTGTATTACACAACATGAACAGAGTCCAAATAAAGATACACTATATATACAAAAGTATGTGGACACCCCTTCAAATTAGTGGATTTGGATATTTCAGCCACACCCGTTGCTGACAGGTGTATAAAGTCGAGCACACAGCCATGCAATCTCCATAGACAAACCTGGGCAGTAGAATGGCCTTACTGAAGAGCTCAGTGACTTTCAACGTGGCACCGTCATAGGATGCTACCTTTCCAACAAGTCAGTTCGTCAGATATCTGCCCTGCTAGAGCTGCCCTGGTCAGCAGCAGCCTCTAATGTGCTAGTGATGGCTATTTAACAGTCTGATGGCCTTGAGATAGAAGCTGTTTTTCATTATCTCGGTCCCAGCTTTGATGCACCTGTACTGACCTCGCCTTCTGGATGATAGCGGAGTGAACAGGCAGTGGCTCGGGTGGTTGATGTCCTTGACAGAGCTTGAAGAATTTAAAAAAGAATAACGTGCAAATATTGTACAATCCAGGTGTGCAAAGCTCTTAGAGACTTACCCAGAGAGACTCGCAGCTGTAATTGCTGCCGAAGGTGATTCTAACATGTATTGACTCGGGGGTGTGAATACTTATGTAAATTAAATGTTTCTGTATTGATGTCTAAAAACATGTTTTCATGTTGTCCTTATGGGGTATTGTGTGTAGATGGGTGAGATTTTGTTTGTTTGTTGTTGATCCATTTTGAATTCAGGCTGTAACACAACAATGTGGAATAAGTCAGGGGTATAAATACTTTCTGAAGGCACTGTAAGTTATTTTATTTTTTTTACCAATGGCTTTTTGGTGGTTTATTGGGAAAAGTATTGTTGTGATCAAACTGGATATGTATTGGTTTCAATGGCTGACGTGAGCAGGGAAAATATATAATATGCATTTGTTAATTCCACTTTTAAAGTTGGTAATTTTATTTGTGTATTGGAAAAGGATTTATCAGAGTTGAAGTTCTCTGTTTTGGGGCACTTTTAACATGTAGGTGTGAGGGAAACTGAGGACGGGCAGGCAGCAGGTGATTTAATGCTCTGCTGACAGCTGTTGATTTATGACCATTTGTCAGAGGGGAGAGAGGCTGATAAAGATATCAACTGGTGATTTGGCTGGCTGAGGGCCTGTTTGACTAGGAATACTGGATTTTCTGCAAAATAAATAAATAATACAGTTTATTAAAATATGAATAAATGGAGCCTGGGGAGCCACTAGAGGGCGCTAAAGCAGGATCAGGTTTTAAGCAATTATCTTTTTGCGCAGTTGTTGTGCAACCAATAGCCTTCTTCACATTGTTTTGCTTGCCTCTGATGTTTTTCTATCACCAAGCCAACACCATTTTTGTTTCCAGGACTGTAGCTTCTGGTTTCATGATCAGGTCATGCGGCTGTCCAGATTTCATAAGGTACTTATTGTTTTGTTGAACTGAAAGCTCTCCTTTTCTTGTCTATTAGCTCCCTTCTAACTTTTGGTTTGACCACCTAGTAGCCTAATCATTTCCTTGTCCCAGGCCCCAAGAACCTGCTTTAAGATGATGGGCTAATTCAATAATATGAGCGATAGTCAACCTGAGCATGGAAATCTGCAGTATACTATTCGTGCTACCTGTAATTATTAAATCCTACGTTTAATAATTAACATTTTTTGAAATGTTTCAGATGACTACAAATGTGTTATAGCTTTTGATCAACAACTTTTAAAGGTTTGAGTGTTTCAAACTCTGAATGTCAGACTCTGTAACATCCATACTCTCTAAAGTAATAATACAAATTAAAATGTGTGTTCAGCCAACCTTTTCCTTCGAAATAGCTATCCATGTTTTGACCTAAGACAGACTTTTGCTAATATGTTTCGTCTTTTCAAAAAGCTTGCCCATTTCATGTAACATGCATAATGCCTCCCTTTCTCTTTTTTGGAGTATCCATTCCCCCCAACAGGTGCTATAGTCACACGCTTTACAAGTTTCATTTATAATTTGTTTGTACATTCTGTGAGACACTAAAGTTGTGATTTTGCATGCAAGTGTAACATCCGTAATGCTGGAATCGCCTATATGCATTGACCAATACTAGGCGAATATTATCAACATTCTAAACGGTCCAACCATGCCCTCTACAAAATGCTGTAGACCACCAATCCCTTATTAAGGTTTCTACAGACATCACTCTGTCGATCGACGTGTGCGTGTGCATGGGCGGAGTCAGATTTGTTTTTTGCAGCGCACACTTTGTCCACGTCATTGCGTTCCATCCAGAGAGGAAGTCCGCCTTGTGTAGTGTACAGTGTCTACAGAAAGTATTCACACCCTTCGATTTTTTTCCACATTTTGTTGTGTTACAGCCTGAATTTAAAATGGATTAAAGTGAGATTTTATGTCACTGGCCTACACACAATACCCCATAATGTCAAAGTGGAATTATGTTTACATTTCTTTTTTTTATGTATTACAAATGAAAAGCTGAAATATCTTCAGTCAGTAAGTATTCAACTCCTTTTGTTACGGCAAGCCTAAATAATTAGTTGCATGGACTCACAATGTGTGCAATAAGTGTTTAACATTATTTTTGAATGACTACCTTATCTCTGTACCCCACACACAATTATCTGTAAGGTCCCTCAGTCGAGCAGTGAATTGCAAATACAGATTCATCCACAAAGACCAGGGATGTTTTCCAATGCCTCGCAAAGAAGGGCACCTATTGGTAGATGGGTAGAAATAAAAAAGCAGACATTGAATATCCCTTTGAGCATGGTGAAGTTATCAATTACACTTTGGATGGTGTATCAATACACCCAGTCACTGCAAAGATACAGGCATCCTTCCTAACTCAACTGCCGGAGAGGAAGGAAACCGCTCAGGGATTTCACCATGTGGCCAATGGTGACTTTAAAACAGTTACAGATTTTAATGGCTGTGAAAGGAGACAACAATACTAACCTAATTGACAGAGTGAAAAGAAGGAAGCCTGTAAATAATAAAAATATTCCAAAACATGCATCCTGTTTGCACTAAAGTAATACACTTTTTGTCCTGAATAGAAAATGTTATGTTTGGGGCAAATCCAATACTACACATTACTGAGTACCACTCTTCATATTTCCAAGCATAGAGGTGGCTGTATCATGTTATGGGTATGCTTGTAATTGTTAAGGATTGGGGAGTTTTTCAGGATAAAAAAGAAAGGGCGCTAAGGGATGGATTGAAATGTACAGAATTGGTAGCTGGAGGAAAATGCTTTTTCAATTTCAGTCAAGGGGAGGGTTTAGTATTTTTTTTATGTAATCCAGGGGAGGTCATGCAATTTGTAATTGATGAAATTTCAATATTTCTCAGTGTTTTAGAATTAGTTGCTTATTAGGCTATATATCAATGTGCCTATAGGCTATTTAGTGTGGTCTCAATCAAATGATCCATAGCCAATAGGCTATAGGCTACGAAGTGCATGCTCGGAGAAGCACAGAGCAAAGTTATATTTCTAAGATGAATGGTGTAAGTAAAACTAGGCCGCATTACACACTGCAATGGATATTCGAACCCTGAGCCCCGGCCTGCTCTGCTCTTGCTGATCAAAAACCTTTTTGTGTGCTACCTAACCAATGACTGTGCTGTGTAGGTCTACAGTGGCAGTTCAGGAGGAGAGTCAAAGGCTTCTTCCAAAAATATATTTTGATTAGGCCGAGTCCAAAAAATGTACTATCTTGCATGCGGGCTAGCCTATAGCCCATGTTCTGTTCAGTTTGAGAAGGAGAGCGCAAAGATGAGAAGGACTGGAGGTCAACTTTTATAGCTTGCTACTACTATAATTGATTTTATTAAAAACCATATGTTTCTTGCCCATGATGTATTTATCAAGAGTTATTGATCTCACAATAAGCCAGATTCTAGTAACTTACATTGTGGTGCTGAAACTTGAAGCAGCAGCCGTGGCACAATCAATCGGAAATGGACAGCTCATGGTGCTGAAAGTAGGCAAATTCCAGTAGGCATAATTCATTTCAACCATCTTCATTTTAATTTACTAACAACAAGAGGGCTTTGTGTTGGAGCCTATTTCTTCCTATTCAAGAAATAAGAGGCAGCACTACCTGTTTGACAGACGAGATTAGGGTATAGGCTGCTACAGTATATCCATAGATTTGTCAGTCAATTCCTCCACCCACCATGCACTCTGTAAATAGCCTGTCTCTGTCAGTGAAGGTTATGAAAGGGTATACTATAGGCCTACCTTTTATTAAAGAAAATGGTAAAGATTTAGTTTAAGATTTTGAAGAAAATAAAAATGGATCAGATTATGTAAAGATACTACTGTATAACAGCGCTTTGGTCTGTCTAATTTGTGGAATTGCTTTCCTTAATGCGTTTGAGCCAATCAGTTGTGTTGTGACAAGGTAGGGGGGTATACAGAAGATAGCCCTATTTGGTAAAAGACCAAGTCCATATTATGGCAAGAACAGCTCAAATAAGCAAAGAAAAATGACAGTCCATCATTACTTTAAGACATGAAGATCAGTCAATACGGAACATTTCAAGAACTTTGAACATTTCTTGAAGTGCAGTCGCAAAAACCATCAAGCGCTATGATGAAACTGGCACTCATGAGGACCACCACAGGAATGGGAGACCCAGAGTTACCTCTGCTGCAGAGGATAAGTTCACTAGAGTTACGAGCCTCAGAAATTGCAGCCCAAATAAATGCTTCAAAGAGTTCAAGTCACAGACACATCTCAACATCACTTTTCAGAGGGCACTGTGAATCAGGCCTTCATGGTCGAATTACTGCAAAGAAAGCACTACTAAAGGACAACAATAATAAGAAGAGACCTGATTGGGCCAAGAAACACGAGCAATGGACATTAGACCGGTGGAAATTTGTCCTTTGGTCTGGAGTCCAAATTTGAGATTTTTTGTTCCAACCGCCGTGTCTTTGTGAGACGCAGTGTGGGTGAACGGATTATCTCTGCATGTGTATTTCCCACTGTAAAGCATGGAGGAGGAGGTGTTATGGTGTGGGGGTGCTTTGCTGGTGACACTGTCTGTGATTTATTTAGAATTCAAGGCACACTTAACCAGCATGGCTACCACAGCATTCTGCAGCGATACGCCATCCCATTCAACAGGACAATGACCCAACACACCCCCAGGCTGTGTAAGGGCTATTTGACCCAGAAGGAGAGTGATGGAGTGCTGTATCAGATGACCTGGCCTCCACAATCCCCCGACCTCAACCCAATTGAGATGGTTTGGGATGAGTCAGACCGCAGATTGAAGGAAAAGCAGCCAACAAGTGCTCAGGATTTTTGGGAACTCCTTCAAGATTGATGGAAAAGCATTCCAGGTGAAGCTGGTTGAGAGAATGCCAAGAGTGTGCAAAGCTGTCATCAAGGCAAAGGGTGGCTATTTGAGGAATCTCAAATCTGAAATATATATTTATTTGTTTAACACTTTTTTGGTTACTACATGATTCCATATGTGTTATTTCATAGTTTTGATGTCTTCACTATTATTCTACAATGTAGAAAATAGTAAAAATAAAGAAAAACCCTTGAATGAGTAGGTGTGTCCAAACTTTTGACTGGTACTGTACATCCCCGATATCTCCTTCTTCTCCTGCAAATGACAGGGATTTGGGTCTTGTCGGGTGTCTGAAGTAAATCCTTCGTGTCCGACTCGTTGAAGAACAAATCTTTGTCCAGTACGAGGTGTGTAATCGCTCTCCTGATATCCAGAAGCTCTTTTCAGTCGTAAGAGTCTGTGGCAGAAACATTATGTACAAAGAAAGTTACAAATAACGTGAAAATACACACATAATAGCACAGTTGGTTAGGAGCCCGTAAAACGGCAGCCATCTCCTTTGGCTCCATTATATTGTTGAAGCCAACAGATGTTGTCGCCCTCATAATAACCACAAATGGTTTTACCACAACAAGAGTAGGGCAACACCCTTCAGTTGAAGCGGCGGAAAACAATCAATTGGCCACATCTCTCACAAAAACGGATGAAAAAAATGAACTCATGGATAATTATAAGGGAGCAGAACTTAGAAATTAGCTAAAATAATTACAAGGACTTTTCTAGCACCAAATTGAGGAAATGTCTGATTTTCAAGATGGGCCTATTGCAGTACTTGGATTTCTGAGCTCCAAATTCACATTCAAGTACCCTACTTCAAGGACCTTGTATTGTTTAAAATTGCAGGTGTAAAATGGAAAACAACATGTATTTGTCATGTTATTTAATTTCCAGATCATATTGTGAATAAGCCCACTAGGTTATGTAATTTGTTGTCATTATATCCAGAATAATTAATAGGAATAGCGTTGGGTATTGCACAATAGTCTATCCTACACAATTGCGCGCAGTAGGCTCGGTGTCCAAACCGAGGCACAAAAACATATGAAAACATGAAATCATTACCTTAATGCTTTCTCTGTTAAATCTAATGAGAATCTGCTGTAAATCAAGCAGACGACAACAGATGATGAACATCAATTCGCTAGGGATATTAGATGCAACGTGGATCCAGGCAGAACTGTTCTTGACATTCCTCACGAACACCTTTTTTCCTGCACTTGGGCTGTTGTTGCATCGCATCCACTATCACAACAGCTGTTTGTGACTTGACTGTCATTCGGAAAATTCCTTCCTGGATCAGATGATGTGTGAAAATATCACAGATTAACTAATCAGCTGGACAGCAAATGCGTATCCAACAAGTATTATGCATAAATATGGAAGAACCACATTAATGACAGTATCGATTTAGGTTTTTATTATCAAGGTAAGGTGACTCTTTTGGTTAGAAGCATTGGATTTGTGTGCCCAAGAAAACTGTTTTCACCCAGTAACATAAGGAGACACGAAATGTTACGTAGTTACACTGCATTTCTGAGATCTCTAAACAAAAACTGTCCAAAGACGAGATCCAGGATTATTACAGGGTTCAAGTTCAATGTCTAATTTAAATGATTAATGCTTAATATATGATATAACGACAACTTACACTGCCATAAATGCAAGGACAGAAAAGTATTGGACAAATCCGTCAAGACACCAACCATGATAAAGGGTTAAACAGGTTTTAAATCAACTCATTCATTTTATTGAATATAGCTATGATCCCCACTTATATCTTCATGTAATGACATAAAAAAAAATAGGCAGATTATTATCAATGACTTATCAACAGCTCTAACAGGTTTTCCAGTGTAGGAAATCCTCACTGGTATCTAAGTTTTTAGAAAGACCAATATCCACTAGGGGGCTTGGGGTGCCAGAGTAGCTTACCAAGTAAGATGATCCGAGGCACTATTTGACTCTAGCTAGTGACGACATTTGAACATCCGGATCCGGTGTTCTATGCCTTTTTGTTTTACAAATACTAGCTAGCTAACTAGCTACATGTCTGGCTAGTATGGTGTTCTATGCTTTTCAACGCTACTTTTTAAGGATTTAACTATGCTGAAGAAAAATATAAACATAACATGTAAAGTGTTTCATGAGCTGAAATAAAAGATCCCAGAAATTGTACATACGCACAAAAAGCTTTTTTCTCTCAAATTTTGTGCATATAGTTGTTTACATCCCTGTTAGTGAGCATTTCTCTTTTGCCCAGATAGTCCATCCACCTGACAGGTGTGGCATATCAAGAAGCTGATTAAACAGCATGATCGTTACACAGGTGCACCTTGTGCTGGGGACAATAAAAGGCCACTCTAAAATATGCAGTTTTGTCACACAACACAATGCCACAGATGTATCATGTTTTGAGGGGGCATGCAATTGGAATGCTGACTGCAGTAATGTCCACCAGAGCTGTTGCCAGATAATTTAATGTTCATTTCTCTACCACACAACCGCAGACCACGTGTAACCATGCCAGCCCAGGACCTCCGAATCCGGCTTATTCCCCGCGGGATCATCTGAGACCAGCCACCTGGACAGCTGATGAAACTGTGGCTGCAGAAGCAAACATGTCTCTAAGAATACTTACTACTCAGGAGGATAAATAAAAGCAAACGAGAGAGAATATGGCATGTTCATCCACTGAACACTACAAGAGGGGACAATGGAGAATACATGTCTCTTGTCCAACCTATGCGAAGCATTGACAAGGAAATACATTTTCAATACTTTCGGATTTCGTCTGCCAGATTTTACGACTTGCTTCAGCGACTTGCCCCTCACATCTCGCACGAGAGAACTCACATCTTGCCCGTAGCTAAGTGCTGCAAAAAGGCTGGCTGTGACCCTTCGGTTTTTGGCGAGTGTCAGCACACAACAAAGTTTCGCTGCAAGGTATAAACTAGGAATCTCAACAGTTTGTGCCATCATCACGGAAGTCTACCAGGCTGACTGGCATGTCCTGAAGGAGGATTTTGTTGCTTATCCCTCCATGGCTAAATGGTCCAGAATCGCCAAAGTTTTGGAATCGTTAAAATTATCAATTTTGTGCACCAGCTGGTCGAGTGTCTTTCCAGTATGCTGCTATCACGCGTGGCATCCTACAGTAAATGTTCAAATGTTGGTGTGGTTTGGAAAATGTGTGCACCTACAGTATGTTCTCTTCCTCTGGATGATGACTGTTTATGTCATGTTGTGAGCTACACACTTGATTTGACTGTTTTTCTTATTCACACTTTACAAATCACAATAGAGTACCCTAATGACAGCCACTAAATCCTCGTGTTTTAGTTTGTAATATTTTTTTAAGGCTAAATACATTTACCTAATTTACATGGCCATGTACAACCTTATGTTGTGTAGTGGACTTTCAACATTTCAATGAGGACTTTCCTGTTATGGTACACAGGTGCCAATAAGAAGAGCATTGCGCAATATCAAACAAAATGTGCATTAAGAAGACTGTGCTCTCAAAAGACTGTGCTCTCAAGAATCAAGGTTCCGTTTTTATGAGTGTATTTTTGGTCTCATCTCCTTCACTCTTTCTGTGCTGTGTGCACTGTGCACCTTCCCACTCGCACACAGACACCAAGCCCCTCCCTCTGCCACTCACAACAACAAAGACTAAAGATCATCTTCTTCCTCTCTGATAACAAGCAGTTTCAACTCGCTATAAACAGTTGAGGTTTGGTCCAACATAATCGGTCATATGGACACCGAAACAAACACATTGAGACATTATTTTACTGTAATAGGAGAACGTAACCTTAATATCGATACCCTTTTTATGTCTCAACTCCCAACATTTTGAACAGAACAGACTCAACTAAAACGGGAGTATCATTGAACATGATTGTGGAAAATGAATGCTCCGTTTCTGGCACTCTAGCAGCATTTCGGCTGTTATGTGCCTGTCTAGTCTGTGTGTTATAAATGTGCAATGAGCATAAAAATACACATTTATATAAGGAATTGGCAACTCGTTCTCATTCTGAGAAATAAGCGTCTTATCCAGGTAGGCCACTTGATTTCAACATCAAAACAAAGTGAACAGGCTATGCTGTTCAAACAGACAGGAGGGTGTATTCATAACAGTTAAACTGTTCTACCTTGTCAGCAAGCAAATACAGTGCATTCAGAAAGTATTCACATCCCTTGACTTTTTCCACATTTGGTTGTGTTACAGCATGAATTTAAAATTGATTAAATTGAGATTGTTTTCCCACTGACCTACACACAATACCCCATAAACTAAAAGTGGAATTGTGTTTTTCAAAATAATTAATAATAATTAATTTAAAATGAAAAGCTGAGATGTCTTGAGTCAATAGGTATTCAACCCCTTTGTTATGGCAAGCCTAAATAACTTCAGGAGTTAAAAGTTGCTTAACAAGTTGCATAATAAGTTGCATGGACTCAATACAAGTGTTTAACATGATCTCTGTACCCCACACATACAATTATCTGTAAGGTCCCTCAGTCAAGCAGTGAAATTCAAATACAGATTTAAACACAAACACCAGGGAGGTTTTCCAATGTCTCGCAAAGAAGGGCACCTATTTGTAGATGGGTAAACGTTTAAAAAGCAGACATTGAATATCCCTTTGAGCATGTTGAAGTTATTAATTACACTTTGGATATAGTATCAATACACCCAGTCACTACAAAGATACAGGCGTCCTTCCTAACTTAGTTGCCGGAGAGGAAAGAAACCGCTCAGGGATTTCACCATGAGGCCAATGGTGACTTTAAATGGCAGAGTATAATGTGATAGGAGAAAACTGAGGATGGATCAACAACATTGCAGTTACTCCACAAGACTAAACTAATTGACAGAGTGAAAAGAAGGAAGCCTGTACAGAATACAAAATATTCTAAAACATGCATCCTGTTTGCAACAAGGCACTAAAGTAATACTGCAAACAATGTGCTAAAGCAATTCACTTTTATTTCTGAATACAAAGTGTTATGTTTGGGGCAAATCCAATACAACACATTACATTTTACATTTACATTTTAGTCATTTAGCAGACGCTCTTATCCAGAGTGACTTACAGTTAGTGAGTGCATAATTATTTATTTTTTCATTCATTACTGAGTACCACTCTCCATATTTTCAAGCATAGTGGTGACTGCATCATGTTACGGGCATGCTTGTAATCGTTAAGGACTGGGGAGTTGTTCAGTATAAAAAAAGAAATGGATTTGAGCTAAGCACAGGCAAAATCCTAGAGGAAAACCTGGTTCAGTCTGCTTTCCACCAGACACTGGGAGATGAATTCACCTTTCAGCAGGACAATAACCTAAAACACAAGGCCAAATCTACTCTGGAGTTTACCAAGAAGACAGTGAATGTTCCGGAGTGGCCGAGTTACAGTTTTGAGTTAAATCTGCTTGAAAATCTATGGCAAGACCTGAAAATGTCTAGCAATGACCAACAACCAATTTGACAGAGCTTGAAGAATTTTGAAAAGAATAATGGTCAGAATGTTGCATAATCCAGGTGTGGAAAGCTCTTAGAGACTTTCCCAGAAAGACTCACCGCTGTAATTACAGTCAAAGATGCTTCTACAAAGTAATGACTCAAAAATGTCTAAAATCATGTTCTCATTTTGTCATTATGGGGTATTGTGTGTAGATGGGTGAAACCTTTTTTATATTTAATCCATTGTGAATTCAGGCTGTAACAACAAAATGTGGAAAGTCAAAGGGTATGAATACTTTCTGAAGCTCTGTAGATCCAAGTTGGCTAGATTTTAAATATAAAGATTAGCTGGCTACTCACTAGCAGGTGGGCTTGTGCTTGAGAGATTGTTTTTGAGACCTCTGTTCAATTTCTATAATGCCTGCTACCAGAAGTTGGTCATTATTAGTGGATGTTTATTAATAGCATTTCGCTACACTCACAATAACATCTGCTAATTATGTATATGTGACCAATACAATTTGATTTGCATGGTTCTGGTTACGAAAGGGGACATTTTCATAGACTTGAAAGCCAGATTAGTTATTATTGACTGTTTTGATAAAATAATTTAATTATTAGTGGGTCTTATGGTTGAAGGCTTATATTTAGCCTAGGTATAATTTTACAAAGCCCTGAATTCATTAGATTATTCCCAACTATTTGAAATGTAGTGTATTGATCTTTAATTGTGCATCAAATCTTATTTAGAGAAAACTTTAAAATATATATATATATAGATGCACTACATGACCAAAAGTATGTGGATACCTGCTCGTCTAACATCTCATTCCAAAATCATGGGCATTAATATGGAGTTGGTCCCCCCTTTGCTGCTATAACAGCCTCCACTCCTCTGGGAAGGCATTCCACTAGATGTTGGAACATTGCTGCGGGGACTTGCTTCCATTCAGGCACAAGAGCATTAGTGAGGTCATGCACTGATGTTGGCTGATTAGGCCTGGCTCGCAGTCGGTGTTCCAATTCATCCCAAAGGTGTTTGATGGGGATGAGGTCAGGGCTATGTGCAGACCAGTCAAGTTCTTCCACACCGATCTCGACAAACCATTTCTGTATGGACCTCGCTTTGTGCATGGGGGCATTGTCATGCTGAAACAGGAAAGGGCCTTCCACAAACTGTTGCCACAAAGTTGGAAGCACAGAATCGTCTAGAATGTCATTGTATGCTGTAGCGTTAAGATATTCCTTCACTGGAACTAATTGGCCTAGCCCGAACCATGAAAAACAGCCCCAGACCATTATTCCTCCTCCACTTTACAGTTGGCACCATGCATTCGGGCAGGTAGCGTTCACTTGGCATCCAAACCCAGATTAGTCCGTTGGACTGCCAGATGGTGAAGCGTGATTCATCACTCCAGAGAACGCATTTCCACTGCTCCATAGTCCAATGGTGGTGAGCTTTACATCACTCCAGCCGACGCCTGGCATTGCGCATGGTGATCTTAGGCTTGTGTGCAGCTGCCCGGCCAAGGAAACCCATTTCATGAAGCTCCCGACGAACAGTACTTCTGCTGACATTGCTTCCAGAGGCAGTTTGGAACTTGGTACTGAGTGTTGCAACCGAGGACAGGCGATTTTACGTGCTTCACCACTCGGCGGTCCTGTTCTGCGAGCTTGTGTTGCCTACCACTTCGCGGCTGAGCCATCATTGCTCCTAGACATTTCCACTTCAAAATATCAGCAGTTACAGTTGACTGGGGCAGCTCTAGCTGAGCAGAAATTTGACAAATTGACTTGTTGGAAAGGTGGCATCCTATGACGGTGCCACGTTGAAAGTCACTTTGCTCTTCAGTAAGGCCATTCTACTGCCAATGTTTGTCTATGGAGATTGCATGACTGTGTGCTCGATGTTATACACCTGTCAGCAACGGGTGTGGCTGAAATAGAATCCACTAATTTGAAGGGGTGTCCATATACTTTTGTATATATAGTGTATATCGTGAATCACCCATACATTTGAAAATAAACGAGATACTGTATGATTTTTGGGCCATATCGCCAGCCCTACTACAAGCAGATGGCGAATACTTTAGAATACATTGCCATCTTAAAACATCTCTATGGGCTCCTTTGAGTTAAAATGCTCAAAGAACTGATTTCATACACACAGTGTCTGTTTTCAGATGTTTGAACTAGCCCTGCTAATCATTATGATAACAACACAGGCACAGGATATTTCCCACTCACAATTTCTCCCATCCAGAAATGAGCTGATTTCACATTTTCTAACTAGGCCTGCTAAACATAAGATCACTAACACACACAGACACTGTACAAAAGGACGCAGCTGCATGACAAGACTACATACCATATCTGGCATATTGGTGTCTGTCTGATGATGTTTTGCGTAAACACAAAGCCAGCCTAGTTGTCGGGCAATCGGCAGCAGACTTTCATGAATGTGATGACTGTTATTTATCGATTCAACTAACTATGATTAATTGTCACTCGATTAAATATACATGTAACAATTAACTCATTAGGATTTTGGGGCACCACGGAATAAGTTGTTTAACTAGTTACCATCTCCCGAATTAAACTCTTAGAAGATATATGTTATATATCGCTAATAGTCACTTATTAATCATTACCTCATATCAGTCTCATTCTGAACGTCGCATAATCCTTGAATCCGCAAGAACCCTAACCTTACTTATGAGTCAGCAATACACAAATTGGCTTAATTATTTATTTACTAGCTAACTAAATAATAACACAAAATACATACATACTTCATACATGAGAAAAGTCCCTAGTGGACTAACAACAGCATGACTGCTTGGTTATCAAAAAGGGAGGGGTCAATAGAAGGAGGGAGAGAGGGACAAAGAGAGTCAAACTTATCGTACATACATTTGGAAACTACGCTCACGGTAATCAGAATACTTAACACCCTAACCACCGCCCGTTCGGAGTAAGAAACCAATGAATGTATTTACGTATTTGCCGCTCGTCTATCTCTGTTGACCCAAGCCCTCTTGGAAAGGAGGTTTTGGCTGGGTCTTCGCTCAGCTCACTTGTAAGGCTCTGATTGTCAACCAGAGGTCACAATGTCCATTTTCTTTGTAGAGCTTCTATGGTAGTGAAGTGTTTGTTAGAACAGTTACTTCAGATGCACCAATGGTTGTCTCAGATGGGATTCTCCTTTCTTCCCACCTCGTGTCTTTAGTCAACGTTCTAGACTACTTTACATGTACAGCTGCAGACTGCCAATGCTTTTTGGTCTAGTGAGTTTATCTTCTTCACCTCATGTAGAGATTGAAAGTTCTAACCATTTTCAGCCACGTAGCCACAGCTACACGCTTTCTGATCTTTCTGGTCTAACCATTTTGTAATGTTGTAACGCTTTCGTTACAAAACGCCGACACAATGTCTGTGCTCACTTGGGGCGTGGTTACTGACTGGGCAAAACTTTATATGAAAAACAATTATCTCATTAGAAGACTAAAATCACATTCCTATCTTCACCAAAATACTCTCATACTTAATCATATATTTTATAAAACATTTAGATGTAAAGTTGACAAATAGAATGTGTAATCTTTCCGAGTGACAGTTATTTCTTGATACCATCCTTAATGACATCACAAAATAATAAACAATATGACATGATTATTCTTTAGGTCCCCCTGACCATTCGTAACATTCGAATGGTAAAAATAAATGTTCCAATTTGCCTAGCTGATCTGAGTCCTTTGATCCACTGTCAGGAGAGTAATGACAGTATGTGTGTTCAAATTTCGTGATATCTCCATACAGCTGTTATCTTTTCCTGAATACAACTGCATCGAAGGATTGTAGAGGTCATCGTATTGTCTCACCTCCTCACACAGATGCTCCTCAAAACTGGACAGAGACATAATTGAGTGTAGCAAATGTTGAAATAAAAGCACAAAGGACGCTTGCAGGTAGAATAGCAGTAGCAGCAAAATAGCAGCATGTCCATCTCTTCTGTGTTTATTCCAGAAGGGATGTGATGTTGACACAGGGCGGGACTTCTGTTGCAAAACTCATTCAATACTGCCCCTCATGTCTTCGCAAGGAATGTTACGGCACGTCTCAATTTCCAGGTAGCAAAAAAACTGTGTCAAATGCTGGCGCGCATTACAAGGTGCCGCCCCTTTGGTGAGAAAAAACAACATTGCAACACTGCACTACGCTCTGTACCTTTCGTCTCTGTAGTGTGTGAATTTACCTTAAGGCTGTGGGTTAGATTTTCTGTGCTTTGCCTATAGCCTAAAGCCCTTTTTGTTGGCTCCGGTATATCCTACCTCTGGTGTCCACCTGCAGAAATGCATGCTAGTTGGTGGAGCTCCTTCACAGTGCCTAAGAAGATGAGTTCCTCCACCTTCCGGCACAACCCTGCTCATTAAGCAGAGACTCTTGCAGGCTCCCAGGGAAGCATGCACTACCCAGGGCCGGATACAACCATGAGCTGATAGGGTCTGACATACAGTCAAGCCAGGAAGCAGGGTCATCATGATCATCATCTCCTTTGTATGCTCAGTCCATTGCCTCTGCTCATGGAGAGAGCACCAGCACAGTGGAGCAGCACTTTTATTGTGAAGTGATGATTTCTTTGGGCCTCTATTGGTTTTCCTCCTAGATTGCTATTTCTCCAGAGGGTCCACAACAGAAGGAGCATGACCGTTTAATTTACATTTCATTTTGGTTGAAAGCAGCAAATCAAAGATGTACGCTCGTGAAGATTCAGAAATGGTTTCGTACAGCTCTTACGTGATACGGCGATTTTGACTGAATTTCCCATACCATGCACGCAATGCACAAAGTCTTATTTTAAATCTAGAGATCCTCACTGTATTTGACAGACTGATCTTTTAATTTTGATATTGATCACACAGACACATACCAAATGGATTGCCCTTTGTCATCTGAAAATCAGAGCATAGTTTGATTAATTGCCAGAAAAACTCTTATGCGCCTCTTCCCCCTCAGGAAGTTGAAAAGGTTTGGCATGTGCCCTCAAATCCTCAAAAGTTTTACAGCTGCACCATTGAGAGCATCTCGACTGGCTGCATCACTGCTTGGTATGGCAACAGCACCGCCCTCGATCGCATGGCGCTACAGAGGGTGGTTAAGAACAGCCCAGTACATCACTGGGGCCGAGCTCCCTGCCGTCCAGGACCTATATATCAGGCAGTGTGAAAGCAAGGGCCGGAAAATTGCTATACACTCCAGTCACCCAGCCGTAGACTGTTTCTCTGCTTCCGCGTGGCAAGCGGTACTGGTGCATCAAGTCTGACACCAACAGGCTCCTGAACAGCTTCTATCCCCAAGCCGTAAGATTGCTAAACAGCGAACAAAATGGCTACACAGACTGTCTGAGTTGACCCTCTTTTTTCACTGTCTTTATGCACACTCACAGGACTCTACACACTCACGCACACTGACTCTCCAACACACACATAACATGCACACACATTTATACGGACTCTACACACACACACTCACATACAATCTTCATTTACGCTGCTTCTACTCTGTTTATCATTCGTCCTGATGCCAAGTCACCTTACCCCTATACATATCTACCTCTTATCACTCCAGTTTTTGTTCTACCTTATGTTATTTTTTTGTACTACATTGATATTGATCACTGCATTGTTGGGTTTAGGGCTTGCAAGAACGGCATTTCACTGTACTTGTGCACATGACATTAAAACTTTAAACTTTAAAACGTGAAAATATGTCTGTATGTCCATGACTGACTGCCACAGAGGTCCAGGGCATTCAGGGCCAGTTGGAAGTATCATGCAGCTGAATGACTGATGAAGGCTGGGAAATGCAACTGGTTCTATTTGCTCTTTGTCACACAGTTTAGCTGATATGGGTATTTTCTCTCTCCCCCCTCTCCACCCGCCCTCGCGGGAAGTGGTGACATCACTGATAAACAATGTTTGTCAGCCCGGCCAGGCCACCAGCCCTTCCTGACAGAGCTTCTGGCCAGAGTGGTGCAGGATGGGAATGAGCGGAGCCTTGCTGTCATTCTGCACCCATAACAAATTACAGCATCAAGGGCCTTGTATGTGTTTGAGCAGAGGTTCAGCTACAATGTTTTGACTATATTAGAACATTCATTCTGAATGTCAATTAGTCATGTCTCCTCTGCTTATTTCATGCAAAATTGCTTGTGAGTGGAGTTTAATTAACCAGTTATGGTCATATGAATGACTGTCTAGGGATACCAATATCCCTGTAGCTCAATTGGTAGAGCATGGCGCTTGTAACGCCAGGGTAGTGGGTTCGATCCCTGGGACCACCCATACGTAAAAATGTATGCACACATGACTGTAAGTCGCTTTGGGTAAAAGCGTCTCCTAAATGGCATATTATTATATATTATTATAACATCTGTATTCCTACACATGGAGGAAGTCAGACGGATGTAGTGGTTGCACTAGTTGAAATATATCAACACAGTGACAAATAATATCCCACAATTAAATGGTAGCTTTCTGTTTAGCTGATTATTGATCTATCAATTTTAGAGGCTTAATTTAAACTTTGTTGTCTGGCTTCTACATATAACCACAGTTTAACCGCATGTGTCCTATCGGTACGCACATGTGCCTCTTTCCCATAGATCTCTCTGATAGATCAATATATCCCCAAGCAACTGGAAGCGAATGAGCGGTCAGTTATGTACAACACCGAACCAATCACTTGGTAAAGCAGCACGGCGACATGAATCAAACAAGCCATGGCTTCCCCCAGAGGAAAAGACAAGGATCAACTTGGAGATGCAAACGAGAGTAATGAACAGCTAAAGGATATCCAGGAAAACAGCTAAAATGCTCTCAGTGCACACCAAAACAAACAAACTGCTACAATCTGTTGTTAAAAAAAGTAGATTTGCTCGAAAAGAAAGTAGTCTATCGTGTCAGACATGCACATACAAGGCGTGCGCATGAACGAACAAGACAACACAATTCTGGAAAGAATGTTGCGAACTTAAGAATATGAATTGGACCAGCAACAAAACAGAATGAGACTAAACAACATGGGAATATTGTCCTTACCGGAAAATGAGGAAAAGGGAGACCTTTCCAGCTACATGGTCAAACTGATATCAGAGGAACTTGACATGGATATATCACCAGAGGATCTGGAACGATGCCATGGGATCGGCGTGAAACAGAAAATGTTTAGGTACCCTCACATGGTAATCTTCAAGCTATCAGACCAAAGTCAACCATCTGAAGGCACAGGGGGGAAAGGAAATCAAAATCCACGGCCAGTCCATTCGATTCGTCCAGGACCTGTCTGCTAGGCGTAAAAAAACAAACAAGCAATACATTCCGATCAGACAGTCACTGGAGGACAAAGGAATCAAATCTCAACTCCGCTTCCCGGCAGTGCTGTGGGTATGGAAGGATGAAGCGGGAAAAAGTGATAAGCACACTAGGCTACATACAGTGCCTTCAGAAAGTATTAATATCCCTTGACTTATTCCACATTTTGTTGTGTTACAGCCTGAATTCAAAATGAATTCAATAGATTTTTTTCTCACCCATCTACACACAATACCCCATAATGACAAAGTGAAAACATGTTCTTATTTTTTGCAAATGTATTGAAAATGAAATACAGAAATGTCTAATTTACATAAGTATTCCCACCACTGAGTCAATACTCTGTAGAAGCACATTTGGCAGCAATTACAGCTGTGAGTCTTTCTGGGTAAGTCTCTAAGAGCTTTCCACACCTGGATTGTGCAACATTTGCCCATTTATTATTTTCAAAATTCTTCAAGCTCTGTCAAATTGGTTGTTGATCACTTGATTGGAGTCTACCTCTAGTAAATTCAATTCATTGGACATGATTTGGAAAGGCACACACCTGTCTATATAAGGTCCCACAGCTGACAATGCATGTCAGCACAAAAACCAAGCCATGAGGTCGAAGGAACTGTCCGTAGAGCTCCGAGACAGGATTGTGTCGAGGCACAGATCTGGGGAAGGGTACCGAAACAATTCTGCAGCATTGAAGATCCCCAAGAACACAGTGGCTTCCATCATTCTTAAATGGAAGAAGTTTGGAACCACCAATACTCTTCCTAGAGCTGGCCGCCCAGCCAAACTGAGCAAACGGGGGAGAATAAACTTGGTCAGGGAGGTGACCAAGAACCCGATGGTCACTCTGACAGAGCTCCAGATTTCCTCTGTGGAGATGTGAGAACCTCCCAGAAGGACAACCATCTCTGCAGCACTCCACCAATCAGGCCTTTATGGTAGAGTGGCCAGACGGAAGCCACTCATCAGTAAAAGGCACATGATCGCCCACTTGTCGTTTGCCAAAAGGCACCTAAAGGACTCTCAGACCATGAGAGACAAGATTCTCTGGTCTAATGAAACCAAGATTGAACTCTTTGGCCTGAATGCCAAGCGTCACGTCTGGAGGAAACCTGGCACCATCCCTACGGTGAAGCATGATGGTGGCAGCATCATGCTCTGGGGATGTTTTTCAGCGGCAGGGACTAGGAGACTAGACAGGATCGAGGGAAAGATGAACGGAGAAAAGTACAGAGAGATCCTTGATGAAAACCTGCTCCAGAGCGCTCAGGACCTCAGACTGGGGTGAAGGTTCACCTTCTAACAGGACAACAACCCTAAGCACACAGCCAAGACAACGCAGCAGTGGCTTTGGGACAAGTCTCTAAATGTCCTTGAGTGGCCCAGCCAGAGCCCGGACTTGAACCCGATCGAACATCTCTGGAGAGACCTGAAAATAGCTGTGCATCAACACTCCCCATCCAACCTGATAGAGCTTGAGAGGATCTGCAGAGAAGAATGGGAGAAAGTCCACAAATACAGGTGTTCCAAGCTTGCAGCGTCATACCCAAGAAGACTTGAGGCTGTAATTGCAGCCAAAGGTGCTTCATCAAAGTACTGAGAAAAGGGTCTGAATACTTATGCAAACAAAAATATATAAATTTGCAAAAATGTCTTAAAACCTATTTTGGTTTGTCATTATGGGGTATTGTGTGTAGATTGATGAGGGGGAAAAACACAATTTAATCAATTTTAGAATAAGGCTGTAACGTAACAAAATGTGGAAAAAGTAAAGAGGTGTGAATACTTTCCGAATGCACTGTATGTGGTCAGTGGGAGCTGTGTTGTGTTTGTGGGCCCTTTTTGGTGCTCAGTTCCCACAGGCAGAGAGGGAGACAGAGGGAGAAAGAGAGAAATACCCCTCTTGAAGAGGGAGGAAACGTACTCCACTCTCTCGGTCTCTCCTGTCGCCTGGTGTGTGTTTGTGTGTGTGCATGTGTGTGTGAGCGTGCATGTATTAGTGTGTGTGTGAGAGCAGTCCAGCACAGCGCCTCATGCCCCACACACATAACAAAGCGCTCAACTTTCCCAGCTGTGTCAGTCACCATGGAGACTGCCAGTAATATGCGGCTGCTTTCCCATCCTCCTCCCCCTCTTCCCTGTTCTTTCCTCCCTCCCTCTGCCAGCAGTGAAGAGGGAGGAAAAATGACTTCCTCAGGATAGCCTGACTGGCGACTCTCACACTGACCCCCACCAGCCCACTGCTCCTCTACACTTAACAACTATGCGTGCTATCACTTCACAGGCCACTGAGATCGATACTAAGATGGCGCCAACAGATGGCACCTCGCGTTGAGCTCTTACAAAACATTGCAGGTTTTTCTAGTGTTTTTCTAGTGTTTTTATATATTATTATGATTTTTCTATTGTTTCATGCACACCTGCACTGTTGGAGCTCAGAGCTTAAGAATTTCACTGTAGACTGCAACTACATCTGTGACCCTGTGCATGTGACAAAAACATCTAAAATCAAAATCAGGCCACTGAGATCTAACCGACTCTTTTCGGTTCTCACCACCAAGTCCATTCACATATCTATTACCTTGTTTTATACCTTGTCTGTGGGTTCATTGTTTACTCCAACAGAAAGTTGTCCTATTCTGTTGTTGAATCCCTTATTTTAGGACAGGCTAGGTCCACTCTAGAACTTGGGTCTGACTTTTAAGGACATTACATTTTTTATCACCCTTCCAGTATGGTGCTATTGTGTTTTTTCTAAAGCCATAATCTTCACAGCCCTAGCCATACGATAACCTTAAACTGGTTTTACATTAGCAATTGATCATTTGAAATATGCATGTGCTCTTTTTCTTGAAGCATATCCAAACATATGCCTGGCATCCATCATTAGCAACACAGCACTCTGTCCTTTGATATTGTTGTCTTCAATAGCGTGATTTCATAGCAGCTACAACAGACATGCTGATGACCTTCTCCCTCAGAATGATCCAGTAATTGGGTCAAGCACATCATGTTGCTGGGGGGGAAACCATTATCTGAACGTTACAGTCCAGGATGGCTGTTATGTTGCCCAATATTGTGTTGGCCTGAAGTGAGTTGGATTGATAGCAGCCCACCTCGGAGAATACTCCTCTGAAGTGAAGCCAGAGTCAGTCCATGTCTGGAGAGAGAAAGTGAGAGAGAGACGTGCCAATCTAAACATTACAGAGAAGTGTTATAGCTGCTGATTTGTTTCTGGACTTGTGATGTTTGCCTATGTAAAATGTTAAACATGAGTTGTGTTCTCAATGAGAATGTCAGTAAAAATATATATATATATATATATATATATATTTTTGTTTGGAAAATGTGACCACAAAAAAATATGCACCTGTTGGGTATATGTAGTCTATCTTTCATGTTCAATAAGCCGGCATATTTGGTGCACAAATAGTGTGCACATTTTATTTTTATTTTCAAAACTAGCCATCATTCATGAGTCAGTGACTTACAGTATCTCATTTATTTCATCTAGCTATTTAAAAAAAAAATCATTTGCTTAGAGCTTCAAATCACATTGTACCCCACAGTCACGATTAAGCGACTTTATTCACACAACATAGGAATTGCATGTGTAAGTGAAGGAAATTAGCCATATGCTTCAAGGTGAGTTGGCTTGGCGTACATGTGTCCCATGCACCAGGGAGAGAGAGAGAGTGGGGACCACTGCTGCTACTGCTGACTCCCATGTAGCTCTGAGGCAGTGCACCTGGACTGCAGGCCTTTAGTTCCTGTTCCTGTATCCCCCGCATGCCTCGCTTTCTCAGGCCCACTGGAGCGTGAGTCTCAACAGGAGGCGCGGTCACCCCGCCACTATCTTCACACACACTCTCACATGCACAATGCGCACACATATACATGCATGGACAAACTCAAACACATTACACACACACTCAAACACATTATGAACAGAGACACAACCCATGTTGTGCAAGCCTACCCAGCTGGCAACATCTGGTCTGGCTGCAGATAAGAGAGATCGAGTCACTAGCTACACCCCGCCGTGCCTTTATCACTACCATCGAATCAAAGTCAGCCAACTTCCAGCACTAACGGACCATTAACCGCCCCCCACGTGTGTGTGTGAGATAGAGGGGGAGAGAGAGAGTTAGTGGGTGTATGAAAGAAAGAGGGAGAGACTTGGCTTTTTGTGGAAGTGTGTGTGATCACAAAAGGGACTGGAACGAGCTGCAAAAAACACTCAAACTGGACAGTTTTATCTCCATCTCTTCATTCAAAGACTCAATCACTGACACTCTTACTGACACTTGTGGCTGCTTCGCGTGATGTATTGTTGTCTCTACCTTCTTGCCCTTTGTGCTGTTGTCTGTGCCCAATAATGGTTGTACCAGGTTTTGTGCTGCTACCATGTTGCGCTGCTGCCATGATGTGTTGCTACCATGCTGTGTTGTCATGTGTTGCTGCCATGCTGTGTTGTCTCTACTTTATGTAGTGTTGTGGTGTCTCTCTTGTCGTGATGTGTGTTTTGTCCAATATTTTTATTTTTTATCCCCCGTCCCTGCAGGAGGCCTTTTGCCTTTTGGTAGGCCATCATTGTAAATAAGAATTTGTTCTTAACTGACTTGCCTAGTTAAATAAAGGTTAAATAACATTTTAAAAATAAGCGGGGTATTGGGCATTACCTGATATTCGGTATCAAGGGTCATTTTAGTCTGGCAATGAACAGGTAAGCTCCTGTGGGTTCATGCGTTTGGGGTTCTATGTTTCGGCCTTGGTGTGGTATTCTCCCACATGCATAGACAGCAGCTGTGTGGAGGGCCATTGAAATGTTTGCACACTGTTCACACTCACTCTTAGTTAGGCCTACCCTACCACAAAGACAACTGCTGAGCAAAGGGCTTTTGGTTTTGTTCTCCCTAAACAAAGTAGGAAAACATTTAGAGCCCCACTAGTTATAGTGAGCACGTTTGTGCCGAAATGGACTCAGTAGAGGAGATGCGTCTTTGTCTAGCAAAGAAACCACTTGAAATCCTACAGCTGTTAGATGTTAAATGGACTTGTGTACAATGGAGGACTTTTCAAACCTCAGTTCTCAAACGGGTTTGAAGTCCAGACATGAACTTCTGTGACATTGAGGAGCTTGCTCAGGTTCTGCTGATCTTCTATGCAGGTTCCACAAACTAGCGTGCCATCTTGATATATCCCTCCCAGGCTTACTTATTTGATGCCATTTCAAATCAAATCAAATTTTATCTGTCACATACACGTGTTTAGCAGATGTTATTGCGGGTGTAGCGAAATGCTTGTGCATCTAACTCACAGAATCTAAGTAAGGAATGGAATAAAGAATATACTGTATACATATATGGACGAGCAATGACAGAGCGGCATGGACTAAGATACAGTAGAACATTATAGAATACAGTATGGGATGGACCGCGGGAATTATTTGCTAGGATAATAATTGCTTGTCAATGAATTAAATGTAATACAATGGCAATCCTGGTTATATGTTAGAATCCTATGCGTGAACTGCCGACATTATTACGCATATTAATTGATAATGATGGAAAATAGGATATGCATAATAAAAAATAAAAAAATAGTTATATAGATATATATATAGAGAGGTGAAAGCATTGGAAATGCTTTTGGCGGTTAACCTGCTTCTGTTTTGTGGGTGGCACTGTGTGCTGTTTTCGATGGATGGGTCCTGGCCTCTCGGGGCCTTAGGGATACGGAGGGACGTGGGGGGATGCTGATCACTGGGATGACGGCTCAACTTGGGATGGGGAGGGGCTTTAGCGGGGGAATTAGTGGAGAACAATTGAAGGGTTACTCCGTAGCAATGCAAATATCACGGTACAGCTATATGGACACTCAATCATTACGCTATTTTTTATTGGTAAATTTACAAACATATATAATGATAAATAGACTTGAAACTTGTATCTCATTATGGTGTATGGTGAAATAAGTATAGCCAGTTATAATTGTAATGGCTTAGCTGATAATAACAAAAGAAGAACAATATTTACATGGCTCAAAGAGAAGGAATATAATATCTATTGTATACAGGAAACTCATTCAACAATTCGAGATGAAGTAGCGTGGAAAAAGAATGGGGGGAATATACTTCTCCCATGGGCAAAGAAATTCAAAAGGGGTGATGATATTAATTAATAGTAATTTCGATCCGAATGTGCAAATTGTCCAAATAGATACGCAAGGTAGATGGATTATTTTAAATATGGTATTGGACAATAAACAGATATGGCTCATTAACCTTCTACGGACCAAATAATGATGATCCACAATTCTTTGACAATATATATAATAAATTATCAAGCCTGCAAGCAACTCAAGACAATATTATTATGGTGGGGGATTATAATACTGTTTTAAATAGCTCAATGGACCGAAAAGGAAATCACACCACAAACAATCACCCACATGCTCTTAAGGAAATTGTGAATGTCATGGATACATTAGAACTAGTAGATATATGGAGGCTTAAATATGCTGATCTAGTGAGATATACATGGCGGAGACTGAATCAAGCTAGTCGTCTTGACTTCTTTCTTATCTCATTCTCGTTGGCACCAAAAGTAAAAAAGTGTTGATAGGGGACAGAATGCGGTCGGACCATCATATAATAGGCATATACATTACTCTGACTGAATTTCCACGTGGCGAGGATATTGGAAATTTAATCAAAGCCTATTAGATGATAATTTATTTATAATTAGAACAAAGGAATTTATAACTGACTTTTTCCAACATAACTTAGGTACAGCGAATCCCCTTATTGTATGGGACACCTTTAAATGTGCCTTTAGAGGCCATGCAATTCAGTACTCATCTCGAAAACAAAAGCAATTTAGGTCAAAAGAGTTTATACTAAGAAAGGAAATAGAAAGTCTAACAGAACAGATAGATGGCAATAAAAACTGTAACATAGAGGCTCAGAATAAATTAGAGGAAAAACAAAAAGAAATGGAAAAACTTATTCAAGAAAGATCAAGTGTAATATATTATAAAAATAAAGCAAACTGGATGGAATATGGGGAAAAATGCACAAAATTCTTTTTTAATCTTCAACATAGGAATGCTACCAAAAAGAACTTAAGGAAACTGGTTACAATTGACGGAGTCACCCATAATTCACCTAATGATATTTTGAAGGAAGAAACAAAGTATTTTAAGCATATGTTTTCTTTTCAGTCGCCTCCATCTCCTCTAACTGAAGCTAATTGTAGAGATTTTTTCCTATTGATAATGTCAAATTAACAGCCACACAGAAAGACTCATGTGAAGGTGAAATTACAGAGGAGGAACTTCTGGATGCAATTAAAGACTTTAAGTCCGGGAAAACTCCAGGGTTGGATGGCATACCAATCGAGGTATACCAAACCTTTTTGATATACTAAGAGGACCGTTATTAGCATGTTTTAACCACTCCTATGTAAATGGTAGATTATCTGACACTCAAGAAGAAGGTCTGATCTCATTATTACTGAAACAGGATACAAGTGGAAAATATAAAGATCCAGTCCATTTACAAAATTGGAGGCCCCTTACACTTCAGTGTTGTGATGCAAAAATCCTAGCAAAATGTATAGCGCATAGAATTAAAAAGGTATTGTCGGATATTATTCATTCTAATCAGACAGGTTTTTTACATGGAAGATACATTGGAGACAATATAAGGCAAGTATTGGAAACAATAGAACACTATGGAAAATATGGGGAAACCAGGCCTGCTATTCATAGCAGACTTCGAAAAGGCATTTGATAAAGTTCGACTGGAATTCATATATAAATGCCTGGAGCATTTCAATTTTGGAGAATCTCTTATAAAATGGGTCAAAATCATGTATAGTAACCCTAGGTGTAAAATAGTAAATAATGGCTATTTCTCCGAAAGTTTCAAACTGTCAAGAGGAGTGAAACAAGGTTGTCCACTATCGGCATATCTATTTATTGTGGCCATCGAGATGTTAGCTATTAAAATCAGATCCAATAATAATATCAGAGGATTAGAAATACAGGGCTTAAAAACAAAGGTGTCATTGTACGCAGATGATTCATGTTTTCTTTTAGATCCACAACTAGAATCCCTCCACAGCCTCATAGAGGATCTAGATACATTTTCTAACCTCTCTGGATTAAAACCAAATTATGACAAATGTACTATATTACGTATTGGATCACTAAAAAATACAATTTTTACATTACCATGTAGTTTACCAATAAAATGGTCTGATGGTGATGTGGATATACTCGGAATACATATCCCAAAGGAAATAAATGATCTCACTTCAATAAATTTTAATAGAAAGTTAGCAAAAATAGATAAGATCTTACTACCATGGAAAGGAAAATACCTGTCAATTTGTGGAAAAATCACCCTGATTAACTCTTTAGTATTATCCCAGTTTACCTATTTGCTTATGGTCTTGCCTACGCCTAGCAAACAGTTTTCTAAATTATATGAGAAAAAAATATTCAATTTTATTTGGAACGGCAAGCCAGACAAAATTAAAAGAGCATATTTATATAATGAATATGAATTAGGAGGACAGAAATTATTAAATATTAAAGCATTAGACCTATCACTAAAATCTTCAGTCATCCAAAAGTTATACTTAAATCCGAACTGGTTCTCAAGCAAATTAGTAAGATTGTCTCACCCACTGTTCAAGAAAGGCCTTTTTCCCTTTATTCAGATTACAACCTCTCACTTTCAGTTATTTGAAAAGGAAATAATCTCCCAAATGTCACTATTTCTAAAACAAGCCATAGAAAGTTGGTTGCAATTTCAATTTAATCCTCCAGAAACGACAGAACAAATAATGCAACAAATATTGTGGTTAAATTCAAATATACTAATTGACAAAAAACCTTTATTTATTGACAGAATGTTTAAAAAAGGTATAATCTTCGTAAATGATATCATCGGTAGGACTGGTGGAGTTATGTCGCACATGCAGCTAATAAAAACATATGGAAATGTCTGCTCTACCCAAAATTACAACCAAATAATTGCAGCCTTACCGCAAAAGTGGAAGAGGAAAGTTGAAGGGGGAGAAAGTAAGGAACTTGTCTGTCGGCCTTGCATTAAAGAACATAATTGGTTAAGGAAAACTGTGATAAATAAAAAAGTATATCAGTTTCACTTAAGGACCAAAGGATTGACAGCAGTCCCATATAGATTGCAAAATAGTTGGGAAGAGATCTTTGACGTGCGATCCCATGGCATAGTGTTTATGAACTGACACGCAAAAACGACACGGATTCAAAAATTAGAATCTTTCAATTTAAATTATTATATAAAATTCTTGCTACCAATAGAATGTTATTTATATGGGGGATACAATCTTCCCAGCTCTGCAGATTTTGCTGTGAAGAGATAGAATCATTAGATCATTTGTTTTGGTTCTGTCCATTTGTAGCTTGTTTTTGGTCACAGGTCCAGGAATGGCTAAAGGATTGCAATATTTACCTGGAACTAACCTTGCAGATAGCATTACTGGGTGATCTGAAAAGTCATAGTCAATCAATCAATAATATAATAATACTTAATAATAATAATAATACTAGCAAAAATGTTTATTTTTAATTCACAATCTGTAGAAGCAATGAGAATAGAAAGGTTCAGAACTTTTGTAAAATATCACAGTATGGTTGAAATATATATGGCAAATAGAAATCCTATATGGATGGTGTTAAGAGATAGATGGGAGGTATTGAATAGAGTTGAAGGATGGGACTAATAACAAATAACAACAAATAATAACAAAGATAGCTAATAATGTAAGCATACTGTGTCCATAATAAGTATATAGGTTGTATGTTGGGAGCTTTTGGGAAAGAGCACAGTTAGAAAGATATGGCATTTAGAAGCAAACCGGATGGACATCATGAAAATGATCGGAGAGGTTGAGAGTAGAAGAAGTTCAGGAGCAAAAAAATAAATAATATATATATATATATATATATATATATATATATAATAGAATTATTGTAAAATTAACTGTGTCCATAAGGTGTAGATAGTAAGTATAGACCGGAAGTAGAGGCCTGGGCGTTGTTGTTCACTAATTTACTCCAAGTAGGGAAAGGATGGTGGGGTTGAAAAGTAATAAAGGGGAATATATATATATAAAAAATTAAAAAAACATGGGGGATTGGAAGTGATGCAGACAATTACATTGATAGAAGATACAATCTATCTGCAATATTAAGCTGATCCATCCCCCCGAAAAAAAAAAAAAAAAAAAAAAAGTACCACTCTTCATATTTTCAATCATGGTGGTGGCTGCATCATGTTATGGGTATGCTTGTCATCGGCAAAGACTAGGGAGTTTTTTTTGTTGATTAAAATAAACGTAATACAGCTAAGGATAGGTAAAATCCTAGAGGAAAACCTGGTTCAGTCTTCTTTCCAACAGAAACTGGGAGACATATTCACCTTTCAGCAGGACAATAACCTAAAACGCAAGGCCAAGTCTAAAGTGGAGTTGCTTACCAAGACGACATTTAATTCCTGAGTGGCCTAGTTTTGACTTAAATCGGCTTAAATCTATGGCAAGACTTGAAAATGGCTTTTTAGCAATGAACAACCAACTTGACAGAGCTTGAATAATTTTTTAAAGAATAATGGGCAAATATTATACAATCCAGGTGTGCAAAGCTCTTAGAGACTTACCCAGAAAGACTCACGGCTGTAATCCCTGCCAAAGATGATTCTAACATCTATTGACTCAGGGGGTTGAATACTTATGTAATTAAGAAACATTTTTTTTATAAATGTAAAAAAAAATCTTCCACTTTACATTACAGAGTATTTTGTGTAGATCATTGACCTTAAATGACAATCAAATCCATTTTAATCCCACTTTGTAACACAACAACATTTGGAAAAAGTCAAGGGGTGTGAATACTTTCTGAAGGCACTGTAGGTTACTCAACCTGATCTAACCTTAGCAAGGTTCATGAACCTGGCAAGGTAGGCTACAATGGTTCTAATGGTTTTTTGTGCGGTGCTTGACTGGTCACTAAAATGAGAGGAAATGCAGCTAGCTATAGTAAACAAAGTGTATTTGTGGGCATTGGTCCTCTTTAATGTGAATACACTCAATAAAGCGGCACTGTCTAGCAGTGGCTTTATTTCACTCTTTTCTAAAGAGGCTGAGGCAGAAGTGTTTAAGGCCCGTTGGTGGCCCATTGTCAATCATGAAATCTTGGCCAAGTCAGTGACCAATTAACTTGTTTCGATATTATGAGCGACAAAGTAGGAGAACTCTTTAAAGAGATATTGCGAGATTTGGGCATTTAAGCTGTTTTTCTACTTACCCAGATGTCAGCTCAATGACTGGAAGTCTATAGGTACAGTAGCATACACTAGCAGTCATTGTGCTAAAGATAGTTAGCATTAGCTGGTTAAACTACCTCTAATTTCCTTCATACTGCAAACAGAGACATTAAAATGGTATCCACGAGTTCATCTGACTCTGGTTAAGTAGCCATACTTAATTGTCAGAATGTCGCAGTATCCCTTTAACTCTTTAGCCCTGTTCTGCTGTAGCCTTAGTCTGTATTTTCTCAATGGCAGACAGTCTTCTATTGAAGACGGTTTCAGAAATGTCCTGGTCCTCGCTGCTCAGCCACCACAGAGGTCCTGTAGATCAGGGTTTCCCAAACTCGGTCCTGGGGCCCTCCCAGGGTGCACGTTTTGGTTTTTGCCCTAGCACTACACAGCTGATACAAATAATCAAAGCATGATGATGAGTTGGTTATTTGAATCAGCTGTGTAGTACTAGGGCAAAAACCAAAATGTGCACCCGGTTGGGCAGGACCTAGTTTGGGAAACCCTGGTCTAGACATTAACGACCCAGTGTTTGGCAAGCGCTCTCAGGAAAAGGGATTATGTCCCTTCACTGTTTATAATAAATCTGCAATTAACTTCGCTCTAAGTACCACAGAGAGTTACTTCTTAAAGAGCTTTGTACTGTACTGCACCCTCCAGATGTAGAGTAGGCAAGACATGACAAACACACACACTGTCAGAGAAATGGCTTCGTAATGGGCCATAGGAGTTCTAAAATGACCTTTTTCTATTCCTCAGCTTTTTGGAATATGTACAGGCACAGTGTAGGCCTACTTTTGCAAACGTGCGTAATCATAGGCTATGTGCTCGATAACCCACGGACAACGCTGAAAAAACGGATTGTCTGGTATGGCACCAGAGTTTTACTCAACCCCTGATGATCCAGTTAAACCTATCAAAGGTTGTTTTCTTGTGTAATCTTCACGGAAGACTAGTCAATTTGGTTCAAACAACCTAATTGGGTCCAGTCAGTCTGCGGAGACTGAAATAATTGAATCGATGTAATTGGAGCATGTCTGGGGTATTGATTTGTGTAGCGACGTGGAGAATCGTCTCCTCAGCTGCCAAAGCTGTGACACTGACTCCACTACCATCATTAGGCTACCCCTAGCCAGACAGCGAGGACATGGCTCGCCTACTCTCACCCTAGTTATGACACGAGGGGCTGCCACTATTGATCTCTCTCTAATGTATTCACTTGGAGATTAGCACTGAATTGGATTGATTTGATTGTTCTTGCCATTCTCTCCACCACCCCATGTGGTTAAATGCCTCCTCAAATTCAGTTTGGCACATTTTGCTTGATGTTCTGCTGTAAGTTCATTTCGTCTATATCATAATGTTGATGTAGCTTCATCTCATTTTTTTCAGATCTAATTATCAACTGCTCCCCAATGGCATATTGTGTTAGAGAATAAAGAACAGATCGTTTTTTTCAAAACAGACAACTAGAGGTTGTGAATGACTCTTTATAGTATTCTATGTTGCTAGCGGTAATGAAAAAAAGTGAGAAAAACACACTCAACCCTCTTATGCTGTGCTTAATTCACATTCCAGGCTAAATAACTATTAATGAGCCTAGTGCTCACTGATCTGCCCTAAGCTTGAAGGTTAATCCAAGGTTCTGTTATTACAAATCACTGGAATCTGATGCATGTTTGTCAGTTCCTCCACCGTGTTGGGGTGTGTGGGTGGTTGGGTGGGTGGGTCTCTCTGTGTCGGTATGATCCACACGGATGGGGGGGTACACTGTATTCTGTTTGGGAAGCCAGATGTACCACTCCCCATCTGGGGGGCACAATGGACGACCAATGGAATCAGACCTGTGGCAGGTTGCATAGTAG
Organism: Coregonus clupeaformis; assembly: GCF_020615455.1. NCBI lineage: Eukaryota > Metazoa > Chordata > Actinopteri > Salmoniformes > Salmonidae > Coregonus > Coregonus clupeaformis. Next base: position 3,541,001 of record NC_059215.1, read on the forward strand.
CCTGGTCTATGGCAGACACCGCAGGGGGCCTCCACACTACAGGGGCTTTTATGAGCTTACCTCACCACCAGTCTGGTGTGAAAGGTGCACACACTTACACAGGGTTGCTAGCAGACAATAAACACATACACACACTGGTAGACGACACACACACACACACACACACACATGGAGTGAGTGTAGCTGGCACACCGAGGCGGTGTTGTCAGCTCAGCTGCTGGTGAATCATCTGTTTGCCCAAGCCTCCCCCGCCTTCCCCTGACTGGAGCATGTCTCCATCTAGCCCCAGCTCTCACCTCCCCATGACCTCACTTGGGGGTTTAGCCTTACAGCACTGCTGCAGTGCAGCTAGGGTAGCCCTGACCCCAGACACACACTCAAGTGTTGTCTGTCTCAGTAACATTTGCCATTTGTGTTACATCATCATCATGACATAGTTTACTTGAAGCTCTGAGCCATATTCAAATGATGTGAGGTACTGTATATTGGTATGGCATCTCCCCTTTTGAAAACTACCGTTAGAAATAACCATGGAATGGATTCAGTCTCTGTGCTCCCATGGAACATTGTTTCAACGATGTTTCAATGTAAAAATAGATGGCTGTATGTGCAGTATTTGTTCTTAGATCTCCTGCACCTGCTTAAAACCACGGGATATGCATATAGTTTTTCCCCAAAAGAGGTCAGTGTCTACGTTTAACTTGAATGTGTCATTGTATCTACAATTGACTAACCTCCCAATGCCTCCCAATTATACACAGTGATGTAGTGGTAAAGAAAATTGGTGGGTAAATGCAGATAGAATAATCTGAAAATGTATTCTAAAACTCACAGGCAGCCAGTGCAGAGACTTTAAAACCGGTGTATTGTGTGCTCTCCGTCTGGTCTTGGTCAGTACCCGTGCTGCAGCATTCTGTATGTTTTGCAGTTGACCAATGGCTTTCTTGGAACAGGAGAGCATTACAGTAGTCAAGCCTGCTTATAATAGAAGCATGGATGAGTGTCACTGTACCAGCCTGAGATGGAACGTGTCGTACAACGTGGATGTGTAGGGCCCTATAAAATCTGTGATGCAGAGAACACAGATGGAATCACAGAATCCAGACATTAAAACGGAATTCAACAATATAAAAACATGTATTGAACTTAGTAGGGAATCAATTAAATATATTGGAAATGAATACATTTGCCCAAGTTTATCATAAGACATTAACAGAATGTGTCAGTGATTCGTATTTCCTGCAACTTTCTGAAGAGGCAACGAAAATTCCCCATGTCTATGTATGTGCATTGTGTAGCCATTAGCGATGATGCTAATAAAAAATATTCTGGTACAGTAGATGGAAAAGCTTTCCCAAAAACATTCTCAATTAAGTATTAACTACAAAGTAGCCTATGCTTACCTGGCAGAATTATATCATGATTACTTTCATCAATCCAGTGGGTACTTGTTTTGCAAACTATTCCATCACGTGTGCAACAAAAACGCTGCTAAACATCAGCCTCTTGCTAGGTGCACACTGGAATTAAAGTTGACATTTTAGAATTTTTTTCCCAGACCTCAAATGTGGTATCCTGCTGTGGTTTAAGCATTGTTGTGGAACATCCAATGTAGTTGTTTTTCTATTAAAGTGTGATTTTCAGCACAAAAACCTGAAAAAACTGTGGAAACGGAAACCTGGAAAAACTAAATGGAGAAAACTGAATTTTATAGGGCCCTAGATATGTGTGCCAGCATTTCGTATGTTTATTCTGTGCTTGCTGGGAGGTCATTAAAAGTGTCTGACCAGTGGAGATTGAGGTAGCCTGGCTGTGCAACAGGGCATGTGGTGGATGGGAAAGAGGAGAGGGGGAGGGGGAGGGGGAGGGGAAAGGGGTAAGTCAGGGTCTTGTGTCCACTTCCTCCATCCCTTGCATGATACAAATGGAAACGGACGTTGGGAAACGTCCACAGTTCACAAAACGCTGCAAGGCCAAGGATCTGGCCCAAATGGCACCCTATTCCCTATAGGACAATACTTCTGACCAGATTCCTATGTGCCCTGGTCAAAAGTAGTGAACTATAAAGGGAATAGGGTGCCATTTGGGACACATTCCAAGTAGCACCTCACTGCAATGCCAAACACCTCACAGGGGGTGGTTATGCATTTTCATTGTTTTACTGTCATGCCAGGAAAACTACACGGCATAGGGTTGTGATAATTTATTTCACTGAAGTGTGTGTGTGCGTGTCTTTGTTTGTTTGTTTATGATCCTATCAACATCTGGTAGACCTCTAAAGCCTGGGAGATTAACCCATCTGAGCGGTGTCACGGTGCTTTGTTACCCTGACGTGACACTACTAACACGCACGCACACGCACGCATGCACCACAGACAGACACAGCCGGACAGCCAGACAGTCAGACAGACAAACACACACACACTGTGTCAGTTCACTTCAGCTGCTCCCCACACTGTGGATAGTCTAGGGGGATGGAGAATCGTCTACACGCCCTGGCCCTGTATATTCAGAACAACAAGGGCTGTGGCGGTCATAACATTTTGTCACGCGGTTATTGTCATGCAAAAGACTGCCGGTCTCACGGTAATTGACCGTTAATTAACATGAACACGTTTAGTATCTCCAGGCCTCCAAGCATACAAGCTGCATACAAGTCGCTGATGCGCGCCTTTGCAACATCTACATTTAAAAGAGTCTAATAAATCTATTTAATATACACCATCACAATAAATTCATTATTTATTTTAGTCAGGTCTAAAGGAACATGATATGAATAAAATGTATTTAAGAAGAACAGAATGAGTTGGCCTACTGTATGTTATCTGGCTATGCTCCATGCCATAGGCTGTAGACTTGTACTTTAGCTGACAAGATATGCTTATAAGTCCTGTGCCATTATTTAAAATTTTTATGATTTTATAGTAAGAACAATATAATTGAACTTAGCTGAATAAAATAGAAAGGAAATTTTTCCCATTCCAGAGTGAGTGCACATATGAAGTGGCTATGTTGAGCGTAAAAGTAATCATTTGCAACAGGTCCTATATGCTAGATTTAGAGTTATTTGGAAACTTGAGTTGTGAAAGATACAAACCTTAGAATGTCTTAGAAATAAAAAAATAATATGCCATTTAGCAGACGCTTTTATCTAAAGCGACTTACAGTCATGTGTGCATACATTTTTACGTATGGGTGGCCCCGGGGATCGAACCCACTACCCTGGCGTTACAAGCGCCATGCTCTACCAATTGAGCTACAGAGGACCGACATATATGTGAACGATTCGGTCTTATGTATCAAAATTTGAAATTGTGTTTTTTACATTGGATAAAAGTAGAGAGTCAGAGCTACAAAATGGTATACCATACACTACAGTAGAGGAACAATGAGAAAGTAATTCTGCTTTGAAAGTTGATAAACTTGTAACCCCACTTTTGAGTAAATGGCCCTTGAATGTTTTGGTACACCTACTGGAGAGCTCTTCTTTGTCTACACCCATTCAGCATCGTTCACACCCTCTTAAGCCTTAGCCCCACCCATCTCTTTAAGGGTTCACATGTGTGGCCATGTACTAAACAACCAAAGATTTCAAGAGACAGTTGTCTATAGACAGTTGTCTCTGTGACATCATGAACATTCTATTGTCGTCCGAAATCAAACTTGTCGTTATGAAAAAGTATAAAAACCAAAACAACAGGCTGTATGGCATCAGCAGCCTGGTGGTCCAAAATAGCATAACTGGTGTATTTTAACACCAATAAACCCACCCGTTTAAAAATGAATTTAGTATATTTCAATCTAGCAAACCAGGCAACTAAAAGCAACTTTCGAAACAATATTTTGGTTCATTTCTAGCTTGTTAGCTAGCTAGCTAGCTAACTTTAAGTTAGCTGGTTAGCCAGTTCAAATAATGACCATATAATATAGCTGACAATGTCTTAACTTTAGCTCATTTGTATTCATTATTACAGGAAAATAAACTCACAACAAGGTCATTATTTACAAGTTAATGGTGAGCCAATTACAGAAAATAGCTTATGGTTTTGTGTGACGAACTAAAAGCAGGGCATTCTATCGAATAATTTTTGAACTTGGATACTGTCTCGTTGGCCTAATATTATATCCTAAATTGACTTTGGTGCAGGTCATGTTGTTTCTCACATTACCGTCACTGGTAAACACATACTGGTAAACACATACTATATCAAATAAAATCCAAGTTTATTTGTCACATGCACAGGATACAGAAGGTGTAAACGGTACAGTGAAATGTTTACTTGCATAGTGGAGTCTTTTGTTTAGACATGTAGCTAGCTAGCTAGCTAAACAATGAACCATAATCCCAACTCATAATGTTACTACCCTGCATGAATCTGCAGGTAGCTAACAAACCAGGTTTAATGTTAGCTAGCTTGCTAACATTAGGCTATAACAAAAAATGCAAATGGCTCTGAGATATGAATAATATTACTACACAGATCATACACGTAACATTAGCTAGCGAGCCAACCAGCTAACGTTAGCAAGCTAGCTAACAGCACGCTTTAACTTGCAATGAAAATGACTTTCTGACAAAATTTGGAACATATAATATCTGAAAATGTAGCTAACTAGACTCTCTTACCCGAATACATAGTGAACGCTTATCCCTCTCTGTCACGGATGCCATGGTTTCCTTAGTTTGAAGATGTAATCCGGAGATAAGTGTTTTATACAACAGCCTTCTGTGTGTTCTGTTTTCGACTCCCTCTGCTTATTTGCAATCAAATGCCAGAATTCTGTCCATCTCCTTACATATCATACTCTGCTTCCACTGGGCATTCCACTGTCCAAAATCCATGGATTACTGGCAGTATCCGTGCTGGGCTAAAGGCTAGAGCTACCGCTTTCAAGGAAATGGACATGGACATGGACGATTACAAGAAAACCTGCTAGATAGAATCCAACTACAACAGCTCCGATGCTCGTCGGATGTGGCAGGGTTTGCAGACTATTATGGATTACAAAGGGAAACCCAGCCAGGAGTTGCCCAGTGACGCAAACCTCCCAGTCGAGCTGAATGCCTTCTATGCTAGTTTCGAGGCAAACACTGAGCCAGGCATGAGAGCCCCTGCTGTCCCGGACGACTGTGTGATCTCGCTCTCTGTGGCCAATATGAGTAAGATTTTTAATTAGGTTAACACTCGCAAGGCCGCTGGGCCAGATGGAATACCAGGGCGCGTTCTCAGAACATGCACAGAACAGCTGGCAAGTGTCTTCACAGACATTGCCTTGTCCCAGTCTGTAATCCCAATATGTTTCAAGCAGACCACCATTGTCCCTGTTCCTAAGAACTCAAAGGTAACCTGCCTAAACGACTATCGTCCCGTAGCACTAACATCTGTAACCATGAAATGCTTTGAAAGGCTGGTCATGGCACACATCAACACCATTATCCCAGACACCCTGGACCCACTCCCAATTTGCATACCGCCCATCAGATCCACAGATGAGGCAATCTCTATTGCAATCCACACTGCTCTCTCCCACCTGGACAAGATAGCTCAGCGTTCAACACCATAGTCCCCTCCAAGCACATCACCAAGCTTGGGACCCTGGGACTGAACACATCCCTCTGGAACTGAATCCTGGACTTTCTGACTGGCTGGCCCCCAGGTGGTGAGGGTAGGTAGCAACACATCTGCCACACTGACCCTCAACACGGGGGCCCCTCATGGGTGTGTACTAAGTCCCCTTCTGTACTCCCTGTTCACCCACGACTGTGTGGCCACACACAACTCCAACACCATCATCAAGTTTGCTGACGACGCGACAATGGTAGGCCTGATCACCGATGACGATGAGACAGCCTACAGAGAGGAGATCAGAGACCTGGCAGTGTGGTGCCAGTACAACAACCTCTCCGTCAACATACAAAGGAGCTGATCGTGGACTACAGGAAACGGAGGGGTGAGCACGCCCCCATCCACATTGACAGGGCTGTAGTGGAGCGGGTCGAGAGCTTCAAGTTCCTCAGTGTCCACATCACCAAGGACTTAACATGGTCCTCTCACAGCTCCTCTTCCCCCTCAGGAGGTTGAAAAGATTTGGCATGGCCCCTCAGATCCTCAAAAAGTTATACAGCTGCACCATTTAGAGCAGGGTTCTTCAATTCCGGTCCTGGAGGGCCGAAACACCTCTGTTTTTCATCCTCTCCTTCTAATCAGGGGCTAATTCAGACCTGGGACACCAGGTGAGTGCAATTAACTACCAGGTAGAAATAAAAAACAGAAGTGTTTCGGCCCTCCAGGACCGGAATTGAAGAACCCTGATTTAGAGCATCTTGACTGGCTGCATCACCGCTTGGTATGGAAACTGCACCGCCCGCGATCGCAAGGCACTACAAATGGTGGTGCGGACGGCCCATTACATCACTGGACATTTTTCAACAACCCCAGGCATCAAAGCCATAGACTGTTGACTCTGCTACCACACAGCAAGCGGTACCGGACTGCCAAGTCTGGGACCAAAAAGCAGCTGAACTGCTTGTACCTCCAAGCCATAAGACTGCTGAACATTTAACCAAATGGCTACCTGGACTATTGCATTGATCCTTTTTCCCACTGACTCTCTTACACTGACTCTATGCATCGTCATTGGACTCTACCCACACAGTCACATATACTTACACTCCAACACGCACATATACGCACACACATCATACGCTCACACACACAAAACACACACACACACATGCATATTGACGCCACACACATACACACACTTTCACACTCTCCATATTCGCTGCTGATACTCTGTTTATTATCTATCCTGAGTGCCTAGTCTTTTACCCTTAACTACATGTACAAATTACCTCAACTACCTCGTACCCCTGCACATTGACTCTGGACCGTTACTCCTTGTATATAGCCTCGTTATTGCTATTTATTGAGTTACTATTTTCTATTTTTATTTTCTAATTGAAATACTTTTTAACTCTGCATTGTTGGGAAATGGCTCATAAGTAAGTATTTCACGGTAACGTCTACACCTGTTGTATCCGGCGCATGTAAGCAATACAATATTTGACTGTGGGCAGGGAATTTGGTTTTAGACAATTCTTCATACTGTACATTAAAACTGTAGGATCATTCCACGTCAAAAAGCATAAGAAAGAGGATTTCGACACCCACCGTCTCAGATTGTTCTGAAATACAGTACCAGTCAAAAGTTTGGACACACCTACTCATTCAAGGATTTTTCTTTATTTTTACTATTTTCTACATTGTAGAATAATAGTGAAGACACCAAAACTATGAAATAACACGTATGGAATCATGTAGTAATCAAAAAAAGTGTTAAACAAATCAATATATATATTTTATATTTGAGATTCTTCAAACAGCCACCCTTTGCCTTTATGACAGCTTTGCACATTCTTGGCATTCTCTCAACCAGCTTCACCTGGAATGCTTTTCTAACAGTCTTGAAGGAGTTCCCACATATGCTCAGCACTTGTTGGCTGCTTTTCCTTCAATCTGCCGTCCGACTCATCCCAAACCATCTCAATTGGGTTGAGGTCGGGGGATTGTGGAGGCCAGGTCATCTGACGCAACACTCCATCACTCTCCTTTTTTATTTTTATTTATATTTTTTAGGAGGTAGATCAGCTTTAATATTGCAGATAGATTGTAACTTCCATCAATGTAATTGTCTGCATCACTTCCAATCCCCCATATGTTATTTTTTTCTCGTATATATATACATATATATATACACATACATACACATACATACACACATATATATACACATATACACATATATACATACATACACACATATATATATACACAACATACATATATACATACATACATACATATCCTTTAAAAATATATATATTTCCCTTTATTACTTTCCAACCCCACCATCCCCTCCCTAATTGGAGTAAACTAGTGAGCAACAATGCTTAGGCCTCTACTTCATGCTTATACATACTATATACATTTTATGGACACAGTCACTAATGATATTTTGTTTGTTTTCTTGAACTTCCTCCGATCATTTTCATGAAGTCCATCTGGTATGCTTCTATATGCCATATCTTTCTAACTGTGCTCTTTCACAAAAGCTCACAATATATAACCTATATACTTATTATGGACACAGCATGTCTTACACTAGTTATCTTGTTGTTATTAGTTGTTGTTATTAGTCCCATCCTTCAGCTCCATTCAACACCTCTCCTTCTTGGTCAAACAGCCCTTACACATCCTGGAGGTGTGTTGGGTCATTGTCCTGTTGAAAAACAAATGATAGTCCCACTAAGCCCAAACCAGATGGGATGGCGTATCGCTGCACAATCCTGTGGTAGCCATGCTGGTTAAGTGTGCCTTTAATTCTAATTAAATCACAGACAGTGTCACCAGCAAAGCACCCCCACACCATAACACCTCCTCCTCCATGCTTTATGGTGGGAACTACACATGCGGAGATCATCCGTTCACCCACACCGCGTCTCACAAAGACACGCCGGTTGGAACCAAAAATCTCCAATTTGGACCCCAGACCAAAGGACAAATTTCCACCGGTCTAATGTCCATTGCTCGTGTTTCTTGGCCCAAGCAAGTCTCTTCTTCTTATTGGTGTCCTTTAGTAGGGGTTTCTTTGCAGCAATTCAACCATGAAGGCCTGATTCACACAGTCCCCTCTGAACAGTTGATGTTGAGATGTGTCTGTCACTTGAACTCTGTGAAGCATTTATTTGGGCTGCAATTTCTGAGGCTGGTAACTCTAATGAACTTATCCTCTGCAGCAGAGGTAACTCTGGGTCTTCCATTCCTGTGGCGGTCCTCATGAGAGCCAGTTCATCATAGCGCTTGATGGTTTTTGCGACTGCACTTGAAGAAACTTTCAAAGTTCTTGAACTTTTCCGTATTGACTGACCTTCATGTTTTAACGTAATGATGGACTGTCATTTCTCTTTGCTTTTTTGAGCTGTTCTTGCCATAATATGGACTTGGTCTTTTACCAAATAGGGCTATCTTCTGTATACCTTGTCACAACACAACTGATTGGCTGAAATGCATTAAGAAGGAAAGAAATTTCACAAATTAACTTTTAAGAAGGCACACCTGTTAATGGAAATGCATTCCAGGTGACTACCTCATGAAGCTGTCATCAAGGCAAAGGGTGGCTATTTGAAGAATCTCAAATATAAAGTATATTTTGATTTGTTGTCACGGTTTCGGCCGAGGCTGCTCCTCCTCCTGGTTCGGGCAGGCTTCGGCGGTCGTCGTCCGCGGAGTACTAGCTGCCACCGATCTATGTTTCATGTTCGTTTGGTTTTGTCTTGATGTTGTACACCTGTGTCTTGTTAGTCCTCGTTAGTGTCCTATTTAGTTCTCGTTGTGTGTGTTTGTCTTTGTGTGTGATTGCTCTTCTGTTTTGTGTTGGAGCTACGTATTTCCCTCCAGTGTTTTGGAGAGGTTTTTCGCACATGTTAGTGCTCCGTTTGTTTGACGCCTGTGTGCGACGTTATTTCGCCTTCGGGCTTATTGTGCTTATTTTCTACGTGAATATTGCACTAAAGTCTTTTGGACTGAGCTTCTGCGTCCTGCGCTTGATTCATGCACCACACCCACCTTCAGCACCCCTTGACAGAATCACACACCATAATGGAATCAGCAGGATCTGCAGTTACGCCTGAGTCGCTCGAGGAGCATGTTCGCGGCCAAGATGACCAGATACGACAACTGGGGACCGCTCTACAGGACGTCATCAACACCCTGCACCGATGGGAGGCCAGCGGGGTACCCACACCTCCACCTACCCTGCCAACCCCATCGGCCGGTCCACCAGTCCCAGGTCCGGAACCCAGGGGGATTCGGCTCTCGCTCCCGAGGGCGTATGACGGAACAGCTGCCGGGTGTCAGGGGTTCCTCCTGCAGGTGGATCTCTACCTGGCCACTGTACACCCGGTGCCCTCGGGACACGAGAGCGTTTCCGCCCTCATCTCCTGTCTCACGGGCAAGGCGTTGGAGTGGGCTAACGCCGAGTGGAGGAAGATGGACGCCAACACCATCTCCTACGCCGAGTTCTCCCGCCGCTTCAAGGCCGTGTTCGACCATCCACCTGAGGACAAAGCGGCGGGGGAGCGTCTAGTCCACCTAAGACAGGGGAGGAGGAGCGCACAGGCCTTTGCTCTAGAGTTTCGGACTCTAGCGGCGGAGGCAGGGTGGAATGAACGGGCCCTCATCGACCATTTTCGATGTAGCCTACGGGAGGACGTTCAACGTGAGTTGGCCTGCAGGGATACCCATCTCACCTTCGACCAGTTGGTCGATATGTCCATCCGTCTGGACACCCTGCTGGCCACCCGTGGACGTCCCGAGGGGGGTCCGTCCATTCCGCCCTCCGGCACCTCCGAGCCGAGCCCTATGGAGCTCGGGGGTGCCGGCGCTAGAGAAAGGAGGAGGAGGAGCCCGAGGGGGGCCTGTCTCCTGCACCAAGTGCGGTCGTGGAGGGCACACTGCGGCCAGGTGCTGGGGAGGGTTCTCCGGGGGAGAAGACAACAGGCCACGCACTGGGGGGGCCTCCCAGGTGAGTAGACGTCCCACTTACCCAGAGCTTTCTGTTGCACACTTTTGTATACCTGTGTGTTTTCCACAGGTTGCACCTCATTCCCAGCATAAGGCGCTAGTAGATTCAGGCGCAGCTGGGAATTTTGTTGATCGGAAGTTTTGTTTAGATTTAGGGATCCCTCTCCTACCTGTTGACAAACCTTTTCCCGTTCATGCCTTAGATAGCCGCCCGTTGGGGTCGGGGTTGATTAGGGAGATCACAGCACCACTTAGGATGTGTGCGCAGGGGGGTCATGAAGAGACTATACAGCTGTATCTGATCGACTCTCCTGCGTACCCAGTGGTGCTGGGAATTCCCTGGTTAAGCACCCATAACCCTGCTATTTCGTGGCAACAGAGGGCTCTCGATGGGTGGTCTGCTCAGTGCGAGGGGCGATGTCTGGGTGTTTCCGTGGGGGCGACTTCGGTGGAAAGTCCAAACCAAGTGCCCGCACTGCACATTCCGCCTGAATATGGGGATTTAGCTCTCGTGTTTAGTAAAACTAGGGCGACGCAGTTGCCTCCTCATAGACAGGGGGATTGTGCGATTGATCTCCAGGCAGGAGCAGCGCTCCCACGGAGCCACGTGTATCCTTTGTCTCAAGAGGAGAGAAAAGCTATGGAGACTTACATAGCCGAATCTTTGAGACAGGGATACATTCGGCCCTCCACTTCTCCCGCCTCCTCGAGTTTCTTTTTTGTGAAGAAGAAAGATGGAGGGTTGCGCCCGTGCATTGATTACCGTGGTCTCAATCAGATTACTGTGAAATACAGTTATCCACTCCCTCTGATTGCGACCATGACAGAGCCAAAATTGGATCTCAGGAGCGCGTATAACTTGGTGCGCATTAGGGAGGGCGACGAATGGAAGACAGCGTTTAGTACCACATCAGGTCATTTCGAATATCACGTCATGCCATATGGGTTGATGAATGCTCCATCAGTCTTCCAATCCTTCGTAGATGACATTTTCCGGGATATGCAGGGACAAGGGGTGGTCGTGTACATTGATGACATTCTGGTGTACTCGTCTACCCGAGCCGAGCATATAACCCTGGTGCGTCGTGTATTGAGGAGGCTGTTGGAGCACGACCTATATGTCAAGGCAGAGAAATGTCTGTTTTCCAGGAGTCGGTCTCCTTTTTTGGGTTATCGGTTGTCCGCGTCAGGGGTGAGAATGGAGGTGGATTGTGTGTCCGCTGTGCGTAATTGGCAAACTCCAACCACTGTAAAAGAGGTGCAGCAGTTCTTGGGCTTTGCGAATTACTACCGGAGGTTTATCCGGGGTTTTGGACAGGTGGCAGCTCCCATCACGTCCCTTCTGAAAGGGGGTCCGGTGCGCCTGCAGTGGTCAGCTGATGCGGACAGGGCCTTTAGGAGACTGAAGGACCTGTTTACGTCGGCTCCGGTGATGGCGCATCCGGATCCCGCATTACCCTTTCAGGTTGAGGTAGACGCGTCTGAGGCTGGTATAGGGGCCGTTCTCTCTCAACGGTCCGGCACACCACCTAAACTCCGCCCCTGTGCTTTTTACTCAAAAAAGCTCAGCCCGGCGGAGCGTAACTATGACGTTGGGGACAGGGAGCTGTTAGCTGTAGTTCAAGCCCTTAAGGTGTGGAGGCATTGGCTTGAGGGGGCTCAACACCCTTTCCTCATTTTGACTGACCATCGGAACCTGGAGTACATCCGGGCAAGCGAGGAGACTGAACCCTCGCCAGGCTCGATGGAGTATGTTTCTCACCAGGTTCGTATTTAAAATCACGTACATCCCTGGGTACCAGAATGGTAAGGCAGATGCGCTGTCCCGGTGGTATGACACGGAGGAGAGGTCCGTTGAGCCTACTCCCATACTACCGGAGTCTTGCCTTGTGGCACCGGTGGAGTGGGAAGTCGATGCCGAAATCGAGCGAGCGTTGCGTACCGACCCCAGCCCTCCACAGTGTCCTGAGGGTCGGAAGTACGTTCCGCTCGAGATTCGGGATCGACTCATTTACTGGGCTCACACGTCACCCTCCTCTGGACATCCGGGTATTGGCCGGACAGTGCATTGCCTTAGCACTAAATACTGGTGGCCCACTTTGGCTAGGGATGTGAGGGTTTATGTCTCCTCCTGCTCGGTGTGCGCCCAGTGTAAGGCGCCCCGACATCTGCCCAGGGGTAAGTTACAACCCCTGCCCGTTCCACAACGACCATGGTCCCACCTCTCGGTGGATTTTGTGACAGACCTTCCCCTCTCTCAGGGGAATACCACCATCCTGGTCGTTGTGGACCGGTTCTCTAAGGCCTGTCATCTTCTCCCTATGTCGGGTCTTCCTACTGCCCTACAGACCGCTGAGGCCCTATTTACCCACGTCTTCCGGCATTACGGGGTACCCGAGGATATAGTGTCTGATCGAGGCCCCCAGTTTACCTCCCGTGTTTGGAGAGCGTTCATGGAGCGTTTGGGGGTCTCGGTTAGCCTTACCTCAGGGTACCACCCGGAGAGTAACGGGCAGGTAGAACGTGTCAACCAGGATGAGGGTAGGTTTCTGAGGTCGTATTGCCAGGGCCGGCCGGAGGAGTGGGCACGGTACATTCCCTGGGCCGAGATGGCCCAGAACTCTCTCCGCCACTCCTCTACCAACCTAACCCCCTTCCAATGTGTGTTAGGTTACCAGCCGGTTCTGGCACCTTGGCAGCAGAGCCAGATCGAGGCCCCTGCGGTGGATGATTGGATGAGGCGCTCGGAAGAGACGTGGAACGCTGCCCACGTCCACCTGCAGCGGGCCGTCCTTCGTCACAAGGCGAGCGCCGATCTCCACCGCAGTGAGGGGCCGGTGTACGCACCCGGAGATCGAGTCTGGCTCTCTACCAGAAACCTACCCCTCCGCCTGCCCTGCCGGAAGCTGGGTCGGCGGTTTGTGGGGCCCTTTAAAGTCCTGAGAAGATTGAACGAGGTGTGTTATAGGTTACATCTACCTGTTGAGTATAAGAATATTAACCCCTCGTTCCATGTGTCTCTTCTCATGCCGGTGGTAGCTGGTCCACTCCAGGACAATGAGATAGGGGAGACTCCTCCGCCCCCACTGGACATCGAGGGGGCTCCGGCGTATACCGTTCGGTCCATCTTGGACTCAAGACGCCGGATGGGGGGTCTCCAGTATCTCGTGGAGTGGGAGGGGTACGGCCCGGAGGAGCGGTGCTGGGTGCCGCGGAGGGACATCCTAGACCCATCTCTCCTGTCGGAGTTCCACCGGGACCATCCCGCGCGCCCTGCTCCGCGTCCTCCTGGTCGTCCCCGAGGCCGGGGTCGGCGCACGGCTGGAGCCGCGCGTCAAGGGGGGTACTGTCACGGTTTCGGCCGAGGCTGCTCCTCCTCCTGGTTCGGGCAGGCTTCGGCGTTCGTCGTCCCCGGAGTACTAGCTGCCACCGATCTATGTTTCATGTTTGTTTGGTTTTGTCTTGATGTTGTACACCTGTGTCTTGTTAGTCCTCGTTAGTGTCCTATTTAGTTCTCGTTGTGTGTGTTTGTCTTTGTGTGTGATTGCTCTTCTGTTTTGTGTTGGAGCTACGTATTTCCCTCCAGTGTTTTGGAGAGGTTTTTCGCACATGTTAGTGCGCCGTTTGTTTGACGCCTGTGTGCGCCGTTATTTCGCCTTCGGGCTTATTGTGCTTATTTTCTACGTGAATATTGCACTAAAGTCTTTTGGACTGAGCTTCTGCGTCCTGCGCTTGATTCATGCACCACACCCACCTTCAGCACCCCTTGACATTTGTTTAACACTTTTTTGGTTACTACATGATTCCATATGTGTTATTTCATAGTTTTGATGTCTTCAATATTATTGTACAATATAAAAAATAGTACAAATAAAGAAAAACCCTTGAATGAATAGGTGTGTCCAAACCTTTGACTGGTAGTGTAATTTATTTAGTTAGAAACAGATCAGATAAGATTATTTAGTTGAAATATAATTTGATCTGTGAGAAATTAAGCTAATTGTTTTCACCCAAAGTGGCCATTTTAATTCATAGGTTTCATATAATATTCAATAAATATTGTACCCAACATCTGATTTGGACAACACAAAAAATCTAACAATGAGTAAGACATGAGGATTCCAAATAAATGGTCAAAAGCCACCCATGGACCCCCCACACCAATCCCAACCCAACAACGAGTATACAGTATCTGTTCTCTGTGTTTGACAAGTAGTATGGAGCTGCGGCTCTGAGTATTGTTTATTCATCCTATGTAATGCTAGATGGTGCTGTTCCTGCTATTAGGTGCTTTTTTAAACAATGTTAATTGGATAGTTCACCCAAATTACAAAATGACATGTTGGTTTCCTTACCGTGTAAGCAGTCTATGGACAAGGTACGACAGCAACCCATGCTTTGGTTTTGTTTCAAATGCTAACTTTTTAGCATTTGTGGCACAAATCCAATGCAAGTCAATGGTACCTATATTATCACTTTCACGCTTCATGTTCAACTCATCCTAAAGTATCTAAAAATGTATTGTCTAACTCAATTATCTTACTTGAGATGATTTGGATATGAAGACCCTCAACTTATTAGGTGCTAGTTACTTGCATTGAGACACGAAATTGGCTTGCACAGATTGCCCCTTAGCCATATTGATAATTTAATACACAAGCTCCCTTTCCCGCATAGCTATACATTACCAAATGGAGAGAGGGAGATAGAGACAGGGTTGTTGATTTGTCTCTGCACAGCTGGATCAGACATGACGGCGTAAGGGATACAAACACCCCCTCTGTCACTACTAGATCTTCTCACTCTGTCTCTGTCTGTGTCCCAAATTGCACCTTATTTCCTTTATAGTGCACTACTTTTGATAGGGCTCTGGACAATAGTAGTGCACAATATAAGGTAAAATGGTGCCATTTGGGATGCATCCTTTGTTTCACTTTCTCTACCCTCTTTTCCCCTCTAGCCTCTCCCACCATCTCGTCCCTCCCTCCCCTCTCTCTCCTCTTTCTTTTCTCTGTGATAAAACAAGGTTTCCCCTATGTGGGCCTCTCTCTCAATTCAATTCAATTCAATTCAATTCAATTTCAATTTAAGGGTTTTATTGGCATGGGAAACATATGTTAACATTGCCAAAGCAAGTGAAGTAGATAATAAACAAAAGTGAAATAAACAATAAAAATGTACAGTAAACATTACACTCACAAAAGTTCCAAAAGAATAAAGACATTTCAAATGTCATATTATGTGCAAACAGTTAAGGTACAAAAGGTAAGATAAATAAACATAAATATGGGTTGTATTTACAATGGTGTTTCTTCTTCACTGGTTGCCCTTTTCTTGTGGCAACAGGTCACACATCTTGCTGCTGTGATGGCACACTGTGGTATTTCACCCAATAGATATGGGAGTTTATCAAAATTGGGTTTGTTTTCAAATTCTTTGTGGGTCTGTGTAATCTGAGGGAAATATGTGTCTCTATGGTCATACATTTGGCAGGAGGTTAGGAAGTGCAGCTCAGTTTCCACCTCATTTTGTGGGCAGTGTGCACATAGCCTGTCTTCTCTTGAGACCCAGGTCTGCCTATGGCGGCCTTTCTCAATAGCAAGGCTATGCTCACTGAGTCTGTACATAGTCAAAGCTTTCCTTAAGTTTGGGTTAGTCACAGTGGTCAGGTATTCTGCCACTGTGTACTCTCTGTTTAGGGCCAAATAGCATTCTAGTTTGCTCAGTTTTTTTGTTAATTCTTTCCAATGTGTCAAATAATTATCTTTTGGTTTTCTCATGATTTGGTTGGGTTTAATTGTGTTGCTATCCTGGGGCTCTGTGGGGTCTGTTTGTGTTTGTGAACAGAGCCCCGAGGACCAGCTTGCTTAGGGGACTCTTCTCCACGTTAATCTCTCTGTAGGTGATGGCTTTGTTATGGAAGTTTTGGAAATCACTTCCTTTTAGGTGGTTGTAGAATTTAACGTCTCTTTTCTGGATTTTGATCATTAGCGGGTATCGGCCTAATTCTGCTCTGCATGCATTATTTGGTGTTTTACGTTGTACACTGAGGATATTTTTGCAGAATTATGCGTGCAGAGTCTCAATTTGGTGTTTGTCCCATTTTGTGAATTCTTGGTTGGTGAGCGGACCCCAGACCTCACAACCATAAAGGGCAATAGGTTATATAACTGATTCAAGTATTTTTTGCCAGGTCCTAATTGGTATGTCAAATGTTATGTTCCTTTTGATGGCATGGAAGGCGTTTCTTGCCTTGTCTCTCAGATCGTTCATAGCTTTGTGGAAGTTACCTGTGGCACTGATGTTTAGGCCGAGGTATGTATAGTTTTTTGTGTGCTCTAGGGCAACGGTGTCTAGATGGAATTTGTATTTGTGGTCCTGGCAACTGGACCTTTTTTGGAACACCATTATTTTTGTCTTACTAAGATTTACTGTCAGGGCCCAGGTCTGACAGAATCTGTGCAGAAGATCTAGGTGCTGCTGTAGGCTTTCCTTGGGCGGGGACAGAAGCACCAGTAGACATTTGACTTCAGATTCTAGTAGGGTGAGGCCAGGTTCTGCAGACTGTTCTAGTGCCCTCACCAATTCGTTGATATATATGTTGAAGTGGGTGGGGCTTAGACTGCATCCCTGTCACACCCCACGGCCCTGTGGAAAGAAATGTGTGTTTTTGGCATATTTTTACCGCACACTTGTTGTTGTGTGTACATGGATTTTATAATGTCGTATGTTTTTCCCCCAACAACACTTCCCTCAATTTGTATAGCAGACCCTCATGCCAAATTGAGTCAAAAGCTTTTTTTAAATCAACAAAGCATGAGAAGACTTTGCCTTTGTTTTGTTTGTTTGTAAATTAGGGTGTGCAGGGTGAATACGTGGTCTGTCGTACGGTAATTTGGTAAAAAGCCAATTTGATATTTGCTCAGTACATTGTTTTCACTAAGGAAATATACGAGTCTGCTGTTAATGATAATGCAGAGGATTTTCCCAAGGTTACTGTTGACGCATATCCCACGGTAGTTATTGGGGTCAAATTTGTCTCCACTTTTGTGGATTGGGGTGATCAGTCCTTCGTTCCAAATATTGGGGAAGATGCCAGAACTAAGGATGATGTTAAAGAGTTTAAGTATAGCCAATTGGAATTTGTGGTCTGTATATTGTATCATTTCATTGAGGATAGCATCAACACCACAGGCCTTTTTGGGTTGGAGGGTTTGCATTTTGTCCTGTAGTTAATTCAATGTAATTGGAGAATCCAGTGGGTTCTGGTAGTCTTTAATAGTTGATTCTAAGATTTGTATTTGATCATGTATATGTTTTTGCTGTTTGTTCTTTGATATAGGGCCAAAAAGATTGGAGAAGTGGTTTACCCATACAGTGGGGAAAAACAGTATTTAGTCAGCCACCAATTGTGCAAGTTCTCCCACTTAAAAAGATGAGAGAGGCCTGTAATTTTCATCATAGGTACACGTCAACTATGACAGACAAAATGAGAAAAAAAAATCTAGAAAATCACATTGTAGGATTTTTAATGAATTTATTTGCAAATTATGGTGGAAAATAAGTATTTGGTCAATAACAAACGTTTCTCAATACTTTGTTATATACCCTTTGTTGGCAATGACACAGGTCAAACGTTTTCTGTAAGTCTTCACAAGGTTTTCACACACTGTTGCTGGTATTTTGGCCCATTCCTCCATGCAGATCTCCTCTAGAGCAATGATGTTTTGGGGCTGTCGCTGGGCAACACAGACTTTCAACTCCCTCCAAAGATGTTCTATGGGGTTGAGATCTGGAGATTGGCTAGGCCACTCCAGGACCTTGAAATGCTTCTTACGAAGCCACTCCTTTGTTGCCCGGGCGGTGTGTTTGGGATCATTGTCATGCTGAAAGACCAAGCCACGTTTCATCTTCAATGCCCTTGCTGATGGAAGGAGGTTTTCACTCAAAATCTCACGATACATGGCCCCATTCATTCTTTCCTTTACACGGATCAGTCGTCCTGGTCCCTTTCGAGAAAAACAGCCCCAAAGCATGATGTTTCCACCCCCATGCTTCAGTAGGTATGGTGTTCTTTGGATGCAACTCAGCATTCTTTGTCCTCCAAACACGACGAGTTGAGTTTTTACCAAAAAGTTATATTTGGGTTTCATCTGACCATATGACATTCTCCCAATCCTCTTCTGGATCATCCAAATGCACTCTAGCAAACTTCAGACGGGCCTGGACATGTACTGGCTTAAGCAGGGGGACACGTCTGGCACTGCAGGATTTGAGTCCCTGGCAGCGTAGTGTGTTACTGATGGTAGGCTTTGTTACTTTGGTCCCAGCTCTCTGCAGGTCATTCACTAGGTCCCCCCGTGTGGTTCTGGGATTTTTCCTCACCGTTCTTGTGATAATTTTGACCCCACGGGGTGAGATCTTGCGTGGAGCCCCAGATCGAGGGAGATTATCAGTGGTCTTGTATGTCTTCCATTTCCTAATAATTGCTCCCACAGTTGATTTCTTCAAACCAAGCTGCTTACCTATTGCAGATTCAGTCTTCCCAGCCTGGTGCAGGTCTACAATTTTGTTTCTGGTGTCCTTTGACAGCTCTTTGGTCTTGGCCATAGTGGAGTTTGGAGTGTGACTGTTTGAGGTTGTGGACAGGTGTCTTTTATACTGATAACAAGTTCAAACAGGTGCCATTAATACAGGTAACAAGTGGAGGACAGAGGAGCCTCTTAAAGAAGAAGTTACAGGTCTGTGAGAGCCAGAAATCTTGCTTGTTTGTAGGTGACCAAATACTTATTTTCCACCATCATTTGCAAATAAATTCATAAAAAATCCTGCAATGTGATTTTCTGGATTTTTTTCCCTCAATTTGTCTGTCATAGTTGACGTGTACCTATGATGAAAATTACAGGCCTCTCTCATCTTTTTAAGTGGGAGAACTTGCACAATTGGTGGCTGACTAAATACTTTTTTTCCCCACTGTACATCTCCATTTTGGATAGACAACTCTTTGTGTTGTTGTTTGTTTAGTGTTTTCCAATTCACCCAGAAGTGGTTAAAGTCTATGGATTCTTCAATTACATTGAGCTGATTTCTGACGTGCTGTTCCTTCTTTTTCCGTAGTGTATTTCTGTATTGTTTTAGTGATTCACCATAGTGAAGGCGTAGGCTCAGGTTTTCTGGATCTCTATTTCTTTCTTAGGTTTTTGCGTTCTTCATCAAAACATTTGTCATTGTTGTTCATTTTCTTCTTTTAGATTTGATAGGGAAGCTGAGAGGTCAAATATACTGTTTAGGTTTTCTACTGCCAAGTTTACGCCTTCACTATTACAGTGAAACATTTTGTCCAGGAAGTTGTCTAAAAGGGATTGAAATTGTTGTTGCCTAAAATTTTTTTGGTAGGTTTCCACGCTACTTTCCTTCCATCTATAGCATATTTTAATATTATTCAGTTCCTTTGGCTTTGATGACGCATGATTGGGTATTGCTCTGTTCAAGTAGGGTGAAAATGGGCTGACTGTGAACGCTCTGAGAGACTCTGAGATGAGGTCAGTGATAAAGTAGTCTAAAGTACTACTGCCAAGAGATGAGCTATATGTGTACCTACTGTAGGAGTCCCCACGAAGCCTACCATTGACTATGTGCATACCCAGCATGCGACAGAACTGCAGGAGTTGTGACCCGTTTTTGTTGGTTATGTTTTCGTAGTTGTGGCTAGGGGGGCATATGGGGGAGGGTATTCTCTCTCTCTCTCTCTCGTTCTTAATCTCTCTCTTCATCTCCCCCCTTTCTCTCTCTCTCTCTCTCTCTCTCTCTCGATTATATACTTTGACCAGGGGAGCGTTCGGTCTGCAGTGCTTTGAAGAGTTCACTGCCGTCAGGAGCCTCAGAACTACATGGCATCAACATGCTTCTCTCTGCCTGGAGCTTCTCTTTAAACTCACTTTAACTATTTTCCATGTACTTTCCACCCCCGACTATACATTTCACTGGAAAACCGTGACCATTTAGTTTTAATGTCGCCGCATTACCCAAACACCTAGTTTGGCTAGGATCACCTTCCATATCTCGCCAATGGTATTAGAATAATGGATAATGATGATGATGGATTGGATTTATATGGTGCATCAAAAACTAAATTAATTATTTCACACTTTTAAAAGATAAATACATAATAACACTTTTTCCAAGTGCTCAAAGCACTTTGCATTGTAATGGGGCAACACATTTTACCCTCGTAAATCAATCTCTCTATCCAATACATATTTATTGGGGGTGCAGTAGGGATGTCCATCCTCCCCTCTAGTTTATCCCACAGAGGTTCCAGTTCTCATGTGACATCAGTGTTTCTAATGGATCAATGCATTATTCATTGCCGAGTCTCCAAAGTTTGTTTTCCCCCCAAGCCTTAAACGATAAGACAAATAATACATTAATTTATTCATAAAAGCACAGTTTCAACCTCCCGGCACTACAAAAACGACTTATCCTCAAGCATTTCACCCTCAAACCTCTTATGTTGGTCTCTTTGTTACTATAGGCTAGTACACTGCTCAAAAAAATAAAGGGAACACTAAAATAACACATCCTAGATCTGAATGAATGAAATCATCTTATTAAATACTTTTTTCTTTACATAGTTGAATGTGCTGACAACAAAATCACACAAATATTATCAATGGAAATCAAATTTATCAACCCATGGAGGTCTGGATTTGGAGTCACCCTCAAAATTAAAGTGGAAAACCACACTACAGGCTGATCCAACTTTGATGTAATGTCCTTAAAACAAGTCAAAATGAGGCTCAGTAGTGTGTGTGGCCTCCACGTGCCTGTATGACCTCCTTACAACGCCTGGGCATGCTCCTGATGAGGTGGCGGATGGTCTCCTGAGGGATCTCCTCCCAGACCTGGACTAAAGCATCCGCCAACTCCTGGACAGTCTGTGGTGCAACGTGGCGTTGGTGGATGGAGCGAGACATGATGTCCCAGATGTGCTCAATTGGATTCAGGTCTGGGGAACGGGCGGGCCAGTCCATAGCATCAATGCCTTCCTCTTGCAGGAACTGCTGACACACTCCAGCTACATGAGGTCTAGCATTGTCTTGCATTAGGAGGAACCCAGGGCCAACCGCACCAGCATATGGTCTCACAAGGGGTCTGAGGATCTCATCTCGGTACCTAATGGCAGTCAGGCTACCTCTGGCGAGCACATGGAGGGCTGTGCGGCCCCCCAAAGAAATGCCACCCCACACCATGACTGACCCACCGCCAAACCGGTCATGCTGGAGGATGTTGCAGGCAGCAGAACGTTCTCCACGGCATCTCCAGACTCTGTCACATCTGTCACGTGCTCAGTGTGAACCTGCTTTCATCTGCTTTCACCTCCTCCACGTCTCCTGATGTACTGGCCTGTCTCCTGGTAGCGCCTCCATGCTCTGGACACTACGCTGACAGACACAGCAAACCTTCTTGCCACAGCTCGCATTGATGTGCCATCCTGGATGAGCTGCACTACCTGAGCCACTTGTGTGGGTTGTAGACTCCGTCTCATGCTACCACTAGAGTGAAAGCACCGCCAGCATTCAAAAGTGACCAAAACATCAGCCAGAAAGCATAGGAACTGAGAAGTGGTCTGTGGTCACCACCTGAAAAACCAGTTCTTTATTGGGGGTGTCTTGCTAATTGCCTATAATTTCCACCTGTTGTCTATTCCATTTGCACAACAGCATGTGGAATTTATTGTCAATCAGTGTTGCTTCCTAAGTGGACAGTTTGATTTCACAGAAGTGTGATTGACTTGGAGTTACATTGTGTTGTTTAAGTGTTCCCTTTATTTTTTTGAGCAGTGTATATAGCCTAGCTATGTGGAAACAAGACCAGGCTCGGCCTTGCCTTCACTGCCTGCCTAAAGGGATCTAACATGGTGGATATGGAGGTGCTGGCTGGTCTCTCTCGGGGGCTGGCTGGCTGTTCTTCTAGTGGATTTATCATTCTCTCTCTCTCTGCACCCCCTCCCCGCCCCCACCAGTCCCTGGCCACGCTAATAAAACATGAACAGACAGTGTAGCGTGAAGAAATGTACGTCCCCAAGCCGCTTCAGGATGCACACTCTCTGATCAGGCTTATTGGGGCAGAAAGAGAGGGGAGTGCCTGTTCCCTCCCTTCAGGCCCTGGAGAATGAGGTATGGCGAGAGAGGGAGGAAGAGAGGAAGGGCAGGGATAAGGGTGTATGTGTGTGTGTGTGTGTGTGTGTGTGCATGGTCTGTTCTGACCTATGTTGAGTTAGACTGAGTATAGGGTCTTCAGATACCCTTTCAAGGCCAATTACTTTAATTTCCCTAGTTAGCATTACTGTGCATGCAACACAATATAAACACCTTTGTTTTGAATAAGAGTATGGTCCCCATTCAAGAAATGACTTCACAGTACTCTGTTCCGTGGTTGTTGAAAGCCTATTTGATTCTTCAAGTGTAATATTAAGGGATTAGTAAGTACCACCAATGGAGTGGTAGTAAGTCTTTTAGCAATCACATCACTATAGTGTCTTTATTCTTGATGTGGCAATGTACGACATACAATCTTTACAGACTTTACAGAAATGCATTAATAATATTGACAGCCTTGAGTTTAATCGGCTCTTGGGTTTCAGTCGCAGACTTCATGTGCTACAACGATGCATTGATACAACGGGCTGACGTTGATAGGCCTGATTTCTCTCTCTCTCGCTCTCACTCTCTCTTCAAATGCTCTCTCTCTTCAAATGTGCTCTGGTGTTGATCACACTGTGCTGTGCTCTGGTGTGTTCAGTGGAGGAGGCAGTGTGTTCGAGACGAGTTGTCATCTCACAAGCCCAGATCAAATCAGCCAAAATATAATTATTGTAAAATTGACTGTGTCCATAAAATGTATATAGTATGTATAAGCTGGAAGTAGAGTCCTAAGTGTTGTTGTTCACTAGTTTACTCCAATTAGGGGAGGGGTAGTGGGGTTGGAAAGTAATAAAGGAAAATACATTTAAAAAAAGGATATGTATTTATATGTTTGTACTGTATATGTATGTATGTGTATGTATGTAAACTCAGCAAAAAAAGAACCGTCCACTCACTGTCAACTGCGTTTATTTTCAGCAAACTTAACATGTGTAAATATTTGTATGAACATAACAAGATTCAACAACTGAGACATAAACTGAACAAGTTCCACAGACATGTGACTAACAGAAATTGAATAATGTGTCCCTGAACAAAGGGGGGGTCAAAATCATTGCATTAAGTACTGCAGTGCATCTCCTCCTCATTGACTGCACCAGATGTGCCAGTTCTTGCTGTGAGATGTTACCCCACTCTTCCACCAAGGCACCTGCAAGTTTCCTGACATTTCTGGGGGGAATGGCCCTAGCCCTCACCCTCCGATCCAACAGGTCCCAGACGTGCTCAATGGGATTGAGATCTGGGCTCTTTGCTGGCCATGGCAGAACACTGACATTCCTGTCTTGCAGGAAATCACACACAGGATGAAAAGTATGGCTGGTGGCATTGTCATGCTGGAGGGTCATGTCAGGATGAGCCTGCAGGAAGGGTACCACATGAGGGAGGAGGATGTGTTCCCTGTAACGCACAGCGTTGAGATTGCCTGCAATGACAACAAGCTCAGTCCGATGATGCTGTGACACACCGCCCCCAGACCATGACGGACCCTCCACCTCCAAATCGATCCCGCTCCAAAGTACAGGCCTCGGTGTAACGCTCATTCCTTCGACGATAAACGCGAATCCGACCATGAGACAAAACCGCGACTCGTCAGTGAAGAGCACCTTTTGCCAGTCCTGTCTGGTCCAGCGACGGTGGGTTTGTGCCCATAGGCGATGTTGTTGCCGGTGATGTCTGATGAGGACCTGCCTTACAACAGGCCTACAAGCCCAAAGTCCAGCCTCTCTCAGCCTATTGCGGACAGTCTGAGCACTGATGGAGGGATTGTGCGTTCCTGGTGTAAGTCGGGCAGTTGTTGTTGCCATCCTGTACCTGTCCCGCAGGTGTGATGTTCGGATGTACCGATCCTGTGCAGCTGTTGTTACACATGGTCTGCCACTGCGAGGACGATCAGCTGTCCGTCCTGTCTCCCTGTAGCGCTGTCTTAGGCGTCTCAAAGTACGGACATTGCAATTTATTGCCCTGGCCACATCTGCAGTCCTCATGCCTCCTTGCAGCTTGCCTAAGGCACGTTCACGCAGATGAGCAGGGACCGTGGGCATCTTTCTTTTGGTGTTTTTCAGAATCAGTAGAAAGGTCTCTTTATTGTCCTACGTTTTCATAACTGTGACCTTAATTGCCTACCGTCTGTAAGCTGTTAGTGTCTTAACGACCGTTCCACAGGTGCATGTTCATTAATTGTTTATGGTTCATTGAACAAGCATGGGAAACAGTGTTTAAACCCTTTACAATGAAGATCTGTGAAGTTATTTGGATTTTTACGAATTATCTTTGAAAGTCAGGGTGAGTTTATATGTATATTACCGTTCAAAAGTTTGGGGTCACTTAGAAATGTCCTTGTTTTCGAAAGAAAAGCAAATTTTTTGTCCATTAAAATAACATCAAATTGATCAGAAATACAGTGTAGACATTGTTAATGTTATAAATGGCTATTGTAGCTGGAAACAGCTGATTTTATAATGGAATATCTACATAGGCATACAGAGGCCCATTATCTGCAACCATTAGTCCTGTGTTCCAATGGCACGTTGTGTTTAAAAGGCTAATTGATCATTAGAAAACCCTATTGTAATTATGTTAGCACAGCTGAAAACTGTTGTGCTGATTAAAGAAGCAATAAAACTGGCCTTCTTGAGACTACTTGAGTATCTGGAGCATCAGCAATTATGGGTTCGATTACAGGCTCAAAAATGGCCAGAAACAAATAACTTTCTTCTTAAACTCATCAGTCTATTCTTGTTCTGAGAAATGAAGGCTATTATATGCGAGGAATTGCCAAGAAACTGAAGATCTCGTACAACGGTGTGTACTACTCCCTTCACAGAACAGCGCAAACTGGCTCTAACCAGACTAGAAAGAGGAGTGGGAGGCCCCGGTGCACAACTGAGCAAGAGGACAAATACATTAGAGTGTCTAGTTTGAGAAACAGGCGCCTCACAGGTCCTCAACTGGCAGCCTCATTAAATAGTACCCGCAAAACACCAGTCTCAACGTCAACAGTGAAGAGGCAACTCCAGGAAGCTGACCCTCTTGGCAGACTGCCCATCTTAATTTTAGGCAGAGTTGCAAAGAAAAAGCCATATCTCAGACTGGCCAATAAAAAGAAAAAATTAAGATGGGCAGTCTGCCTAGAAGGTCAGCATCCTGGAGTTGCCTCTTCACTGTTGACGTTGAGACTGGTATTTTGCGGGTACTATTTAATTAAGCTGCTAGTTGAGGACCTGTGAGGCGTCTGTTTCTCAAACTAGACACTAATGGATTTGTCCTCTTGCTCAGTTGTGCACCAGGGCCTCCCACCTGTATATGTGCTTTCTTGAGCAGGGGAAACTTGCGGACGCTGCAGGATTTCAGTCCTTCACGGCGTAGTGTGTTACCAATTGTTTTCTTGGTGACTATGGTCCCAGCTGCCTTGAGATCATTGACAAGATCCTCCCGTGTAGTTCTGGGCTGATTCCTCACCGTTCTCATGATCATTGCAACTCCACAAGGTGAGATCTTGCATGGAGCCCCAGGCCGAGGAAGATTGACAGTTTTTTTGTGTTTCTTCCATTTGTGAATAATCGCACCAACTGTTGTCACCTTCTCACCAAGCTGCTTGGCCATGGTCTTGTAGCCCATTCCAGCCTTGTGTAGGTCTACAATCTTGTCCCTGACATCCTTGGAGAGCTCTTTGGTCTTGGCCATGGTGGAGAGTTTGGAATCTGATTGATTGATTGCTTCTGTGGACAGGTGTCTTTTATACAGGTAACAAACTGAGATTAGGAGCACTCCCTTTAAGAGTGTGCTCCTAATCTCAGCTCGTTACCTGTATAAAAGACACCTGGGAGCCAGAAATCTTTCTGATTGAGAGGGGGTCAAATACTTATTTCCTTCATTAAAATGCAAATCAATTTATAACATTTTTGACATGCGTTTTTCTGGATTTTGTTGTTGTTATTCTGTCTCTCACTGTTCAAATAAACCTACCATTAAAATCATAGACTGATAATTTCTTTGTCAGTGGGCAAACGTACAAAATCAGCAGGGGATCAAAGACCTTTTTCCCTCACTGTATATATTTGCGGTTAAAAAAATATGGGGATTGGAAGTGATGCAGACTATTACTACATTGATGGAAGTTACAATCTATCTGCAATATTAAAGCTGATCTACCCCCTAAAAAAAAAAAAGGAAGAAAATATAATAGGTTAAAAAAATAATAAAAACAAAAACAAATAGATTAAAACAGTAAAAATAAAAATATAAAAAGTAATCAGCCATCACTAGCCATCTACCAGGTGATGCACTCACACAAAACACACACACACACACACTTCATACTCACACACACACAGCCAACTGTGCTGTCCAATGCTATAGAGACATTGAACCTCTGGTCGCATACCGTTTCACACTGTGTATTTAAATACTTTATCCCCAACGTAGCTCATCATAATATTTCTACTGCTGTACATTGTATTTTAGTTACACTGTTTATATACACTACATATTTATTAATGCACTGGATTATCCCGGTGCACATATGTATAGATTGCATTTGACTACTGCTACAGTGCTATTTAAGTTGTTAATCAGTTTAGCAGGTGTTATAGCGGGTGAAGCGAAATTCTTATATTACAAGCTCCTGACAATGCAGTAAAATGTCAAATAATTAAAATGTAAGGGAAGAAAATACGTATGTACACTGGGAGAATTTACAGAAGATCAGCTAAGAATGATATGTACAGCAGTAGATATATTAGAGTAAGCTATGTCAAGAATCCAGTGCATAAATACATTTGCCATTTGTGTAAAAATATTATGATGAGCTACGTTAGGGATACAGTATTTAAATACACAATGTGAAATGGGAAGTGACCAGTGGTTCAATGTCTCTATAGCATGGGACAGCAGCGTTGGCTGTGTGTATGTGAGTGTGTATGTGAGTGTTTGTGTGTTTGTGAGTATGAGGTGTGTGTGTGAGTGAGTGTGCATCACCTGATAGTGATGGCTGTTCAACAGTCTGATGGCCTGGTAATAGAAGCAGTTTTTTAGTCTCTCGGTCTTAGCTCTTATGCACCTGTACTGTCTGTCTGTCGGACGATAGCCGAGTGAAGAGTCCGTGGCTCGGGTGGCTGAGGTCCTTAATTATATTCTTGGCCTTCCTTTGACACCGGGTGCTGTATATGTCCTGGAGGGCAGACAGTGTGCCCCCAGTGATGCGTTGGGCTGCCCACACAACCCTCTGGAGAGCCATGTGGTTGAGGGTGGAACAGTTGCTGTACCAGGCGGTGATGCAGCCCAACAGAATGCTCTCAATGGTGCATCTGTAGATGTTCGTGAGGGTCTCAGGGGCCATGCCGAATTTCTTCAGCCTTCTTCACCACGATGCCGGTGTCTTGAGACCATTTCAGGTCCTCCGTGATGTGCACGCTGAGGAACTTTAATATTTTTATCCTATTCACTCCGGCCCCATCAATGAGGATGGGGGCATGCTCTCTCTTCTGTCTCCTGTAGTCCACGATAAGCTTCTTAGTTTGCTTGACGTTGAGGGAGAGGTTATTAAAAAAAAAAAAAAAAAAAAAAATGGCGTTTTCATCTTTTGAGCTTCTAGTCATGAAATCTATGCAGCCTACTCAATCACTTTTTATAGCTACTGTTTACAGGCCTCCTGGGCCATATACAGCGTTCCTCTCTGAGTTTCCTGAATTCCTATCAGACCTTGTAGTCATAGCAGATCATATTCTAATTTTTGGTGATTTTAATATTCACATGGAGAAGTCCACAGACCCACTCCAAAAGTCTTTCGGAGCCATTATCGACTCAGTGGGTTTTGTCCAACATGTCTCTGGACCTACTCACTGCCACAGTCATACTCTGGACCTAGTTTTGTCCCATGGAATAAATGTTGTAGATCTTAATGTTTTTCCACAAAATCCTGGACTATCGGACCACCATTTTATTACATTTGCAATCGCAACAAATAATCTGCTCAGACCCCAACCAAGGAGCATCAAAAGTCGTGCTATAAATTCTCAAACAACACAAAAATTCATTGATGCCCTTCCAGACTCCTTCTGCCTACCCAAGGACGTCAGAGGACAAAAATCAGTTAACCACTTAACTGAGGAACTCAATTTAACCTTGCGCAATACCCTAGATGCAGTTGCACCCCTAAAAACGAAAAACATTTGTCATAAGAAACTAGCTCCCTGGTATACAGAAAATACCCGAGCTTTGAAGCAAGCTTCCAGGAAATTGGAACGGAAATGGCGCCACACCAAACTGGAAGTCTTCCGACTAGCTTGGAAAGACAGTACCGTGCAGTACCGAAGAGCCCTCACTGCTGCTCGATCATCCTACTTTTCCAACTTAATTGAGGAAAATAAGAACAATCCAAAATTTCTTTTTGATACTGTTGCAAAGCTAACTAAAAAGCAGCATTCCCCAAGAGAGGATGGCTTTCACTTCAGCAGTGATAAATTCATGAACTTCTTTGAGGAAAAGATCATGACCATTAGAAAGCAAATTACGGACTCCTCTTTGAATCTGCGTATTCCTCCAGGGCTTAGCTGTCCTGGATCTGCACAGCTCTGCGAGGGCCTGGGATCGGGAGAGACACTTAAGTGTTTTAGTACTATATCTCTTGACACAATGATGAAAATAATCATGGCCTCTAAACCTTCAAGCTGCATACTGGATCCTATTCCTACTAAACTGCTGAAGGAGCTGCTTCCTGTGCTTGGCCCTCCTATGTTGAACATAATAAACAGCTCTCTATCCACCGGATGTGTACCAAACTCACTAAAAGTGGCAGTGATAAAGCCTCTCTTGAAAAAGCCAAACCTTGACCCGGAAAATATAAAAAACTATCGGCCTATATCGAATCTTCCATTCCTCTCAAAAATTTTAGAAAAAGCTGTTGCGCAGCAACTCACTGCCTTTCTGAAGACAAACAATGTATACGAAATGCTTCAGTCTGGTTTTAGACCCCATCATAGCACTGAGACTGCACTTGTGAAGGTGGTAAATGACCTTTTAATGGCGTCAGACCGAGGCTCTGCATCTGTCCTCGTGCTACTAGACCTTAGTGCTGCCTTTGACACCATCGATCACCACATTCTTTTGGAGAGACTGGAAACCCAAATTGGTCTACACGGACAAGTTCTGGCCTGGTTTAGATCCTACCTGTCGGAAAGATATCAGTTTGTCTCTGTGAATGGTCTGTCCTCCGACAAATCAACTGTACATTTCGGTGTTCCTCAAGGTTCCGTTTTAGGACCACTATTGTTTTCACTATATATTTTACCTCTTGGGGATGTTATTCGAAAACATAATGTTAACTTTCACTGCTATGCGGATGACACACAGCTGTACATTTCAATGAAACATGGTGAAGCCCCAAAATTGCCCTCGCTAGAAGCCTGTGTTTCAGACATAAGGAAGTGGATGGCTGAAAACTTTTTACTTTTAAACTCGGACAAAACAGAGATGCTTGTTCTAGGTCCCAAGAAACAAAGAGATCTTCTGTTAAATCTGACAATTCATCTAGATGGTTGTAAAGTCGTCTCAAATAAAACTGTGAAGGACCTCGGTGTTACTCTTGACCCTGATCTCTCTTTTGACGAACATATCAAGACTGTTTCAAGGACAGCTTTTTTCCATCTACGTAACATTGCAAAAATCAGAAATTTTCTGTCCAAAAATGATGCAGAAAAATTAATCCATGCATTTGTTACTTCTAGGTTAGACTACTGCAATGCTCTATTTTCCGGCTACCCGGATAAAGCACTAAATAAACTTCAGTTAGTGCTAAATACGGCTGCTAGAATCCTGACTAGAACCAAGAAATTTGATCATATTACTCCAGTGCTAGCTTCCCTACACTGGCTTCCTGTTAAGGCAAGGGCTGATTTCAAGGTTTTACTGTTAA
The DNA here is from genome assembly GCF_020615455.1 of Coregonus clupeaformis. Classification (NCBI taxonomy): domain Eukaryota; kingdom Metazoa; phylum Chordata; class Actinopteri; order Salmoniformes; family Salmonidae; genus Coregonus; species Coregonus clupeaformis. Next base: position 3,571,705 of record NC_059215.1, read on the forward strand.
CCTATAAAGCGTTACATGGGCTTGCTCCTACCTATCTTTCCGAGTTGGTCCTGCCGTACATACCAATACGTACGCTACGGTCACAAGACGCAGGCCTCCTAATTGTCCCTAGAATTTCTAAGCAAACAGCGGGAGGCAGGGCTTTCTCCTATAGATCTCCATTTTTATGGAACAGTCTGCCTACCCATGTGAGAGACGCAGACTCGGTCTCAACCTTTAAGTCTTTACTGAAGACTTATCTCTTCAGTAGGTCATATGATTGAGTGTAGTCTGGCCCAGGAGTGTGAAGGTGAACGGAAAGGCTGGAGCAACGAACAGCCCTTGCTGTCTCTGCCGGGCCGGTTCCCCTCTCCACTGGGGTTCTCTGCCTCTAACCCTGTTGCAGGGGCTGAGTCACTGGCTTGCTGGTGCTCTTTCATGCCGTCCCTGGGAGGGGTGCGTCACTTGAGTGGGTTGAGTTACTGACGTGATCTTCCTGTCTGGGTTGGCGCCCCCCCTTGGTTTGTGCTGTGGTGGAGACCTCTGTGGGCTATACTCGGCCTTGTCTCAGGATTGTAAGTTGGTGGTTGGGGATATCCCTCTAGTGGTGCGGGGGCTGTGCTTTGGCGGAGTGGGTGGGGTTATATCCTTCCTGTTTGGCCCTGTCCGGGGTTTCTTCGGATGGGGCCACAGTGTCTCCGGACCGCTCCTGTCTCAGCCTCCAGTATTTATGCTGCAGTAGTTTATGTGTCGGGGGGCTGGGGTTAGTTGGTTATACCTGGAGTACTTCTCCTGTCTTATCCAGTGTCCTGTGTGAATTTAAGTATGCTCTCTCTAATTCTCTCGTTCTCTCTTTCTCTCTGAGAACCTGAGCCCTAGGACCATACGTCAGGACTACCGGGCATGATGACACCTTGCTGTCCCCAGTCCGCCTGGCCTTGCTGCTATTCCAGTTTCAACTGTTCTGCCTGCGGCTACGAAACCCCTACCTGTCCCAGACCTGCTGTTTTCAACTCTTTAATGATCGGCTATGAAAAGCCAACTGAGAGACCTGAGCCCTAGGACCATACGTCGGGACTACCGGCCGTGGTGACTCCTTGCTGTCCCCAGTCCGCCTGGCCTTGCTGCTATTCCAGTTTCAACTGTTCTGCCTGCGGTTATGGAACCCCTACCTGTCCCAGACCTGCTGTTTTCAACTCTTAATGATCGGCTATGAAAAGCCAACTGAGATTTATTCCTGATTATTATTTGACCATGCTTGTCACTTATGAACATTTTTGAACATCTTGGCATGGTTCTGTTATAATCTCCACCCGGCACAGCCAGAAGAGGACTGGCCACCCCTCATAGCCTGGTTCCTCTCTAGGTTTCTTCCTAGGCTTTCGCCTTTCTAGGGAGTTTTTCCTAGCCACCGTGCTTCTACACCTGCATTACTAGCTGTTTGGGGTTTTAGGCTGGGTTTCTGTACAGCACTTCGAGATATTAGCTGATGTAAGAAGGGCTATATAAAATAAAATTGATTGATTATCCTGGCACCACTCCGCCAGGGCTCTAACCTCCTCCCTGTAGGCTGTCTCGTCATTGTTAGCAATCAGGCCTACCACTGTCGTGTCGTCAGCAAACTTGATGATTGAGTTGGAGTTGTGCGTGGCCACGCAGTCATGGGTGAACAGGGAATAAAGGAGGGGGCTGAGCACACACTCCTGGGTGGCCCTCGTGTTGAGGATCAGCGTGGCGGAGGTGTTGTTGAAAGTTGACCTCAAAGTTATCTGGGAGCTAGCAACAGGGCGACCATCGCAGGCGTCATCTTGTGTGAAGGTCCACCTGTCTTGTGAGCAGAGCAGCAGAGTTCACTTCAAATCCACTTCAATTTGTTTTATGGTTAGGACTGAGTGCAGGTCAAATGTGTCCATAAATGTTTAAAGTTGACCATTTTGTAATGGAACGTGCTTGAATCAAGGGCAGTTGCGATAGGAAAGAAGGTGTGAAGTCCATTTAAGGATATCACTGTTTCTACCTGAGGAGGCAGGAAGTTCACCCCCAAACTGGATGTTATTTCTAAATGCCACTCTTCCTCAAACTTTGACCTCATATGGAACAGAGGTTGAAGTGAAAGATGTAGCCAGAACTGGTGAGTCACGATGAGATTCTCTCTGAAAACGTGTGCTTTGGATCCAACACAAGGGAAAAGGGTTAGGGGTTGTTCCATGTCATTTCAGCAAGCCATGACACCCATCATCTCCAATTGTTCTGAATAGTTCTCTGTAGTTAGAAACAGATAAGATTAGCATTCCAGCAACATTATTTTGTTGTTAGACAATTTTAACTCTGAAAAATTAAGCTAGTTGATTTCACCTAAATTGGCCATTTCAATTGATAGTATTCATATAATATTCAATAAATATAGTGCCCAACATCCGATTTGCACAAAACTCTTCTTAACAATGATGTAGATGTGAGGAATCCAAATAAATGGTCAAAAGCCACCTACAGACCCCCCAAACCCCACACCAAGCCCACCCCAATGGCCAGTATACAGTATCAGTTCTCTATGTTTGGTGGGGGTTTTTCCGTTCAGAGAAATTAACCATTAAAGTCACTTGCATTTTCCCCATAGATCACAATATCTACTAAGCTAACATAATATCTACTAAGCTAACATATATAACTGTTTTAAGATGGTCATAAAATGGATAATTTAGCCATTTGGTTTGGAATTTTAGGAACCCTGTAGGTATAAAAACAAATATATGAAACAATTTTTTTATGAAACATTGAATTTGGCCGTTACTGCTATAGTCCATAGAAACGATTTGAATAACACATTTGTACATGGCAAAACAGATAATAAGAAATAATAAGAAATAACGTTTTGAAGTATTCGTTCTATATCTGAGAGACTTAAGAAAACTCTGAATGTATTTTATTTTTTAGACCCATGTTTAGTCACTTTATTCATGGTACTTTTTACCCCATATGCACGTTGTGCCATTTTTACAGCCTGGTACTGGGTTATCTTCATATGACTCCCCAGAAGCTTGTGTGCGTCATAGAGCAAAACAACCGACACCTTCATGTTCGTCAGAGTCTCCCCTTTCCATATTGATTTGTAGCTCAAATGGTTCGGTCTGGACAGTTGGCTTTGTGAGAAGACGTCTTCGAAATTAGGACGTTCACGACAGAGTTCACGTCTTCGAAATTAGGACGTTCACGACAGAGTTCAGACGACTGCCGTAAAACTTGTGGATGTCATAGAGCAAAACAGTTCATGAGAGTCATATTTTAATGGTCGTGACTTATTAGTTTAGCTGAAACGTTTTGGGTTTTAAAGACTATTTCATGATGATTTTCTTGTAGAAAAACACCGCTTTCACAAACCCCATGTTACAGAATAGGCGCAAGCTTTATATCGTCGGAAAGAGGGGATTGCGCTGCAGCCAACAGTAAGTCTAACATAAACACACGGGGAGCAATTCAATATTCAAAAAGACGTCACCGTCCGGGTGCGTCAATCGACTCTAGGAGTTAGTGCTGAGCGATTAGCCGAAATGTCGGTTTATTTTTGGTTTTTAAAAAGCTAATTGATTATTTTAATTCCATTTAGTTTTTTTTTATATCCGTGAGCTCAACGCACAAATCAAGCATGAACTGCGGGACGTTATAGGAAGGTGTAGTTTTCAACAGGTTAATATTCATCATAGTTAGCGCAGAAAACGTGGTAATTAACTATAATGACAAGAATCCATTGTGCCTACAGCTGCCTGTTTTTATTGGTCCTTGCATGACAAGCCTGTGGGGCCAGCCTGGCAGACAGACAGACACAGAGAGGAAAGGAGGGAGTGGGAAGGAAGGTGTCGCGAACGAGATGGATATAGAGAGCAGTTGCTTAGGTATCTCTGCACGACACTACATCTAATTGATAGTTGTTATTCAGCAGTCTTAAAAGTATGCCTTATCTACTTTGAATAACTACTGAAATAGTGATTTTGTCGGACAGCAGGCAGCTAGCCAGCTAGGCTACTAGACTGAATAGGATGACTCTTTGGGGAGCACAGAGATTGATGGCTGGTTGGCTGCTACTGCCAGAGCAGAGATGAGATGATGACTTGGAATTAAATAATAAGTCATCAAATATTTGTTTAAATATACACAAAAACTGAAATATGTTATTAAAGTAATGTGAATATAGGATGCTTTATTAATTGAGTTTGTATTAATTAAATAACAAAGTCATCATCATACTAAAAAGCAATATCTAATATGCACAACCAAAATATTTAAAGTAATGTGAATAAATGGTTAGAGCCCTAATAAGTGATAGTAATGGGCAGTCACTACCATCAATTGTTTTATTCTTTGTTGTTACAGAATTCGACCCACATAATCCCTTTTATTGTTTAAAAAAAATCCTAACAAAAATTGAAAAACGTGATTATTTTTCTAAAACCAAACCGAAGCCGAACCCACCTCAAAAAGCACTAATCGCTCATCCCTATTAGGGGGTTAAGTGAAAGTAGCAGGTTTCGCCCACTAGATGCCCTTTTCCTTCTACTGGCCTTTTGTCCATTTTGCTGGTCTCTTGTGTTTATCAAATCTATCACAACATTTTCTTTGCAACTTTGGGTAGAAAACCAATAGTTTTGCTCATGAGGCGGCAGGTAGCTTAGTGGTTAAGAGCGTTGTGTCAGTAACCGAAAGGTCGCTGGTTCTAATCCCCGAGCCGACTAGGTGAAAAATCTGCCGATGTGCCCTTGAGCAAGGCACTTAACCCTAATTGCTCCTGTAAGTCGCTCTGGATAAGAGCGTCTGCTAAATGACAATAAAAAATAAAATAAAATGATGAAAATCAATTGTGTGGTTATGCTCACAAATCAAGCCAGTCCTCCATGAAAGCAATTCAGTTTGTTATTTTCTTAGCAACCTAATGCTTCAACCCAATTCTTCTTGAATAGTCCAACAAGTGGCAGCTCTCTGAGAGGGCTATTCCTATTGTGCAATTCTCATATGAAGCCCCAAAATTTGATGGAGAAATGGGCTAGTAACTCAAATGTTCTGACAAACCTAATAAAATAATACAATTATAAACCATTGTGTTTTTTTTGTTTTTTTTTATACAATTATTACAAAACATCTCTATATGTTGTGTGATTAGTGACATTTACCATTATACCTGTGGGAACTTTACAAGGATTATCCACACGTGTTTCAATGTTCATTGCCTTTGCTTGCAAACTACAAAATAATGGGGTATAGCCCTGTAAAAAAGGTCGAAAACAGGAGAGCAAAATACCCAAGTCAACATGAGGTAGTGTCCCATTGAATACTGAGCCAACTCTGGGTGATGACATCACAGGAGGGTAAAGGTCACGGTCAACACCAATGTCCATAATAACCATGCTCCCATGAATAGTAATAATACTATACTGCAGTGAAGTACACCACATATTCAGTAGGAATTATTTATATAGTGACATTTACATTTTTTTTCATTTAGCAGACGCTCTTATCCAGAGCGACTTACAGTTAGTGAGTGCATACATTTTTTTTTATACTGGCCCCCCGTGGGAATCGAACCCACAACCCTGGCGTTGCAAACGCCATGCTCTACCGATCAGGTCAGATCCCAAAGACTTACCTTTTCATGTCCTGCTGCTGCAGTGCTGCTGCCCTCTCTGCAATTTCCAACTTCCCCCCTCTTCTCTGTGTTGTTTTGAACCTCTTCCATAGACCTGACTGTCTTAGAAATCTTAAAAAACAACAGTGTCCCCGTGCCAGGCCCCCTGGGCAAACCTGTTACCTCAATCACACTTTCCAAGAAGCTTCATTTAGCTTAGCAGGCACCACTAAGCACTCAGTCTGTTATTGTAACCGTTTTAGCGACTCCACTGCAGTGAAGAGTTGAAGCATTTACACATCTCAGACCGGTGAGGTAGTCATGTTCGAGGCATGCAGGAATGGTGTTCATCCCTCTACATATGAGACTGGCACAAAATGGACATCCTTGAGTGCATCCCTCCATAGAACTTTTGTGCTGTTTTCTTTTTTTCCCCTCTACCTTGTTCACTTGTGCAAAACTGGGGTCAGGTCAGTAACATCAAAGAGGATGTGAAGCCAAGACGATTCATTCATAGCATTATCTGTCACACTTTTTTTGCATTGTTGTTCCTATGGAAATATTTCCTGTCTTAGTAATAAGTGTCTTTGACGACATTGGTCATAGGAAAAATAGACAAGTGATTTCACGAGGGAGGCAATGGGATATGACAATCACAGAACTGTTTACATGCAGTGTCTCGAGTGTCTCATCAGTAATGATTTTTGCTTGCCATTTAAAACTTTATTTAGGCTGGCATTGCTGCACTGCCAAGGCTATATATTTGCTAATTTACCCATTTTCTTTAGCTTTTCTGTAGTATTTAATGTAATAAATTAAAGGATCATTCAATTATTTCAAGATAACCATAAGGTTTACTTGATTTTCGCTACATAGTTGTCAATTTCTGGGTGGTCTCTTGCTAGATGGTGTTAACTTGGCCTTTATTGTTAAAGTATAACATAAACGTAATATTGATAAAGATTATTCAATTTAAAGGCTCGGTAGCATAAACGTAACCACATGTAACATATGGATTTGTATTAGAATACGCATCAAAAGTCCCAATGCAAAGTGACACCTCACTTTCCAAACTTACCGATTGAAGGCTGAGTTAGCTACCAAAGTCAAAGAAGAGCCAAGGCGAGGCCTTCAGAGGGAGAGGATGTTTCACCGGCCAAGGGAGAGTCAGCTAATCCAAAAGATGTAAATCCATATTGACTTTACCCGGTTTGTCTCCATCAATGCTGACACTGGCAATGTACTGGTAGGTTGGTAGGAAATAGAGGTTGCAGGCTTCACATTCATGCTCGTCACAGCATCTGGTTTCAGTCAGTCTCATTCCGAATCCTGCCTTCCACTGGTTAGACTAAGCCATCGAAAGTCCTCCGGGGTGAAATGAGCACCACATACAGTAGACGTGCACATGGTTCCCATACTCCAACCCGCTCGCTTCAACCAGATAAACCGGTCCCACTTCAAAGCTAGCTTCTCATTTTTGGGCCACAAATGAGTCGTAACCCCGTTCTTGTGGGTATTACTGCACTATGTGGGTATAACTGCACTAGCTACGAATGATGGAAAACTACTACAACGCTCGCTCGCTTGACTACCACTACCAAACGCACAGGAGAAGACGAGATACAATTTTTCGCATGAATTTATATGGCTTCATTATAAATGATATGGCTTTTTCTTTGTTTGGAATGTAATTACATGCTGGCATGGCTAGTAGCTAACGTTAGCCAGCTGGAACTAGCTAGGTAGCACCAGTTCTCCAAATTATGTTGAGAAATAGTGCATTGTAGTAGTTCCAAAGATATCCGGAAATAAGTTAATAAATATCTAAAAACCCTAAAACATGACTATGTTTGTAATTATAGGTAACCCGTGACTAGCGTAGACTGGTGTAGCGTAGGTAGCCTAGCTGTTAGAGCGTTGGGACAGTAACTGAAAGGTTTCTTGTTCAAATTCCTGAGCCGGCGAGGTGGAAAAATCTGCCGTTCTGCCGTTGAGTAAGGCAGTTAACCCCCACAACAACTGCTCCCCGGGCGCCGATGACGTGGACGTTGATTATGGCAGCCCCCCGCACCTCTGTGATTCAGAGGGGTTGGGTTAAATGCGGTAGACATTTTCGGTTGAATGCATTCAGTTGTGCAACTAGGTATGCCCTTTCTCACTAAGTTATTAAGTCTTTGACCACACTGTGTTGTTACTTAGGTGAGTAAAAACTCATGGTTCCTAACCTTTAAGGAATTCATTTTATAACAAGACTAAATAAATGGAAAGCTACTTGCAGTGGGACCTAACCTTCCGCTAAAGCTAACGGATCATCGTTAAAGGCAAGCAATCAATTTCCCTGCACTTGAATCTTTGTGTTTTCCATTGATCAGCCTTGTTAGCTTTAACATGATAACAAGCGCATTGTTCCCCTCAGGCTTTCAACGTACCCATTAGGCCTCTCTTTCTCCATTTTGAATGAGTCTGCATTTAAGGGTCTTTAGACTGCTTAGCCACCACCCAGTGAGCATGATGTCTTTCCTCACCCAGACAGTCTATCCCCTATCCCCTCCTAATCTCCTCAGGGCACATCAGAGGAGAACCAGTTTAATAACTCATCCTGTTCCCAAACAGTATAGTAGTGAATCCCATGTCACTCTAATTGGCAGGGGTTCAATATGCCTGGCTTGATGTCAGCTTTTTTATTGAATGATGTTAATTTACTTTTATAAACGGCGCTATTTGGTCGAATTAAGTAACTTTTAAACTATAAAGAGCTGTTCTCAAATCCAAGGCAGTAGTAGTGGAGTGTTGTATCACAGTGTATTCGGTAAACGTTATATATTACGGATCTCGTCCATTGTTACACTGAGTGACGTTTTTCTGTCAAAAGAGACTTCCAAGTACGAGCTCTGCAGTCTGGGTACTAGCACAGGATTTCCCAAATCCTACCCTTCCTGCCTTCTCTGAAACATACCCACTCCCCTTTATCCCCCTCCTCTTCTCCTCCCCTCTCACCCCCCACCCTCCCACATTCAGGAAATGGGAGCCCTGCCAGAAGCCCTCTCTGTTTCCGGGAATCTGTCCCACAATGCTGCAGTGTAGTAAGTTGGCTTTGACGTGAACGCCATTGTTCAAAGTGCAGGCCCCATTGTCTGAGAGAAGGAACAGCAACAAAAACAAAAACCACCCGCGGAAGGATGTGGAGGGGTAAAGAGAGAGAGAGAGAGGGGCCTGTGCTATTTATATGAATATCCCTCCCAGCCTCCTCCTATCTGTCAGACTTAGGGATCAGGGTAGGGTAAGGATCTACATGTTTGATATTTTAACCAGTGGAACAACTTGAAGCCAGAGGGTGCCTGAGGACATGGGGCTTATGTTGGCATCGTCACACCACCGCCCTTTTGATTATGAAATTAATTACTGTGGGTCTTGAGTCATTTCTGGTCCCCCTGTGTTATGGTGGTGGTGGTGATCCTGTGTTGTGTAAGCAGAGGATGACAGATGTTCCTATGATAGTGCACTCTGCTGGTTGGCAGCATTTTATGGGCAGTACCGGCAGCAACTTGGCAAGGTCAGTTTAGAGGTGGGGGAGTTAGAAGCTAGCTGTGGCTCATTGAGGATGTCACTGCACCACTACCAGAAACACAAACCTAAGTATACAGAAACATGCAGATGACAAGGGAGACAAGAGCTTATTCATAAAGTGCATCAGAGTAGGAGGGCTGATCTAGGGTGTACAGGGGGGACCTAATCCTGGATCAGCACTTATACTCGAAGATGCTTTATGAATACAGGCCCTGGTTACCCCGGGAACTGTTCATTTACTGTATATACGTATCATTTCTGAAAATGTATGTTTATTGTGTAACATTCTTGATGTAGCATGCAATGCAATCAAAAGTTGTAGAATATAGTCACGTGGTAGCAAATGAAGAATATCAGGGTGAACATTGGGTCGGTTTCTCAAACCCAGATTGAGCCTATTCCTGGACTAAAAAGCACTTTTAATAGATTCTCTATTGAACATGTTTTAGTACAGATACAGGCTTAATCAGGGTCTGGGAAACCAGCATATTTTTGCTAGAACATTACACTTGTTGCTTGATTTAACACTTCTGTACCTCACAGAGGTCCAAATTCTACAGGCCCAAGGGGTCTTCATACAGTTGACGAAAATTAACCTGTCTAGAAAAAATCTGAATAGGCATCACAATATAGAATTAGAACAGGACTTCACCAATGACAAATAGTAGTATGGGGGTGGCAGGTAGCTTAGTGGTTAAGAGCGTTGTGCCAGTAACCGAAAGGTCGCTGGTTCTAATCCACGAGCCGACTAGGTGAAAAATCTGTCGATGTGCCCTTGAGCAAGGCACTTAACCCTAATTGCTCCTGTAAGTCGCTCTGGATAAGAGCGTCTGCTAAATGACAAAAAAAAAATAAAAAAAAATTGCATAATAGTTTTCTAATCCTTTCTCATCTTTGTTTTCACAGGATTCCCAAAAAAGCAACCAGGTAAGTTGTTTCCTTGTTTCGGTAATGTTTGTCCACATTGTTCATCACAAAGGACTGCAATCATGACATCCAGACGAATATCTCCATATAACTAGAACGTCTTACCACAAAATAAACCATACGCCCCCAAGAGTTGGGACACCTGGTATGCGTCCGAAATGGAACCTTATTAGATGCAGCCCTGTATTTGAGTGGATTTAGCCCGATGTGATTAGGCTTTAGGACCCCATACCGTGCCTGACACTCTGCTCAGCATGTTAAGATTACACTTAATGTGTCTAGAATCTGACAATGCAGACTTTTTCCTCAAGCATAGACATTTGGCTGTCTACCTTGTCTGGTAAAATAGATGAAGTGTTTGTAAGTCCTTGGTGTCTAAGATCCAGTATGTCTGAGAGAGTATTGTTGCAGATAATATGTGGAAGTGTGAGATATTGAATGATATATTACATGTGAGTTATTTTTACGTCTTATGGTTTGGATGTCAAATTTGATTGGTCGCATACACATGTTTAGAAGATGGCATTGCGTATGCAGTGAAATGCTTGTGTTCATAGCGCCAACATTGCAGTAAAATCTAACAATACACAACAATACATACAAATCTAAAAGTAAAATAATGGAATTAAGAAATATATAAATATTAGGACGAGCAATGTCGGAGTCCGGAGTATAAATCAATATGAGTTGAAGTCGGAAGTTTACAGTTTACATACACCTTAGCCAAATACATTTAAACTCAGTTTTTCACAATTCCTGACATTTAATCCTAGTAATTATTCCCTGTCTTAGGTCAGTTAGGATCACCACTTTATTTTAAGAATGTGAAATGTCTGAATAATAGTAGAGAGTGATTTATTTCAGCTTTTATTTCTTTCATCACATTCCCAGTGGGTCAGAAGTTTACATACACTCAATTAGTATTTGGTAGCATTGCCTTTAAATTGTTTAACTTGGCTCAAACGTTTCGGGTAGCCTTCCACAAGCTTCCCACAATAAATTGGGTGAATTTTGGCCCATTCCTCCTGACAGAGCTGGTGTAACTGAGTCAGGTTTGTAGGCCTCCTTGCTCGCACACGCTTTTCAGTTCTGCCCACACATTTTCTATAGGGTTGAGGTTAGGGCTTTGTGATGGCCACTCCAATACCTTGACTTTGTTGTCCTTAAGCCATTTTGCCACAACTTTGGAAGTATGCTTGTGGTCATTGTCCATTTGGAAGACCCGTTTGCGACCAAGCTTTAACTTCCTGACTGATGTCTTGAGATGTTTCTTCAATATATCCACATAATTTTCCTTCCCCATGATGCCATCTATTTTGTGAAGTGCACCAGTCCCTCCTGCAGCAAAGCACCCCCACAGCATGATGCTGCCACCCCTGTGCTTCACGGTTGGGATGGTGTTCTTCGGCTTGCAAGCGTCCCCCTTTTTCCTCCAAACATAACGATGGTCATTATGGCCTGAGGACATTTCTCCAAAAAGTATGATCTTTGTCCCCATGTGCAGTTGCAAACTGTAGTCTGGCTTTTTATGGCGGTTTTGGAGCAGTGGCTTCTTCCTTCCTGAGCGGCCTTTCAGGTTATGTCGATATAGGACTCGTTTTACTGTGGATATAGGTACTTTTGTATCTGTTTCCTCCAGCATCTTCACAAGCTGCTGTTGTTCTGGGATTGATTTGCACTTTTCGCACCAAAGTACGTTCATCTCTAGGAGACAGAACGCGTCTCCTTCCTGAGCGGTATGACGGCTGTGTGGTCCCATGGTGTTTATACTTGCACACTGTTGTTTGTACAGATGAACGTGGTGCCTTCAGGCGTTTGGAAATTGCTCCCAAGGATGAACCAGACTTGTGGAGGTCTACAATTTGTTTTCTGAGGTCTTGGCTGATTTCTTTTGATTTTCCCATGATGTCAAGCAAAGAGGCACTGAGTTTGAAGGTAGGCCTTGAAATACATCCACAGGTACACCTCCAATTGACTCAAATGATGTCAATTAGCCTATCAGAAGCTTCTAAAGCCATGACATCCTTTTCTGGAATTTTCCAAGCTGTTTAAAGGCACAGTCAACTTAGTGTATGTAAACTTCTGACCCACTGGAGTTGTGATGCAGTGAATTATAAGTCAAATAACCTGTCTGTAAACAATTGTTGGAAAAATTACTTGTGTCATGCACAAAGTAGATATCCTAACCAACTTGCCAAAACTATAGTTTGTTAACAAGAAATGTGTGGAGTGGTTGAAAAACTAGTTTTAATGACTCCTACCTAAGTGTATGTAAATTCCAACTTCAACTGTATGTATATGTGTGTGATGTATAGACATTATGGACAGTATGTGGATAGAATATATAGTATACAGTATGTAAAGAATACGTGGATAGAATAGTATATTTACAGCAATAGTTGAATAGGATGGACTTGACTAGAATACAGTATATACATATGAAATGGGTAAAACAGTATGTTAACATTATTAAAGTGAAAACGAAAAGGAGAGTTTTTGTACCTAATTGTGCTACGATGCTCTGAGATTCGTACTTTTAATATGCGCTTTGTTTTACCCACATAATTTCTACCACAAGGACAAGTTATAAGATAAATAACTGCCTTAGTGGAGCACGTAATAACACCTTTGATTGGGATATGTTTCCCTGTTTGGGGGTGTTTGAAGGATCTACATTTGTAAGTGCCATTGCATTGAGCGCAGCCATTACACTTGTAGTTTCCATCCGGTAGAGGCGCAAATAAACGTTGTGCAGGGATATTTAGGGGTGGTAAATCAGAGTTTACCAATTGATCTCTGAGATTTCTGCCTCACCAGAATACGACCAAGGGAGGGTCCGAAAACACATTACTGATACTGTCATCGGATCTTAGAATGTGCCAATGTTTGTGAATGATTCCCTTAATTTGTTCAGAGCACTTTGAATAGCGTGTAGTTAGAATGCAAGAATGCTTCTTTTTACGAGACTGTCTTTGAAAGAGATCAGGTGTCGATTTGTTTTGAATTTTCTCAATGGCAGTATTAATCAGACCATTTTTGTACCCCCTCTCCTTGAATTTTCTTTGCGTCTCAGCCATATTTATGTTGAAATCTGATTGTTTTTTGCAAATTCTTTTGATTCGACAGAATTGGCTGTAGGGCAAACTGTTTTTCAAGGGAAGCGGGTGACAACATTATCAAAGTGACCAGTGTTCGATTATTAAAGTGACCAGTGTTCCATGTCTATGTACATAGGGCAGCAGCCTCTAAGGTGCAGGGATGAGTAACTGGGTGGTAGCAGGCTAGTGACAGTGACTAAGTTCAGGGTAGGGTACTGTGTGGAGGCCGGCTAGTGATGGCTATTTAACAGTCTGATGGCCTTGAGATAGAAGCTGTTTTTCAATCTCTTGGTCCCAGCTTTAAAGCACCTGTACTGACCTCACTTTCTGGATGATAGCTGTTGTGTCTAGACAGATGCGTCAAGTCTGTTTTTCCTGTGTGTGTGTGTGTGTGTGTTTGTGTGTGTCTGTCTGTGTGTATGTGTGTGTTACTCACCATGCCATCTGTGTTTTTGTGTTCCCAGGACCCCTAGCATTCTCAGCAAGGACCACCCCCCAGACAAGAAACCTAAGAGTGACAAAAACACAGTGCCACCTGTGCATGAGTTCGACCCTACAGGTAAGAGTTTGACTCTAGAGGTAGAAGCTGTTCAGGTGCCTTTTGGTCCCAGACTTGGCACTCTGGTACTGCTTGCCATGCGGTAGCAGAGTGAACAGTCTATGGCTTTGGTGGCTGGGGTCTTTGACAATGTTTCGGGCCCGTCAGAAAGTCCAGGATCCAGTTGCAGAGTTCAGTCCCAGGGTCCCGAGCTTGGTGATGAGCTTGAAGGGGACTATGGTGTTGAACGCTGAGCTGTAGTCAATAAACAACATTCTCACATAGATATTCCTCTTGTCAATGTGGGAGACAGCAGTGTGGAGTGCAATAGAGATTGCGTCATCTGTGGATCTGTTGGGGCGGTATGCTAATTGAAGTGGGTCCAGGATGTCTTGGATGATAATAATAATAATAATAATATGCCATTTAGCAGACGCTTTTATCCAAAGCGACTTACAGTCATGCGTGCATACATTTTTTTTTGTGTATGGGTGGTCCCGGGGATCGAACCCACTACCTTGGCGTTACAAGCGCCGTGCCATGACCAGCCTTTCAAAGCATTTCATGGTTACAGATATGAGTACTACCGGACGATAGTCGGTTAGGCAGGTTACCTTTGAGTTCTTAGGAACACGGACAATGGTGGTCTGCTTGAAACATGTTGGGATTACAGACTGGGACAAGTAGATTTTGAAAATATGCGTGAAGACACTTGCCAGCTGGTCTGCACATGCTCTGAGAATGCGCCCTGGTATTCTGTCTGGCCCAGCAGCCTCTCGAGTGTTAACCTGTTTAAAAGTCTTAATCACATCAGCCACGGAGAGCGAGATCACACAGTTGTCCGGGACAGCAGGGGCTCTCATGCCTACCTCAGTGTTGTTTGCCTCGAAGCGAGCATAGAAGGAATTCAGCTCATCTGGGAGGTTTGTGTCACTGGGCAACTCATGGCTGGGTTTCCCTTTGTAATCCATAATAGTCTACAAACCCTGCCACATCCGACGAGCTTCGGAGCCGGTGTAGTAGAATTCTATCTTAGTCTTATATTGACCTTTTCCATGTTTGATGGCTCGTCGGATGTCGTAGCGGGCTTTCTTGTAAGTGTCCATGTCTGTGTCCCATTCCTCGAAAGCTGTAGAGGGAGGGACAAAAGCAAACATTGCCCCCTCCCTAACTGATAGTGGAGTGGTAGATGCCCACTTTCCCTTATGGCTCAGCTCAGGTGCCTAATTACACCATAGACATATACACTGAGTGTACACAACATTAGGAACACCTGCTCTGTCCATGACATATACTGACCAGGTGAAAGCTATGATCCCTTATTGATGTCACCTGTTAAATCCACTACAGTCAGTGTAGATGAAGGGGAGGAAACAGGTTAAAGAAGGATTTTAAAGCATTGAGACAATTGAGACATGGATTGTGTATGTGTGCCATTCAGAGGGTGAATGGGCAAGAAAAAATATTGAATGCCTTTGAACAGGGTATGGTAGTAGGTGCCAGGCGCACCGGTTTGAGTGTGTCAAGAACTGCAGGGTTTTTCACACTCAACATTTTCCCGTGTGTATCAAGAATGGTCCACCACCCAAAGGAGATCCAGCCAACTTGACACAACTGTGGGAAGCATTGGAGTCAACATGGGCCGGCATCCCTGTGGAACGCTTTTGACACCTTGTAGAGTCCATGCCCTGACGAATTGAGGCTGTTCTGAGGGCAAACGGGGGTGCAACTCAATATTAGGAAGATGTTTCTAATGTTTTGTCCCTTAGTGTATATCATTTACACACACACACAAACACACACGTCAGCTCAGACAGATCCAGGTCAGAGAGGCCCAGCTCATGAGCTCCATCAGCAGCAGAATGGAAAATGAATGTGTTTATGCAACAAATGTTAGTGCATTGAATCGTATCGCATCAAACCGAATCGCATCGATTCGTTCCTCTAATCAAACCGAATCGCACCGAATCATTAAAAAAATAATAATATCGGAGCCCATGTATCTAACTACGTATCAATTCATCTTGAAAGGCCTTTAGTCTCCCATTGACATCAATGCATGCTGAAGACAATCATTTGTTATCGGCCCCTTTAGGACTGTAAACTTGTCATTGATCCTGCGGTAGGTAGCACTCCAATTCTCTCACTTACACATATTTGATAATTGAACGTTAATTTTGCAGTGTCTCGACGTGAGAAAGTGCTGCGGTGACATGCTATATCCTAGGTGAGAGCTGTAGTGCTTTAATACCAGTGTTGTATTCACTAGACACCAAACCGAAGAAAACAAACCGAAGCGTGGTGGGACTACCTTGTCCAATAAGAAAGGTTCATTTTTGTTTTCCATAGCAAACCGTTTTTCAACGTAAAATGTTTCACAACGAAAACAACATTATTTTTGCCTCCCACAATGTACCTGTTGCCTATAGTCCGAGACTGTTAATGAATATGACCCTGATATTAAAGCTCCACTCTGGAGACCAGGAGCTAATGTTTGGTCTGGGGTGGGGGGTGAAATGGGAGCACCGTGGCTCCCCAGCTGACAGACGGATAAACAGCCAGCACCAGGCTGATGCTTATCTTCTGTTAGGCTGGGGAAATGCCAGCAGCAGCAAGATTAAACACACACATTATCACACACACACACACACACACACACACACACACACACACACACACACACACACACACACACACTCACACAGTCACAGTAATACTTGCACACATGTCACTGCTGCTGGAGTTTGAGGTTGAAAGTGCACTAGTCATGTGATGAGGTAGTCTGCTCTAGACTATGTGAAAGGCTTTCTTGGAGTGACTATTCAATGCCCTAGTGACAGCATGTTTCCTAGTCAAAGCTGTTTGTAGTGTAAATGTATCCTCAGTACTGGGCGTTGTCGCTTTGAAAACTGTTCTTCTCACTGAGTTCTACTCAATGATAAATTGGACTAAACAGAGAAGTGGTATGGTGTCTACTACACTAAGGTTCCAGGTCTGAATTTTAATTATGCTAAACAGTAATGGTGTTGTAACATTCACCGCTGGTGTAAAAAATGCCCTCATAGGATATTCTGAATGGATAGTCTGGTACCACAGAAGGTTGTTAGTGTATTGTAAATGTTACTTGTAGGTCTAGGGAATGATGAAAACATGCCATTAAGCCTAACAATATACAGTATATATCAGTGTATCTCAAACTCCAGTCCATGGTATGTTGCTGACCGGTCCCTGAGACTCTAATCTGGTCAGTTATACAGAGCTAGTTTTAATGTAAGCTGTCCCGCAAGGAGGAAAAAACTAGTACAAAAAAGGTTGAGAAACATTTATCTTCATGCCTTCTTTTTCTTTGTATGAGCGCCATTTTAGGCTTGGCCTTCCTCAGAATCCTTCTTCTTTTGAATACTGCTCATCTTTTTTAACATTCATAACCTCAGTTACCTTCATTTCAGTTTTGTTTGTTTTCAAGGGTGCGTTATCTAAAACAATTACTAATTGCAACAAAATTCAGACTGACTGCTCACACTGTAAGGTGCATAGTCACACTGGTAAGAAAGACTTTCACTCACCCCCCCCCCCCCCCCTGGCACTAGGCTTTTTCACATTTCACCTATAACTTATCCCATCTGGCACTAGGGTTTTTTTCACATTTCACCTATAACTTATCCCCCTGTTGTTCACTCACGTCCTACACCTTTGTTCTCAGTTTATTTTATTTTGATTCAACTCACCTTTGCCTTTCATTGCCCTGGCAGTGAACTTTCCCACAGTGTTTGACAAACATTGTCTGGATGTTTTAGTGTTACCTGGCCAGAGCAGCGAGAAGGAAGATGTTTGGGTTGATGAGGGAACGCTACCAGGAGGATTTGAGGGGGGAAAGATGCACATGTTTAAGTCAATGTATGACGACTCCTATTTAGGCCTGAAAAATAATGTCAGTCTGAAATTTTAAAGGGGCAGTTCAGCCAAATTATCTATTTATTTACATGCTTTGGTGTCGTTAAACTAGCTACTGCCACCAAACGTTAATGTTAGAATTTTGTATCCAAAAACCTATGTATGTCAATGTCCACCAGTTAGCATGCTTTCAATTTCATGTCCAGAATATCTCTGAAAGGGATTGTGTTGCCCAATGACCTTGATGTGGGTCCCGTGTAGCTCAGTTGGTAGAGCATGGTGTTTGCAATGCCAGGGTTGTGAGTTCGATTCCCACGGGGGACCAGTATGAAAATGTATGTACTCACTAACTGTAAGTTGCTCTGGATAAGAGCGTCGACTAAAATGTAAAAAGATGTGATTTGGGCATGACATTTAAAGCATGCTAACTGGTGGACATGAACTTACTTTTGTTCTTGGCTAGAAAATGCTAATATAGCAGGGATTTTTCTGTATCAAAGTGGGGCTTAGGTGGTGGGCGTGGCAAATGGCATGGTGGGCGTGGCAAGTGGCAGGTAGCTTAGTGGTTAAGAGCATTGGGCCAGTAATCAAAAGGTCGCTGGTTCGAATCCCCGAGCCGACTAGGTGAAAAATCTGTCGATGTGCCCTTGAGCAAGGCACTTAACCCTAATTGCTCCTGTAAGTCGATAAAATGTTGCTGTTTTAAAGCGAATTTCATGCAATTCTACACATTTTGCCATGGGAATTTCCTGCATTTCTACACGTTTTGCCATGACTTATGCCACGTTCTTATGCTATCTGAGTGCCACAAACATTATAACAAAATCAGTGGGGGCCCCATGTCATTACAAAAATACTCCTGAATGCATCATTATTGTTTATTTTTTTTTATTCTCCCTGACTGTCTAGCTTTTATTTTGGTGATTGCTAGTTCTCAAAGATGATATTATTTTAAAAAATGTATAGGTCCATTATCTTTTCGCAAACGTCATATGAAGTTTACACTGAAAACTATTTTCCATCCCTAAAATAACTTTCTAAAAAATAGAAAAAGGTGTCCCATAAAGAACACCTTGGCAGTCCGCCCAATACTTTTACATTTTAGTCATTTAGCAGACGCTCTTATCCAGAGCGACTTACAGTTAGTGAGTGCATACATATTTTTTTTCACACTGGCCTCCCGTGGGAAACGAACCCACAACCCTGGCATTGCAAGCGCCATGCTCTACCAACTGAGCTACACGGGACCGTTTCTATGTTGAAAGAAGTATGTACAGTATCAGTTTAATAAAACCAAAGCAAGGATTGCAGTCTTTCTTTCTTCATAGACTGCTTTTAAGGTAAGGTAACAAATATGTGCATTTTAAATTTGGCTGAACTGTCCCTTTAAAGTGCTTCAAAGTGAGACAGCACCACATTTTGTCACACGTGCAATACATAATAAGTTGTTGGGTTGCAACATTAGCCATTATTTGACATTGCAAAATGTCTTACTGTACCTACTGCAACTTGGATTACTAGTTTAATCTGCTTTCTCGTTTGGCTTTTACAATATGCACTCACTGTATATAGTGATGATATTGGTTTGGATTAACCATTGTATTTGACTTCTGTTAGTGAAACTCACCTGCACGTGAACTGGTGTGATGAGTCAATGTCAAACCATGAGTGTGATCCATCCTGTGTGTCTCTCTATTTGCAACTCAAACAACTCACAATCTGTGTTCAAGGAAACATGACAGGGGGTGTTGTTGTCACTTATATCAATGTTCCCCAAACAACGTGTCCTTTTAAACTGTCTTTCAAAGATAATTCGTAAAAATCCAAATAACTTCACAAATCTTCATTGTAAAGGGTTAAACACTGTTACCCATGCTTGTTCAATGAACCATAAACAATCAATGAACATGCACCTGTGGAACGGTCGTTAAGACACTAACAGTTTACAGACGGTAGGCAATTAAGGTCACAGTTATGAAAACTTAGGACACTAAAGAGGCCTTTCTATTGACACTGAAAAACACCAAAAGAAAGATGCCCAGGTTCTCTGCTCATCTGCGTGAACGTGCCTTAGGCAAGCTGCAAGGATCGGTACATCCGAACATCACACCTGCGGGACAGGTACAGGATGGCAACAACAACTGCCAGAGTTACACCAGGAACGCACAATCCCTCCATCAGTGCTCAGACTGTCCGCAATAGGCTGAGAGAGGCTGGACTGAGGGCTTGTAGGCCTGTTGTAAGGCAGGTCCTCACCAGACATCGCCGGCAACAACGTCGCCTATGGGCACAAACCCACCATCGCTGGACCAGACAGGACTGGCAAAAAGTGCTCTTCACTGACGAGTCGCGGTTTTGTCTCACCAGGGGTGATGTTCGGATTCGCGTTTATCATCGAAGGAATGAGCGTTACACAGAGGCCTGTACTCTGGAGCGGGATCGATTTGGAGGTGGAGGGTCCGTCATGGTATGGGGCGGTGTGTCACAGCATCATCGGACTGAGCTTGTTGTCATTGCAGGCAATCTCAACGCTATGCGTTACAGGGAAGACATCCTCCTCCCTCATGTGGTACCCTCCAGCATGACAATGCCACCAGCCATACTGCCCGTTCTGTGCGTGATTTCCTAAAAGACAGGAATGTCAGTGTTCTGCCATGGCCAGCGAAGAGCCCGGATCTCAAGCCCATTGAGCACGTCTGGGACCTGTTGGATCGGAGGGTGAGGGCTAGGGCCATTCCCCCCAGAAATGTCTGGGAACTTGCAGGTGCCTTGGTGGAAGAGTGGGGTAACAGCTGGTGGCCACACCAGATACTGACTGTTACTTTTGATTTTGACCCCCCCTTTGTTCAGGGACACATTATTCAATTTCTGTTAGTCACATGTCTGTGGAACTTGTTCAGTTTATGTCTCAGTTGTTGAATCTTGTTATGTTCATACAAATATTTACACATGTTAAGTTTGCTGAAAATAAACGCAGTTGACAGTGAGAGGACATTTCTTTTTTTGCTGAGTTTATGAGTGTCAAACTGGGTTCTTAAAGGGTCATGTGTTATGCCATTATTCATAACAGCCTATCTTGGCATCATACTGATATTAAAGGGATAGTTCATCAAAATTGTTTAGATATGTGTTTCCTTACCTTAAAAGCAGTCTATGTACAAGGAGTGACTGCAATCCACACACTTTTGTTATTCTCTCCTTGCATAGACTGCTTTCAAGTTCAGGGAACAAAATATCTAATATGCAATTTTGCTGAACTATCCCTTTAACAACAATAAGCACTTTTCAAAATGCATCCATTTATTAAAGGCTTTTGAAGAAGAGAGTGAAGTACTATAATAACTGTGGTGTATTATTAAGTATTTGAAACGTGTGTGTGTGTAACACACCATATCTTTCTCTTCTGTCTGTCTGTCTGTGTGTCTGTCTGTGTAGGGCTTGTCCAGCGTTGTGTGATCATCCAGAAAGATGAGAATGGCTTTGGGCTGACGGTGAGCGGAGACAACCCTGTATTTGTGCAGCTGGTCAAAGAGGGTAAGGCCTTTTACATCCTATTCTAATCTACACCTTCCTGTGCTCAAGTCAAGGAAATGATGATGATACCCATGGACTTCCAGTCATTGCGCTAATGCTAGTTAGCATTGGCCCTCGAGAAACTACCTCTAACTTCCTGCATTCTGGACACAGAGATTTAAAAATGGTATCCACAAGGTCATCTGACTCTGGGGAAGTAGATAAAGGGCCAACAAATCCCAAAGTATTCATTTAATTGGTAAAGCATGGTGCTTGCAACACCAGGGTTGCTGGTTCGATTCCCACTAAGGCCACCCATATAAAATGTATGTATAATATATATAATGTTATAAGGAAATTTAAGTGCATATCTTGGGGGTGTAAACCTCTGACGTTAGATCAACATGTTTGATTGGGGGCAGAGCAGAATATTAATATATATTCTACATCATATAGTCTTGATACCCAAGGCAAAGATACAATGTATTGGATTTATCTCTGAATGTGTCATTATACAGTTGGATACAGTAATATCGCTAACCTTTTATCATTCTCACTCCCATTACCTGTCCTGTCCTGTCCTCTTCTGCAGATGGCGCTGCCATGCGAGCGGGCGTCCAGACGGGTGATAGGATCATCAAGGTGAGGCTCATTCCCTCTCTGGGGCCCATTACACTCTTCCTAGACAGTACCCTTAGCCTAATATTTCATTGACAGATGCATGTAACATAAATGGTAGTAGCATCTGTCAACAGACTGTGGGATGGGACGACTAACGAGGAACTTTGTTTCTGGTACGCTGATTTTTCGTCTCTGATCATTTTGGACAAATCACAATTTTGCAGGTGCTATTTGGCCTATAGACTTGCCCAAAACTTGCTGAGAGTTTTTGTTTAGAGGGGTGGCGACTTCGCTAGTGTCATTAGTTAGTACATTTTCTAACATGTCTCCCCCCAGAACTTAATTGAGCAAGTGACGCAATTACGCAAGATTTTAAATATTGTCAGAGATTACCCTTAGCCCTTAGCCCTTAGATTTAGGATCAGTTTATCTTCCCAAAATCTTACCTTATGCATTTTAACCAACATGCTAAACTGAACCTAGATCAGTGTGAAGGGGGGAACTTCATTCTGCCACTGTCTCTCAGACAGAGACCGATCAGGGGTGAAGTTTCCCCTAGGTACAGATCTAGGATCAGTCTCCCCTAACCTTAACATTAGTAGAGAAAATGCTAAACTGACCCAAGATCAGTGTGTTGGGGCAACTTCATCCTGTCTCAGACAAGAGAACCCTGCAGGCTACAAAGGTAGGTAATGGGTAATGGTTTAGGCCCCCTGCATACTTTACCACTCTGCCCCCTGCTGGGTTGATGAGGAGCTACACCATAACATGGCAATGTAATCCAATGTCATTGGAAAGGGCAGGATGCCTTCGTGCTGTGCATAGTGTCAGTGCAGAAAATGAATTGTTAGTCTGTGAGGGGGAATCCAAACTTTCCCATAAAGGGATAGTGTGAGACTTTGGCAATGAAGCCCTTTTTCTTCTTACCCAGAGTCAGATGAACTCATGGATACCATTTTTATGTCTCTGCGTTCAGTTTAAAGGAGTTGAAGGTAGTTTTGCGAGCAGTTGCTAACTAGCATTTGCACTATGAATGGAAGTCTACAGGTACAGCTTCCCTTTAAGTAAAATATTCACTTAGTCATGCATTGATGTTAGGATTTACACTTGAATGGGCAGATAGTGTGGCAGGTTGAGCCAGGAACCGAAAGGTAGCTGGTTCGAATCCCTGAGCCAACTAGGTGAAAAATCTGTGGATGTGCTCTTGAGCAAAGCACTTAACCCTAATTGCTCCTATAAATTGCTCTGGATAAGAGCGTCTGCTAAATGACTAAAATGTAAATATAAAATGAATGAACATTTAGAAATAAATATGGTGTTTCTTGGCATAGAAAGAGTTGGTATGTACACCTGCTCCTGTTGAACGTACCCATGAACTAATATGGGGCTTCCAATCTGGAACAGAATGCATAGTCCTCCCATAGAACGTTTTTTATTTTTATTTGATTGACGTTGATGTGACATGTAGCTGATGTTCTGTTTTTGTTGCAGGTTAACGGGAGCTTAGTAACACATTCAAACCATGTAGAAGTCGTCAAGTTAATAAAATGTAAGTCAAAGTGGCAGTTATATCTCTAATTGTTCGTAGACATGAAAAATCACAGTTTCTTCAAGAGATGCACTTTCTTAAAGCCAACAAATAGTAGGCTTTAATGCATTTTGAACTGCTTATAATGCATTCTAAGACTTGTCATAAGCATGTAGTGTATGTCTTATCTCGTAATGATCCTGACCATATAATAGGCTAGCCATTGTGAGTGAAGTAAGTGTTCAGTCAATTTGAGTTGAAAGCTACATAAAGAGACATAACATATTATAATGTTTTATAATAAGACATTATAAATGCTCATACATGCTTATAACAAGTAATAAAGCTACTGTAACCGAACCCTCTTGTCTCTCTGTGTCAGCGGGCTCCTATGTTGCCCTCACGGTGCTGGGGAGGCCCCCGGGACTAGCCCAAATCCTCCTGTCGGAGGGCGAGGGTGGAGACCTGGGGGGCCTGTCCTCGTCCCTCTCCTCACCCCACTCTCTGGGAACAATAGGGGGAACAGGGGAGCGCTGCTCCACCTCCACCAGCCCCCAGGACCACATCACCTCCCCGCTGCCCCTCTGGGTATGACCGACAGCCACCTTGCTCTGTGGCTGCAACTGAAATGGCATCCTATTCACTATATAGAGTAGGGTGCTATTTCAGACATGTGTCTCTTTAGTTCTCTCTCTCTCTCTCTCTCTCTCTCTCTCTCTCTCTCTCTCTCTCTCTCTCTCTCTCTCTCTCTCTCTCTCTCTCTCTCTTGGTCTCCACAGTTCCACATCCCTTCTTCACCCCCCTTCCTCCTTCCCACCTCAGCCTCCACCCACCCTCGCTCACTCTACCTCTTTCACTTTCTATTTGGATCTTTACTCTCACGCTTCTCTCACTAGTTTCCTCTATTTTGTCCTAAAGCTGTCACTCTCCCTCTGCTGCACTTGTCAGTGAAGTCCTGTCCCCAAGCACTCTTATCATTTCAGTTTTTCTTATTTTCGGTTGGTCCCTAAGAAGGAGAATAACGCTGTACACAACCAGAAGGTGGACATCTTACAGAAGATGCTGACCAAGGAGCAGCAGGACTTACAGGCAAGACACACACACACATACATAGTATCACCATGAGGAAATGAGACAGTCATCTAGTGTAACTTTGCGTCTTTGATTTGAATGAGAGAATTCAAATCCAGAGTATTCTTTTTTTACATTGGATTTTTTACATTGGATAAAAGTACAGACTCAGAGCTTCAAAATGGCATATCATACACTGTAGTCCGAGGAAACATGGGAAGTAATGCTGCTTTAAAAGTTGCTACATTTATAATCCCATTTAGGAGAGAAAGGCATTCAAAAATGTTGCTGTGATTTTCACACTTGCTCTACATTAATCCTTGGGAAACATATATTTAGAAAAGGAATACTTTCACCAAATTGCCTAAATGGATTCTCTGAACATGTTCTCACCAAGTTCCCCTATTAGGAAAACCATGTACAGTATTAAATTGCCTATTGTTGTATAATAAAGATAACCTTTCACATTGAACAGCTACAGTGCTGTTCATTGCTTACGCCCATTTAGCATCGTTCACACCCTCTAAACCAGGGGTGTCAAACTCATTTTAGCTCAGGGGCCACATGGAGGAAAATCTATTCCCAAGTGGGCCGGACCGGAAAAATCATGGTATATATAACTTAAAAACAACAACTTCAGATTGTTTTCTTTGTTTTAATACGATCAACATACAACATAAAGCTGGAGCCTGAGGACAGTGTGTCCAAAATAGTACAAGCACAACATCACTATTAATCATAAAACACGTCAAGTTTATTTGAAAATTCTAAAGAAAAAGAACACACAATGCCTCAGTGATTAACAGAACTGTTTCACAGATCACATAACTATATCAGGGTGTCATTTCTCAGGCAGAAATGTAGATAAAAATAATGAAATCCTGTTCCCCAAACAAGTGCAAGAACCACAGAGTCAAGAATAGGTTAAATATACAAATAAAATAAAAACAATTAAAAACAATAGCACATCAACATAAAAACATATAAACATAAAGCTGGAGCCTGAGGACAGTGTCCAAAAGCACAACATCACTATTAATCATAAAACACCTCAAGTTATTTGAAAGTTCTGAGGACAAAGAACACACAAACACACAATGCCTCAGTGATTCACAGAAGTATATCACAGATCACAGAACTATATCAGGGTGTCATTTCTCAGGCAGAAATGTAGATAAAAATAATGAAATCCTGTTCCCCAAACAAGTGCAAGAACCACAGAGTCAAGAATAGGTTAAATATACAAATAAAATAAAATCAATTAAAAACAATAGCACATCAACATAAAAACATATAAACATAAATCTGAAAGCGTTGCTCAAACTCCCGTAACAGTCCCGTTATTTTATCTTTGAACCGCTTCACGTCTGCCACATGTTGGGTCACGCACACATTTTTCAGACAGGGGAAGTGAGCTGCATCACTACCGGCAAGTTGCGTCTCCCACAATGACAGCTTCAACTTGAAAGAACGTATGCTGTCATAATACTGCGTGACAACTTTGTTGCGCCCTTGCAGCTGTTTGTTCAAGTTATTCAGGTGCTCTGTAACATCCACCATAAATGCAAGGTCCTGCATCCATTCTGCGGAATGAAATTCTAACACTGGTTTGCCCTTTTCTTCCATGAACTGTTCAATTTCTTCTCGTAAATCAAAGAAACGCCTCAGCACAGCACCTCGGCTTAACCATCTTACCTCAGTGTGGTATGGCAGGCCATAGATGTGGTCTTTCTCTCTGAGAAGGCTGTCAAACTGACGGTTTTTTTTTTATTTTTATTTCACCTTTATTTAACCAGGTAAGCCAGTTGAGAACAGGTTCTCATTTACAACTGCGACCTGGCCAAGATAAAGCATAGTAGTGCAATAACAAAAAAAAACAACAACACAGAGTTACATATGGGGTAAAAAAACATAAAGTCAGAAATACAACAGAAAATATATATACAGTGTGTGCAAATGTAGCAAGTTATGGAGGTAAGGCAGTAAATAGGCTATAGTGCAGAATAATTACAATAGTATTAACACTGGAATGCTAGATGTGCAAGAGATTATGTGCAAATAGAGATACTGGGGTGCAAAAGAGCAAAATAAATAACAATATAGGGATGAGGTAGTTGGGTGGGCTAATTTCAGATGGGCTGTGTACAGGTGCAGTGATCGGTAAGGTGCTCTGACAACTGATGCTTAAAGTTATTGAGGGAGATAAGAGTCTCCAGCTTCAGAGATTTTTGCAATTCGTTCCAGTCATTGGCAGCAGAGAACTGGAAGGAATGGCGGCCAAAGGAGGTGTTGGCTTTGGGAATGACCAGTGAGATATACCTGCTGGAGCGCAGACTACGGGTGGGTGCTGCTATGGTGACCAATGAGCTAAGATAAGGCGGGA
The DNA here is from genome assembly GCF_020615455.1 of Coregonus clupeaformis. Lineage (NCBI taxonomy): Eukaryota > Metazoa > Chordata > Actinopteri > Salmoniformes > Salmonidae > Coregonus > Coregonus clupeaformis. Next base: position 3,598,438 of record NC_059215.1, read on the forward strand.
TTTGCCTAGCAGTGATTTATAGATGGCCTGGAGCCAGTGGGTTTGACGACGAACATGTAGTGAGGACCAGCCAACAAGAGCGTACAGGTCACAGTGGTGGGTAGTGTATGGGGCTTTGGAGACAAAACGGATGGCACTGTGATAGACTACATCCAATTTGCTGAGTAGAGTGTTGGAGGCTATTTTGTAAATGACATCGCCGAAGTCAAGGATCGGTAGGATAGTCAGTTTTACGAGGGCATGTTTGGCAGCATGAGTGAAGGAGGCTTTGTTGCGAAATAGGAAGCCGATTCTAGATTTAACTTTGGATTGGAGATTCTTTATGTGAGTCTGGAAGTTGAGTTTACAGTCTAACCAGACACCTAGGTATTTGTAGTTGTCCACATACTCTAGGTCAGACCCGTCGAGAGTGGTGATTCTAGTCGGGTGGGCGGGTGCCAGCAGCGTTCGATTGAAAAGCATGCATTTAGTTTTACTAGTGTTTAAGAGCAGTTGGAGGCTACTGAAGGATTGTTGTATGGCATTGAAGCTCGTTTGGAGGTTTGTTAACACAGTGTCCAATGAAGGGCCAGATGTATACAAAATGGTGTCGTCTGCGTAGAGGTGGATCTGAGAGTCACCAGCAGCAAGAGCGACATCATTGATATACACGGAGAAAAGTGTCGGCCCAAGAATTGAACCCTGTGGCACCCCCATAGAGACTGCCATAGGTCCAGACAACAGGCCCTCCGATTTGACACACTGAACTCTATCTGAGAAGTAGTTGGTGAACCAGGCGAGGCAGTCATTTGAGAAACCAAGGCTATTTAGTCTGCCAATAAGAATGCGGTGGTTGACAGAGTCGAAAGCCTTGGCCAGGTCGATGAAGACGGCTGCACAGTACTGTCTATTATCAATCGCGGTTATAATATCGTTTAGGACCTTGAGCGTGGCTGAAGTGCACCCGTGACCAGCTCGGAAACCGGATTGCATAGCGGAGAAGGTACGGTGGTATTCGAAATGGTCGATTATCTGTTTGTTAACTTGGCTTTCGAATACTTTCGAAAGGCAGGGCAGGATGGATATAGGTCTGTAGCAATTTGGATCTAGAGTGTCATCCCCCTTTGAAGAGGGGGGATGACCGCGGCAGCTTTCCAATCTCTGGGGATCTCAGACGTTATGAAAGAGAGGTTGAACAGACTAGTAATAGGGGTAGCGACAATTTCGGCGGCTAGTTTTAGAAAGAAAGGGTCCAGATTGTCTAGCCCAGCTGATTTGTAGGGGTCCAGATTTTGCAGCGCTTTCAAAACATCAGCTGTCTGAATTTGTGTGAAGGAGAAGCGGGGGGCATGGGCAAGTTGCAGCAGAGGGTGCAGAGTTGGTGGCCGGGTTAGTGGTAGCCAGATGGAAAGCATGGCCAGCTGTAGCAAAATGCTTGTTGAAATTCTCGATTATTGTAGATTTATCGGTGGTGATAGTGTTTCCTAGCCTCAGTGCAGTGGGCAGCTGGGAGGAAGTGCTCTTATTCTCCATGGACTTTACAGTGTCCCAAAACTTTTTGGAGTTAGTGCTACAGGATGCAAATTTCTTTTTGAAAAAGTTAGCCTTTGCTTTCCTGACTGCTTGTGTATATTGGTTCCTGACTTCCCTGAAAAGTTGCATATCGCGGGGGCTATTTGATGCTAATGCTGTACGCCACAGGATGTTTTTGTGCTGGTCAAGGGCAGTCAAGTCTGAGGAGAACCAGGGGCTATATCGGTTCTTAGTTCTGTATTTTTTGAATGGGGCATGTTTATTTAAGATTGAGAGGAAATTACTTTTAAGGAACAACCAGGCATCCTCTACTGACGGAATGAGATCTATATCCATCCAGGATACCTGGGCCAGGTCAATTAGGAAGGCCTCCTCGCTAAAGTGTTTTAGGGAGCGTTTGACAGTGATGAGGGGTGGTCGTTTGACCGCGGACCCGTTACGGACGCAGGCAATAAGGCAGTGATCGCTGAGATCCTGGTTGAAGACAGCTGAGGTGTATTTAGAGGGTATGTTAGTCAGGATGATATCTATGAGGGTACCCATGTTTACGGATTTAGGGTTGTACCTGGTAGGTTCGTTGATAATTTGCGTGAGGTTGAGGGCATCTAGCTTGGATTGTAGGATGGCTGGGGTATTAAGCATATCCCAATTTAGGTCACCAAGCAGTACAAACTCTGAGGATAAATGGGGGCAATCAATTCACATATGGTGTCCAGGGCACAGCTGGGGGCTGAGGGGGGTCTGTAGCAAGCGGCAACAGTGAGAGACTTATTTCTGGAAAGGTGGATTTTTAGAAGTAGAAGCTCAAACTGTTTGGGCACAGACCTGGATAGTATGATAGAGCTCTGCAGGCTATCTCTACAGTAGATTGCAACTCCACCCCCTTTGGCAGTTCTATCTAGACAGAAAATGTTATAGTTGGGGATGGAAATTTCAGAATTTTTGGTGGCCTTCCTGAGCCAGGATTCAGACACTGCTAGAACATCAGGGTTGGCAGAGTGTGCTAACGCAGTGAATAACTCAAACTTAGGAAGTAGACTTCTGATATTTATGTGCAAGAAACCAAGACTTTTGCGATTACAGAAGTCATCAAATGATAGCGCCTGGGGAGTAGGAGTGATACTGAGGGCTGCAGGGCCTGGGTTAGCCTCTACATCACCAGAGGAACAGAGGAGGACTAGAATAAGGATACGGCTAAAGGCTTTAAGAACTGGTCTTCTAGTGCGTTGGGTACATAGAATAAAGGGGGGCAGATTTCCGGGTGTTATAGAAAAGATTCAGGGCATTATGTACAGACAAGGATATGGAAGGATATGAGTAAAGTGGAGGTAACCCTAAGCGTTGGGTAACAATGAAAGAGATAGCATCGCTAGAGTCATCAATTGAGTCGGTCTCCGCGTGTATAGGGGGAGGTGCAAATGAGCTATCTAAGGCAGGTTTAGCTAGGCTGGGGGTCTACAGTGATATAGTACAATTAGAAATAACCGAAACAACAATAAACTAACCATGTTTGGGCTGAGGCTAAACATAAACAGGATGTAGTACCGTAAAAAGGAACAGTCCAGCAGATATCAGCTGTATAGCTGAGTTATCATAAGGTCCGGTGGTGAAGCACTAGTAAGAGGCCACGGCTAGCGTGTGCTAGCGGGCCAGGGCTATCAGATGGATGGAATCTTCGTGGTTAACGTCGTAACCACATCAGACGATTTCGTCGGCAGACCAGTCGTGTAGGATCGGCGGGGCTCCGTGTCAACACTAGGTGGTCCCGTCCGGTTGACAGAGAGGTAGATAGCCGGGAGATGGGCGATGGGCCTAGTTCAGGATGATTAGCCAGGCCACAGCGTCCATTTAGTTGAAGCTAGCTGGTAGCGATGAATCCGGAGTTAAAGGTCCAGTGATTCAGTGATTCCGGCGGAAAAACTGATATGTTCTGGGTCGATAACGCGCTGTGCAGACTGGCCGAATATCCGGTGATCAATGTCCAGTGATTAAAATGAATCCCGCAGAAAAAAATCAAATGTCCTGGGTGAAACACCGCTAGCTGTGGCTAATAGCAAATAGCAAGTAGCTAGTTAGCTGGCTAGCTAGTTTCAACTGGAGATTCTAGATTCTAGATAAAAGTAAGTCAAGGTAAGTCAATAATAGAATCCGTTCCACATTGAGTGAGGCGGGTTGCAGGAAAGTATATCTTGTAGAAGGATGAAAAGTCTGATAGGGAAATATGTACGAAAAAATAGGGTATTTACAGGCTATTTACAGACAGACGATAAAAACACAACTGCACTACTACGCCATCTTGGAATTGGTGATTCAGGCTTCTGGATCGGATGAAATTAACAGTTTGGATGACCACCTTCATGACGTTATCCATCTTTAATGACTTGCAACACAAAGCCTCCTGGTGCAAAATACAGTGAAAAGTAAAAAAATCACGTCCTCCATTTGCAGATTGCACTTTCTCTCTGAACTTTGTCACAACGCCTGCTTTTTTCCCGATCATTGAGGGCGCACCATCTGTAGCCAGGCTGACAGCGCGGGACCAGTCCACTCCGACCCTGTCCAGCGCGCCGGGCGAGTGCGGTAAAAATATCAGCTGCTGTCGTTGTATCTGTCATCGGCACCAACTCCACGAACTCCTCGGTGACGGTCAATGTGTCATCAACTCCGCGGATGAAAATGGCCAGTTGTGCAACATCTGTAATGTCCATGCTTTCATCAATTGCAACCGAAAACGCAATAAATGACTTTACTTTTTGCTTCAACTGGCTGTCCAAATCCACTGAAAGATCGGAAATCCTGTCTGCAACTGTGTTTCTTGTCAGGCTGATATTTGCAAAAGCCTGCCGCTTTTCAGGGCACACAATCTCCGCTGCCTTCATCATGCATGTTTTTACAAATTCACCCTCACTAAATGGTTTTGAAGCCACTGCGATTTCATTAGCAATGAGGTAGCTAGCTTTCACTGCAGCGTCACTGATGTCTCGGCTGTGAGTAAACACAGACTGCTGTTTCTTCAGACCAGCCAACAGTTCATTCACCTTCTCTCATCTCCGCTGTCCTTGAAAGTTGTCATATTTGTCGGCATGAAGACTCACATAGTGGCGACGAAGGTTATATTCTTTCAGCACTGCAACATGCTCTGAACACACCAAACATACAGCTTTCCCATTCAATTCCGTGAATAAATAGGATGACCATTTTTCTTGGAACACTCTGCACTCTGCGTCCACTTTTCTCTTTTTTGACAGAGACATATTGGGGCAATGAGGGTGCCAAAGCACATAATGTTAAAAGTAGAAGCCGTAATAAATATCGCGGGCAAAACAAAGTAGCTCATTGGCTGCACGTGCTTGACCTACTTGCTCTGCCCCGGTATAAACAGTATGCTTGCTTAACACAATTGCTATTGCGCCATCCAGTGGACACAATTGGAACAGCAGTTTATTTTATTGAAAAATTGCAGCGCATTTTTATACTTTACAAAATTATTATTATTATTATTAAAAAAAAAATCAAAATCATCTCGCGGGCCGGATTAAACCCGTTTGCGGGCCTGATCCGGCCCGCGGGCCGGACGTTTGACACCCCTGCTCTAAACCCTTAGACCCACCTAGGGCTGTTGAGGTGACCTCATTACCGCCACACATTTAAAAGAAAAATCATTTAGCAGATGCTCTTATCCAGAGCAACTTACAATAGTGAGTGCGTGCATCTTTCATACTGGTCCCCCATGGGAAGCGAACCCACAACCCTGGCATTGCAAGCACAATGCTTTGCCAACTGAGCCACACCGGACCGTCATGGTAATCTCCTCTTATGCACTCTGGACATTCGTTGGTGGTACCCAACTCGTTTAAAGAGTTAGCCCACAATTATAGTGAATTTGTATTTGATTTTGAATAGCCTAGTAATAGGGCATATTTTTTCTCATATATGATGACACATTATCTTTAGTTACAGAATATCTCACCACCTTGCGTTTACATCTCCTCTCTCTCCTTCATTCATTTCTCGAGCATGCAGAGAGAGGGGCTGTCAACAGTTTAATGAAATATGTTTCCTTGTGAAAACATGTTACTATCGATGTTCCCGAACAGATTTCACTTGCTTTCCCAAAATAAGCACTGGGTAGCTGCAGGAACAGGGTTGGAGAGCCCATGGCATACAGAGTTTGGGCAGAATATCAACTGTCGCGCAGCGAGAGGCTACATGCTCCTCAAACAGTGATTTATGCGTGGAGTGAAATAACCTGAGTAGCCTACCCAGCATGAAAAACTAACCGGCGGGAAAGCGGCCTCCATTCGCTAATCGAGTGCATACGGATTACCTGTCCCTGTTCCGGCCCATTTGATAATGGTCCATTCTAAATGTAAACTAATTTTACATACAGTATTAGTAAAGGCATTGAGAAAAGTTTGATTGTTGAAAATGTGATCACTTGATAAGAGAACAGCGTTTGCAGCCTGAGGCAAGGAACATAGCACAAGCTTTTTTTGTGACTTTCTCAAACCGTCAATAGCCTACAGTCGCATCATGCAGCCCATATATGTTCTGATTTCTAAGGTATTCTAAGGTTTGTATCATTCAACTAAAGTTGCCAAATAACTCTAAATCTAGTGTATAGGACCTGTTTCAAATGATCACTTTTACGCTCAACATAGCCACTTCATATGCACACTTGCTCCTGAATAGGAAAATATCATTTTTATTTTATTCAGCTAAGTTCAATTATATTCTTCTTACTGTAAAATCACAAAATATCCGATAATGGCACAGGACTTACAGTGTATTCGGAAAGTATTCAGACCCCTTTACTTTTTCCACATTTTGTTACATTACAGCCTTATTCTAAAATGGATCAAATAATTTTTTCCCTCATCAATCTACACACAATACCCCATAATGACAAAGCAAAAATAGTTTTTTAAAGTTTTTTACGGACATTTAACATTTACATAAGTATTCAGACCCTTTAGTCAGTACTTTGTTGAAGCACCTTTGGCAGCGATGACAGCCTCAAGTCTTCTTGGGTATAATGCTACAAGCTTGGCACACCTGTATTTGGGGAGTTTCTCCCATTCTTCTCTGCAGATCATCTCAAGCTCTGTCAGGTTGGATGGGGAGCGTCGCTGCACAGCTACTTTCAGGTCTCTCCAGAGATGTTCGATCGGGTTCAAGTCTGGGCTCTGCCTGGGCCACTCAAGGACATTCAGAGACTTGTCCCGAAGCCACTCCTGCATTGTCATGGCTGTGTGCTTAGGGTCGTTGACCTGTTGGAAGGTGAACCTTCGCCCCAGTCTGAGGTCCTGAGCGCTCTAGAGCAGGATCTCTCAGTACTTTGCACCGTTCATCTTTCCCTCATCAAGGATCTCTCAGTATTTTTGCACCGTTCATCTTTCCCTCGATCCTGACTAGTCTCTCAGTCCTGCCGCTGAAAAACATCCCCACAGAATGATACTGCCACCACCATCCTTCACCGTAGGGATGGTATTGGCCAGGTGATGAGCGGTGCCTGGTTTCCTCCAGATGTGACACTTGGCATTCAGGCCAAATACACTGCTCAAAAAAATAAAGGGAACACTTAAACAACACAATGTAACTCCAAGTCAATCACACTTCTGTGAAATCAAACTGTACACTTAGGAAGCAACACTGATTGACAATGAATTTCACATGCTGTTGTGCAAATGGAATAGACAACAGGTGGAAATTATAGGCAATTAGCAAGACACCCCCAATAAAGAAGTGGTTCTGCAGGTGGTGACCACAGACCACTTCTCAGTTCCTATGCTTCCTGGCTGATGTTTTGGTCACTTTTGAATGCTGGCGGTGCTTTCACTCTAGTGGTAGCATGAGACGGAGTCTACAACCCACACGAGTGGCTCAGGTAGTGCAGCTCATCCAGGATGGCACATCAATGCGAGCTGTGGCAAGAAGGTTTGCTGTGTCTGTCAGCGTAGTGTCCAGAGCATGGAGGCGCTACCAGGAGACAGGCCAGTACATCAGGAGACGTGGAGGAGGCCGTAGGAGGGCAACAACCCAGCAGCAGGACCGCTACCTCCGCCTTTGTGCAAGGAGGAGCAGGAGGAGCACTGCCAGAGCCCTGCAAAATTACCTCCAGCAGGCCACAAATGTGCATGTGTCTGCTCAAACAGTCAGAAACGGACTCCATGAGGGTGGTATGAGGGCCCGACGTCCACAGGTGGGGGTTGTACTTACAGCCCAACACCGTGCAGGCCATTTGGCATTTGCCAGAGAACACCAAGATTGGCAAATTCGCCACTGGCGCCCTGTGCTCTTCACAGATGAAAGCAGGTTCACACTGAGCACTTGTGAAAGACGTGACAGAGTCTGGAGACGCCGTGGAGAACGTTCTGCTGCCTGCAACATCCTCCAGCATGACCGGGTTGGCGGTGGGTCAGTCATGGTATGGGGTGGCATTTCTTTGGGGGGCCGCACAGCCCTCCATGTGCTCGCCAGAGGTAGCCTGACTGCCATTAGGTACCGAGATGAGATCCTCAGACCCCTTGTGAGACCATATGCTGGTGCGGTTGGCCCTGGGTTCCTCCTAATGCAAGACAATGCTAGACCTCATGTGGCTGGAGTGTGTCAGCAGTTCCTGCAAGAGGAAGGCATTGATGCTATGGACTGGCCCGCCCGTTCCCCAGACCTGAATCCAATTGAGCACATCTGGGACGTCATGTCTCGCTCCATCCACCAACGCCACGTTGCACCACAGACTGTCCAGGAGTTGGCGGATGCTTTAGTCCAGGTCTGGGAGGAGATCCCTCAGGAGACCATCCGCCACCTCATAAGGAGCATGCCCAGGCGTTGTAGGGAGGTCATACAGGCACATGGAGGCCACACACACTACTGAGCCTCATTTTGACTTGTTTTAAGGACATTACATCAAAGTTGGATCAGCCTGTAGTGTGGTTTTCCACTTTAATTTTGAGGGTGACTCCAAATCCAGACTTCCATGGGTTGATATTTATATTTGTGTCAATACCAGCAGATGTATTCAGGACAACACTGTTATTAAAAGCTGTAGCTACACCTTGCATGTTGTCCATGATGAAAATATGAGTAAATCCATATTCTATGGATCTTTCAGATATATGCGGTAGCAGAGAGCAGGACGTGCCATTTGACCCCTCATTATCTCAACCAATCATGGCTAGGCTAGCGGACTAAACTCCACTCCATGGTGAAGGAAGTTTCTGATTAACTTCACCAACAGCGTTGCGCCGAGAACATGCTTTGTGGTATCTAGCTCTGACTACAAATCAAATCAATTTTCTTTTGTCACATGCACTGAATACAACTGTTGTAGACTTTACCATGAAATGCTTGCTTACGAGCCCTTCTCAACAATGCAGAGTTAAAAAATAAAAGGGTAAAATAGTAACACGAGGAATAAAATAAAATACACAAGAATGGAGCTATCAATGTGCAGAGGTACGAGGTATTTGAGGTAGACGTGAAGGCATGAAGGCAGGGTAAAGTAACTAGGCATCAGGATAGATAATAATAAGAGTAAAATAAAGAACAGAGTAGCAGCAGCAAATGATGAGTGTAAAAGTGTGTGTGAGTGTGTTTTTGTTGTGGGTTTTGTGTGGGAGTGTCAATTTAGTGTGTATATGGTGTGTATATATAGTCTAGTTCGGGTACCATTAATTAACTATTTAGCGTTCTGGCTTTTTAGCGGTCTTATGGCTTGGGGGTAGAAGCTGTCTCGGTGCCTGTTGGTCCGAGAGCCGATGCGCCGATACTGTTTGCCGGACGGTAGCTATGGCTTGGATGGCTGGAGTCTTTCGCAATTTGTTGGGCCTTCCTCTGACACCAACTGATATAGAGGTCCTGGATGGCAGGGAGCTCGGCCCCAGTGATGTACTGGGCTGTCCGCACCACCCTCTGTAGCGCTTTGTGGTCAAGGGCTTTGCATTTGCCATACCAAGCGGTGATGCAGCCTGTCAAGATGCTCTCGATGGTGCAGCTGTATAACTTTTTGAGGATCCGAGTGCCCATGCATCATCTTTTCAGCCTCCTGAGGGGGAAGAGGCGCTGCCGTGCCCTCTTCACGACTGTGCGGGTGTGTGTGGACCATGTTAAGTCCTTAGTGATGTGGACGCCACGGAACTTGAAGCTCTTGACCCGCTCCACAACAGCCCAGTTGATTTGGATGGGGACGTGCTCTTCCCTCTTTCACCTATGGTCCATGGTCGGCTCCTTGGTCTTGCTGACGTTTAGGGAGAGGTTGTTGTCTTGGCACCTCACTGCTAAGTGTCTGACCTCATCCCAGTAGGCTGACTCATTGCCGTCGGTGATCAGGCCTACCACTGTCATGTTGTCAGCAAACTTGATGATGGTGTTGGAGTCTTGCGTGGCCATGCAGTTGTGTTGAAGGTCAGCGTGGCGGTGGTGTTGTTGCCTACCCTCACCACCTGTGGCTGGCCTGTCAGGAAGCCCAGGATCCAGTTGCAGAGGGAGGGGTTCAGTCCCAGGGTCCCTAACTTGGTGATGAGCTTGGAGGGGACTATGGTGTTGAATGCTGAGCTGTCTTTGAACAGAATTCTCACATAGTTATTTCCCTTCTTGTCCAGGTGGGAGAGGGCAGCGTGAAGTGCAATTGAGATTGCGTCATCTATGGATTTGTTGGGGCGGTATGCAAATTGGAGTGGGTCTAGGGTGTCGGGGATGATGGTGTTGATGTGTGTCATGACCAGCCTTTCAAAGCACTTCATAATTACAGATGTGAGTGCAACAGGGTGATAGTCATTTAGGCAGGTTACCTTGGAGCTCTTGGGAACAGGGACAATGGTGGTCAGCTTGAAACATGTTGGGATTACAGACTGGAGTAAAGATTGAAAATGTTTGTGAAGACACTTGGCCTGTGCATTCTTTGACAACACGCCCTGGTATTCCATCTGTGATTGCTAACCTGTTTAAATGTTTTGTTCACATTGGCCATGGAAAGGGAGATCACACAGTCATCCAGAAAAACAGGGGCTTTCACGCAAGGCACAGTGTTATATTCCTCGAAGCAAATATAAAAGGCACTTCGCTCATTTGGGAGTTTTGCGTCGTTGTAATCAGTTATTGTCTGTAAGCCCTTCGACATACGATGCCGAAGGAGATGGCTGCCGTTTTACGGGCTCCTAACCAATTGTGCTATTTTGTGTGTTTTTTCACGTTGTTTGTAACTTATTTTGTACATAATGTTTCTGCCACCGTCTCTAATGACCGAAAAGAGCTTCTGGATATCAGAACAGCGATTACTTACCTCGAACTGGACGAAGGTTTTTTATTTAATGAGTCGGACGCGAAGGATTTACTGCTGATACCGGACCAGGCCCAAATCCCTGTCATTCGCATGAAGAAGAGACACCAATATGGAGGACACAGGTCCGGGTGCCTTGTGAGAATTCGCCAGCTAGTGGGTAACCCGCCGCTACCATCCGTCCTACTGGCCAACATGCAATCGTTGGAGAATAAACTGGATGATCTCCGTTCAAGACTATCCTACCAACGGGACATAAAAAAACGGTAATATCTTATGTTTACCTGTAGTCCCCTGTAGCTCAGTTGGTAGAGCATGGCGCTTGCAACGCCAGGGTTGTGGGTTCGTTTCCCACAGGGGGCAAGTATGAAAATGTATACACTCAATAACTGTAAGTCGTCTGCTAAATGACTAAAATGTAAATGTTTCACTGAGTCGTGGCTGAACGACGACATAGATAAAATACTGTTGTCTGGGTTCTCCGTGCATCGGCAAGACAGAACAGCTGCCTCCGGTAAGACAAGAGGTGGTGGTCTGTGTTCTATTTGTCAATAACAGCTGGTGTGTGAAATGTAATATTAAGGAAGTCTCTAGGTTTTGCTCGCCTGAGGTAGAGTATCTCATGATAAGCTGTAGACCACACTATTTACCAAGAAAGTTTAAATCTATATTTTTCATAGCTGTCTATTTACCACCACAAACCGATGCTGGCACTAAGACCGCACTCAGCGAGCTGTATAAGGCCATAAGCAAACAAGAAAATGCTCATCCAGAGGCGGAACTCCTAGTGGCCGGGGACATAAATGCAAGGAAACTTACATCCGTTTTACATAATTTCTACCAGCATGTCACATGTGCAACCAGAGGAAAAAAAACTCTAGACCACCTTTACTCTACACACAGAGATGCATACAAAGCTCTCCCTCACCCTCCATTTGGAAAATCTGAACATACTTCAATCCTCCTGATTCCTGCTTACAAGCAAAAGTACCAGTGACTTGCTCAATACGGAAGTGGTCAGATGATGCAGAGGCTAAGCTACAGGACTGTTTTGCTAGCACAGACTGGAATATGTTCCGGGATTCATCCGATGGCATTGCGGAGTATACCACATCAATCACCAGCTTCATCAGTAAGTGCATCGATGACGTCATCCCCATAGTGACCGTACATACATACCCCAACCAGAAGCCATGGATTACAGGCAACATCCGCAATGAGCTAAAGGGTAGAGCTACCACTTTCAGTGGGACTCTAACCCGGACGCTTATAAGAATTCCCGCTACGCCCTCCGACGAACCATCAAACAGGCAAAGCGTCAATACAGGACTAAGATTGAATCCTACTACACCGGCTCCGACGCTCGTCAGATGTGGTAGGGGTTGCAAACTATTACGGACTACAAAGGGAAGCCCAGCCGCAAGCTGCCCAGTGACACAAACCTACCAGACGAGCTAAATGACTTCTATGCGCGCTTCGAGGCAAGCAACACTGAAGCATGCATGAGTGCACAATCTGTTCCGGATGACTTTGTGATCACGCTCTCTGTAGCCAATGTGAGTAAGACCTTTAAACAGGTCAACATTCACAAGGCCGCAGGGCCAGACGGATTACCAGGACGTTTACTCAGAGCATGCGCTGACCAACTGGCAAGTGTCTTCACTGACATTTTCATCCTGTCCCTGACCGAGTCTGTAATACCAACATGTTTCAAGCAGACCACCATAGTCCCTGTGCCCAAGAACACCAAGGTAACCTGCCTAAATGACTACCGACCCGTAGCACTCACATCTGTAGCCATGAAGTGCTTTGAAAGGCTAGTCATGGCTCACATAAACAACATCATCCCAGAAACCCTAGATCCACTCCAAATCGCATACCGCCCCAACAGATCCACAGATGACGCAATCTCTATTGCACTCCACACTGCCCTTTCCCACCTGGACAAAATGAACACCTATGTGAGAATGCTGTTCATTGACTACAGCTCAGCGTTCAACACCATAGTGTCCTCAAAGCTCATCACTAAGCTAAAGGACCCTGGGACTAAACACCTCCCTCTGCTACTGGATCCTGGACTTCCTGACGGGCCGCCCCCAGGTGGTAAGGGTAGGCAACCACACATCTGCCACGCTGATCCTCACCACAGGGGCCGCTCAGGGGTGCATGCTTAGTCCCCTTCTGTACTCCATGTTCACCCATGACTGCGTGGCCAAGCACGACTCCAACACCATCATTGCGTTTGCCGACGACACAACGGTGGTAGGCCTGATCACCGACAACGATGAGACAGCCTATAGGGAGGTCAGAGACCTGGCAGTGTGGTGCCAGGACAACAACCCCTCCCTCAACGTGATCAAGACAAAGGAGATGATCGTGGACTACAGGAAAAGGAGGGCAGAGCAGGCCTCCATTCTCATTGACGGGGCTGTAGTGGAGCAGGTTGAAAGCTTCAAGTTCCTTGGTGTCCACATCACCAACAAACTATCATGGTCCAAACACACCAAGAAAGTCGTGAAGAGGGCACAACAACGCCTATTCCCCCTCAGGAGACTGAAAAGATTTGGCATGGGTCCTCAGATCCTCAAAAAGTTATACAGCTGCACCATCGAGAGTAACCTGACTGGTTGCATCACTGCCTGGTATGGCATCTGCTCGGCGTCCTGGCATTGCAAACGCCATGCTCTACCAACTGAGCTACATATTACCTCAATTACCTCAACTAACCTGTAACCCTACACATTGACTCGGTACCGGTACCCCCTGTATATAGCCTCGTTATTTTATTGTTACTCTTTTATTTTTTTTACTTTTGTTTATTTAGTAAATATTTTCTTAACTCTTATTTTTCTTAAAACTGCATTGTTGGTTAAGGGCTTGTAAGTAAGCATTTCACGGTAAGGTCTACACCTGTTGTATTTGGCGCATATGACAAATCAAAGTTGATTTGGTTTGAGCGTCAGAGACGGTGTAATAGGATTCCACCTTCCTCCTAAATTTTCCTTTTGCATGTTTGATGTCTCGTCGGCGGTCGTAGCGGGCTTTCTTGTATGCGTCCATGTCCCTTTCCTTGTAAGCAGTAGCTCTAGCCTTTAGCCCAGCGCGAATATTGCCTATAATCCATGGTTTTTGGTTTATAGTCACTGTGGGGACGACATCGTCTATGCACTTACCTATGTACCTACAAAGATTCGACCAAGGTCAATACTTGTAAATAAAAAAAAAGTTAATTATGAAGCGCCCACCTTGTACCTATGTTTGTCCTCTGTAGTTGCGTGCCTTTCCGTGTTTGCTGCATTCCATGCTTTTTCAATAAACGTTCATCAAATACCACCACGACTGTTTCCTTGTTGAGATTCAATGAACACGTGCGCATTTGCGCTGAGTTGCCGTCTTAGAGAAACAGCAATGAGCAAACAGTCGGTGGTTGTATTTGATTAACATTTATAGAAAAAGTATGGATTTCAGCAAACATAGAAAGGCACGCAGCTTTAATATTACTTTTTTCCCCCTACCCTACCATCCCTACACTGATTGGAGTAAACTAACGGACAACAATACTTCTACTGCTATTTACAGCTAGTTTTGCTCATTTCTACCGTACCTGTAGTTAAATAATTATACATGTATTCGTAATTTCCTCTTTCTTCAAGTGTAGGATTTTGACCCACAGCAGCCAATCCACCATTCATTCTGATCTTAACTCCAACCCTCCGATGTCCACAGATTAACCCATCTTTCCCATTGCCATTTTGCTATTTCCTTTCGCAATACATCCCTCCTTTTTACTATGATGTCTTACGAGGGTCCTGAACCTCCCTATTTGTAACATTTCTACCGATATTGCCCTAAAAATAACAACTTTATCAAAGAGTATAATGATATTACCCATTGATTGATCGTGGATTTTCAGATCCCCTAACAATACCGTTTGCAGGTCCATCTGAACCCTGATATTATGACATAACAACCATTCCTGGATCTGACTCCAAAAGCGAGCCACCGACTGACAGTACCATACAAATGTTCTGAGTCTGTTTCCTCATGGCAGAGTCCGCACAAGGCTGACTGTTCATGCCCCATATATTGAGCATTCTTTTTGTAGCAAGTATTTTATATAATAGCTTCAATTGAAACAAACAGATTGATGTGTCAATTATTGTTTTATATGTCAGTTCATAGTCCCGATGCCAAGGTATTGGGACATCAAAAACCTGTTCCTAACTGACTTGAATTTTATACGGTATTGCTATCAAACCTTTTGACTTTAAGTGAAACGGATACATTTAGGCTTATCATTTTAAGCCATTTATGAATTTCAATTGGTGGCAGACAGACTCATTCTATAAGTAAATGTCTCTTCCAATTTTGTGGCAGAGCCGCGATGAGTTGGTTATAATTTTGTATTGAGCATATACCTCCATACACTGTTGTTAGTTGCTTGTGTGACATAATTTTACCATTCTTGTTTACAATGTCCTTCATAAATATTATAACCTTGAACATTTTTTTGAAGAAAATTCTTTTTTTCTCTATCAGTACATTGGAGTTTAGCCATATTATTTGCTGTAATATTAGATCTGCCTTTTCTGGAGGATGAAATTGAAATTGTAGCCAACGCTGTATGACTTCATTAAAAAGGATACTTTAAAACATGGATCCATTATCAATCCACTGAACATTTTAGTTTTAATCTGCAAAACACCAAAGAGCCCTGTCTTAAACATAGGATGGGCCTCTTTTAGTAGCTTGCTGGAAAACCAGTTTGGATTTAGATACACATTTTGTACAATAAAGGCTTTAAGAGAGATGTTTGTTTTATTTAATAGTTGTAACTCTCCAAACTCATGTTCATTATACATGTGCTCATTTAACTTTATCTGGTTTGACATTCCAAATAAAGTGAAATATATTTTTCTCGCATGATTTGAAACAGGATTCTCCTGGAACCATGAATAAATTTGTAAACTGCGATATCACTAGAGAATTAATCTAGGTATTCTTCCTGCAAATAGATTGAATCTTGAAACCGTGGAGAGGGAACTTTGCTAAGTTTTCGATCAAAATTAATCGTTGCAAGATCGCTAAACTTTTCCGGGATAAAGTTTGTATCTTTTCGACTTCACCATCTGCCCATTTAACCGGGAGACCACATGGCAATTTAAAGTTTGTATCTTTTAGAGACCCCAATCCATAATATAGTACACTTATTGTAGTTGGGTTTTAGTCCAGAGAAACTGGAGAAATTATCCAGGTCCTCAATGAGGACCTTAAAGATTGAGGACTCAAGAGAACTTGAATCATTGGCATAGATTGATACTTTTGTCACTAATCCCTTCATTTTTAGCCCCTTAATGGTATCATTAGCCAGAATGCTAAATATTTAAAGCTAACAGTTCAATGGCCATAATAAATAGGTATGGTGACAGAGGGCAACCTTGTTTTATGCCTCTTGACAATTCAAAGTTCTCAAAGAAGTAACCGTTATTTATTATTTTGTTGTACGTGACCTTTACCCATTTTATGAAAGATTCTCCAAAGTTGAAAAAATCCAGTCACTTATAAACAGATTGTAGACCTGGTTTCTAGTGGTTGTCTAATGTTGTCTCCAAAATATCTTCCTTTTAAGAATCCCATCTGATCATGATGAATAATGTTCGGTAGGGCCTTTTTGGTTCTATGAGCAATACAAGAGAACATTTGTTTAAAACATTTTACTTCCTCATTCAAGATCTCTGTTGGTGAGATAAGGATTCTCCATCATTTGTAACAATCTTTTGTAGGTTCTTTTTGGTTGCGTTTCTATATTGAAGGTTCAGGAAAAACGTTGATGCATTTTTTGCCGTTCTCTATCCAATTTTTTATTTTTTTATTTTTTGTAAATGAAACCTAATCTTTCCTGAATAAGTTCCTCAAAGTCCTTTTGTTTTGCCTCTAGAATATTCAGTGCTTCTGTAATGTGTAATGTTAGATTTTATATTTCTGCTGTAAGTCTTTTCTGTTTCTGTTGTAAGTCTTTTCTGTTATGAATTCCTTTCGTTTTTGTTAAGAAAGTAGTGGTTACATTTCCCAAAAGCCAATCATTCTTAGCACTAAACAGATACACTACAGTTACCATGTGTAACCACTGATAAACACTGATCACATCTTGCCCTCCCCTTACTTTCACTTCCTTGAATGAAAGACCATGAACTAAAACTAGGACTGTGGGAACTGGACACATTAACACGCATGTACACTCGTACACTCGTACACACACACTCACACACTCACACAGTCACACACACACACACACACACACACACACACACACACACACACACACACACACACACACACACACACACACACACACACACACACACGCACACACACACACACACACACACACACACACTACACCACCTCTTCTCTCTTTTCCCCCTCCCTTCCTGTGTGTTATGTCACGTTATGTCACTTTATGTCCAGGCTATGAAGGAGGAGTACAGCAGGAACCCCACAGAGAAACTACTGAAGGACATCCAGGAGGCCAAGAAACACATTCCTCTGCTGCATGGCCAGCTCAGCAAGGCCACAGGCACACCTCAGGTATACACACCTACGTATGCACATACACACATACATATGTTCACACACACACGTGTACGTGCATACGTATACAAGCACACACAAAAACACTTACACAATGACACTCTCTCTCCCATAGACACACACACACACATACACACACAAACACTCTCTTGCTGTCTCTATCTCACAGGGACAGACACACTCTCAAAGGGACAGCCCAGTTACTGCCTGGCCTGCCACACATTTATGGTAGGCGTGTGTGACACACAACTCTAACGATTGTGTGTGTGTGTGATTGTGTTTTCAGGATGGCTCCCTCTCCCCCTGGGACAGTGAGGTGGAGGAGGGGGGCGTTGGGGCGGCCGATGGAGAGCAGACCCCCTCCTCGCTGGTAGAGAGCGGCAGCGATGGAACCTGGACCAATAACACTGTGAGTCAACCTGGCCAATTAGCCTGTCTGTTATTATCACCAACAGATGCTCCATGACAACTACATGTGAATTGGTATTCTGAATACAATACCATTGTACTGAAATAAAAAATAAAAATAATAATCCTATGTTTTATTGTCGCATACACCCGATAGGTGCTGTGAAATGTGCCTTTACAGGGTCAGCCAGGCGCCCGTGGAGCAAATTAAGGAGAAGTGCCTTGCTCAAGGGCACATCAACAGATTTTTCACCTTGTCGGCTTGGGTATTCAAACCAGTGACCTTTCGGTTACTGGGCCAATGCTCTAACCGCTAAGCTACCTGCCAACCAGGGTTAGGGTCCATTCCATTTCAATTTGGTCAAATCAGGAAGTAAACTGAAATGCCAATTCCTATTTTCCTCAATGCTTTTCTATCAGAAAGTTTTACTGGAACATGTGGTATCGCTACCACAATGCCCATTCAAAATTGGAGACTGGCAAATGTTATACAGTATATGAATGGTGTGTGTGTCTCTCTATTTCAGGTGTCTCCCAGTCCCCTCCCTGAGAGTCCGTGCCAAAGAGAGACCCCCTGCCACAGCCCAAAGACCACCCCCCGAGACAGCCTCAACTCCTGCCCCTCGCATGACGCCGAGGACACGCCGGACTTGGTGAGACACACACACAGACGCCCACACAGACACTGTATATTTGTTGTTTACTCCAAACACTAGATTTAGAAGGAAGTAATGCTCATGTCTGTGTGTGTGTATGTGCGAATTAGAACTGTAACTTCCAGTGTAGTGTGGGCAGTCCCTCGTCTCGTCTCAACCCCCAGATCATCGGAGCAGAGGACGACTACTTTGATACAGAGCATAAAGAGGTACTGGTGGACTACTGCTAGACAGCTGGCTAACTGTCGGGTCTGTCTGGCTTTGTCTGGCTCTGTCTTTCTGGCTCTTTCTGTCTGTCTTTGTCTGTCTGGCTCTGTCTGACTGTCTGGCTGGCTGACTGTCTCTGGCTGTCTATCTCTCTCTCTCTCTCTCTCTCTCTCTCTCTCTCTCTCTCTCTCTCTCTATCTCTCATTTTGTGCCTGTCTGTCTCATTCTCTCAATGACTCTCTCTCTTAGCAAGCCTGGGAAAATAAAGCCAGAACGGCCCATAGGGGCAGGAGCTCTCCTAATTCTGTAGCGTGAGGCAGCTTGATGTAAAAGTACACCCCCTGGACAGGTCGCTAGTCTGTCGCAGCGCCTTACCGCAATCCATCTCCTTAATGCTGAATGCCAAGCAGAGAGGCATCAGGTCCCATTTTTAGAGTCTGGTATGATTCAACCGGGTATCGAACCCCCAACCTCTCAATCTCAGGATGAAAACACTTTAACCACAAGACAACTGAGTTGGTATCTCTTTCTCTCTTACTCAACTATACCTTTCTGTTGATCTCTACCCTCTCTCTCTCTTTCTCTCTATCTATCTCCCTGTCTCTCAGATCAACGGTCAGTGTAGTTGTTTCCAGAGTATAGAGCTGCTCAAGTCTCGGCCCGCTCACCTGGCCGCCTTCCTCCATCACGTGGTCTCTCAGTTTGACCCTGCGCCTCTGGTAAGACCACCACATACAGTGGGGAGAACAAGTATTTGATACACTGCTGATTTTGCAGGTTTTCCTACTTACAAAGCATGTAGAGGTCTGTAATATTTATCATAGGTACACTTCAACTGTGAGAGACGGAATCTAAAACAAAAATCCAGAAAATCACATTGTATGATTTTTAAGTAATTAATTTGCATTTTATTGCATGACATAAGTATTTGATCACCTACCAACCAGTAAGAATTCTGGCTCTCACAGACTTGTTAGTTTTTCTTTAAGAAGCCCTCCTGTTCTCCACTCATTACCTGTATTAACTGCACCTGTTTGAACTCGTTACCTGTATAAAAGACACCTGTCCACACACTCAATCAAACAGACTCCAACCTCTCCACAATGGCCAAGACCAGAGAGCTGTGTAAGGACATCAGGGATAAAATTGTAGACCTGCACAAGGCTGGGATGGGCTACAGGACAATAGGCAAGCAGCTTGGTGAGAAGGCAACAACTGTTGGCGCAATTATTAGAAAATAGAATAAGTTCAAGATGACGGTCAATCACCCTCGGTCTGGGGCTCCATGCAAGATCTCACCTCGTGGGGCATCAATGATCATGAGGAAGGTGAGGGATCAGCCCAGAACTACACGGCAGGACCTGGTCAATGACCTGAAGAGAGCTGGGACCACAGTCTCAAAGAAAACCATTAGTAACACACTACGCCGTCATGGATTAAAATCCTGCAGCGCATGCAAGGTCCCCCTGCTCAAGCCAGCGCATGTCCAGGCCCGTCTGAAGTTTGCCAATGACCATCTGGATGATCCAGAGGAGGAATGGGAGAAGGTCAAGTGGTCTGATGAGACAAGAATAGAGCTTTTTGGTCTAAACTCCACTCGCCATGTTTGGAGGAAGAAGAAGGATGAGTACAACCCCAAGAATACCATCCCAACCATGAAGCATGGAGGTGGAAACATCATTTTTGGGGGATGCTTTTCTGCAAAGGGGACAGGACGACTGCACCTTATTGAGGGGAGGATGGATGGGGCCATGTATCGCGAGATCTTGGCCAACAACCTCCCTCAGTAAGAGCATTGAAGATGGGTTGTGGCTGGGTCTTCCAGCATGACAACGACCTGAAACACACAGCCAGGGCAACTAAGGAGTGGCTCCGTAAGAAGCATCTCAAGGTCCTGGAGTGGCCTAGCCAGTCTCCAGACCTGAACCCAATAGAAAATCTTTGGAGGGAGCTGAAAGTCCGTATTGCCTAGCGACAGCCCCGAAACCTGAAGGATCTGGAGAAGGTCTGTATGGAGGAGTGGGCCAAAATCCCTGCTGCAGTGTGTGCAAACCTGGTCAAGACCTACAGGAAACGTATGATCTCTGTAATTACAAACAAAGGTTTCTGTACCAAATATTAAAGTTCTACTTTTCTGATGTATCAAATATTTATGTCATGCAATAAAATGCAAATTAATTACTTAAAAATCATACAATGTGATTTTCTGGATTTTTGTTTTAGATTCCGTATCTCACAGTTGAAGTGTACCTATGATAAAAATTACAGACCTCTACATGCTTTGTAAGTAGGAAAACCTCGGCAGTGTATCAAATAAAAAAATCGGCAGTGTATCAAATACTTGTTCTCCCCACTGTATGTATATACACACACACAATGTACATATACACACGCGCACACACCAAGGTTATTACAATTTGTGTTTTTCTATTCATTTTTCCATTAGATTCTCTAGTTTTTATTTAGTTGAAGTTTAGGTGTTAGGGACAGAAGGCATGGGTGGGAGGCTAAGAACCATTTGGGTTGTATAGTTTTTTTGTGTTTTTTGAGATGTCACTTCTTGCAACAGGGTGACAGTAATACATAAGGTGATGGGTCAGGTCATAGGTTAGGTTAGCCCATCTTATGACTCCAATACTATATTGGACTCATTCTACGTGCCTTTTGATTAGCTGAGGTGATCTGGTCGAGTGTGAAGTGCTCTATCTAGAAACAAATTATCTTTGGTTGCGAAATGGTTTTGGAAACCTTGAATACTCAACTTAATTATAATCCAAAAATAACTTTACGAATACAAAAGATATTGCATCTTTTGTATTTGTAAAATAATTCCAAAACCGTATTGTACGCTGTGATTATTAACAGTTAGACAGATCGTTGAGACAGTTGTACACATTGGCCCCGCTGTGGTCAATTGTTCAAATGAGAACCTTATGGCTGTATGGCCTTGGATTCTCAAGCGCTAAGGTTATAAAGTCAATCTCAATGTGACTTGGATTTAAAAGGAATAGCATCGACACTGGTGCAAAAAATATGGTGAAAGGAAACTCTCTCTCGCTCATGTTTACACCAACCCATTGCTTTTTAACCTTAGTAGTACATTAAGAAGAATCGAGTTAGCTATAGAGGAATTTTTTTCACCTATTAGCTAGTGATAGCTAGTGATAGTGATACACAAGCAAGGCCTTTTTGAAACATCGCCATCTCTTGGCCACATTTACCCGCCAGATTCAGTAGCTTGAAAACCCCATTAGATTTGTATTTTTATTAGTTTTGTAGTCAAAGATATGTTTCATTATAGTTGTAGTTTTTCAGACGGGTATGTTAATTATTTTATTTCAGTTGACTAAATCGTTTTTTCATGATCAGTTTTAGTTTACTATAATAACCTTGGCTCACACACAAACACACACACACACACACACACACAATCAAAATCCATGCCTAACACACACATGTTCTTACGCTCATTCACAATGCTCATAAAGTACATTCAAAATAGCTACTGTAGGCACATTTCCAATTGAGGATTTACCCCAGTGTTTTACCCAAAAGGCACAGACTTTTCTGTTTCCAATTAAATGTCTAATTTGGAGCCAAGGCAAGACCCTGGGTACTTTTCAGCTGGCATTTACATAACACTGGTTAATTGTGAACTTTAACACCTTCTCACAAAGCAACAGTCTTGAATGATGCAGAGGTTGTTGATTCTGCTCGCCACCAGTCTTAAGTGTCAGATTCCTGTTGGAAACACGAGCGACATTAACATAAAACACTGGCAGCCCACTGGTGTGGGGGTAAGTCTCATTGGAAAAGCACCATAAATGAACTGCAGGGGCTCTATTTTCGTCTGCCGTTAATTTCGTCATGTAAAAACTGGCGCACTGGCATTCTCCAGCGCTAACACCAGATTCAGCAATTTACCTGTCTTATATCAGCTCGCTTGCGCTCAGATGGGCAGGGCAGAAATATTTGAGGTGTGTCCTTAAAAACATTATCCAAAGTGATAATTTCAGGCAGCGCTGATAGGGATATTTAAGACCAACCAAAAGTAGCTGCTTTTGGTGCCTGTATACTTTGTATTTAGAAACCAATGTTTTTTCCCAAGCATAGCCTCCCCTCCTCTCAATGAAGGCTTTTTTTTGTCCTGCCCAAGGCAGTCATGGAGTAGTCAAGACTGTCGATAAAGGGTTTGGCTCCTGAGACCGTTTGGAAATAAATCTTAATCACCAAAGCTTTATTAATATATCACGTTTGAGAGGAGCAAAACAGTGAGCTGACGTTTCCTTTTTATCTATGCATTGTAGGCAGGCCCACGTTATTTGAGCCATGCAGGTCTTGTTTTGGACGTGCATAAAACCCCCTCCATGATGTAGGCTACATGTCCATCAGTGGCGGTCAGTGCCGTTTATGATGAGGGAGGACACATTTTTTTTTAATGAGCATGGCCTTATTTCTATTACAGCATGTTGGACGACTGTCATTCATATTCCATTCACCCAGTTCAATGTAATCGATAGGTTTAGGCTACTACATGACTCAAATTTTCCCTATACCCATCATGAGGTTGCTACAACCTAGCCTGTGAATGAAAGTTTACAACGTAGGTGCACACAGGTCGAGAGACACATTTGAGATGACAGACAGTGACACATGGACAGACAGTGACATTCAATACCGCCTTGCACACTCTTGCCTGCATCTAGCTGATATCATTAGTCCAACAGTTGCAAACAAGAGTTTTTATTGGACAAATTCAAGTATGTTTATCCCCGTTTTGTTCTGTTTGCTTCCGTTTAAGAAACGTTTTTCAACAGAATTGGCAGAATGAATATACCCCTGATCATGCGTAAATACACAGCCACGTTGTATTCCTTCTCGCATGCGCTCTCCTCCTCTCACCTCTTCCCTTCGCTTGTGGACTTCAATGCACAACACATCAGCTGGATGTGACCAGGTGAAAAAACCTTTCCAAGCCAAACCACTACACACAGCCTACATCGTTGTCACAATTTTAGCTAAAGTAACGTCATAGTCAGCATAGCTAATAGAACTAACGTGTTAGTAAACCCGCTACAATCATGCAGTGACGTTACAGTGTACAGTCAGTAAGCAGTTACACTGGCAGGCCCCGGTGGCAATAAATTAGTAAAACCAAAAGCTTACATTGACTTGGAAGAGTTCCTGTGTTGTGTTGGATAGTCATAGCCAGCTAGCTAACATAGCATCCCTCTGTTTGAGCAGGGTGTTTCAGTAGGCTAAACGAGCTAGCTGCATTTGCTAGCTAAGTAAGTGAAAATGAAAGTGAAAAAAAAAGGACATCTCTCTCTATATAAATATCTCTCTTGCTTCTCCTTCATTTTGGAAGAAATTAATTTGTTCAAAACTGTTCAACTATTGTCTTTCTCTCTCTTTGAGTCAACTACTCACCACATTTTATGCACTGCAGTGCTAGCTAGCTGTAGCTTATGTTTTCAGTACTAGATTACTTCTTTGATTTGGTGGACAACATGTCATTTCATGCTGCAAGAGCTCTGATAGGTTGGAGGACATCCTTCGGAAGTTGTCATAATTTCTGTGTAAGTCAATGGAAGGGGGTGAGAACCATGAGCCTACTAGGTTTTGTATTGAAGTCAATGTACCTAGAGGAGGATGGAAGCTAGCTGTCCTCCGGCTACACCATGATGATACCCTACAGAGTGCTGTTGAGGCTACTGTAGACCTTCTTTGCTAATTAGTGTGTTTTAATCAATTATTTGGTGACGGGATTATATTTAGTATAGTTTTATCTAAAAAGGATAACATTTTCAATGTTTTACATGGATGGGTGGCTATTTGAAGAATCTCAAATATAAAATATATTTTGATTTGTTTAACACTTTTTTGGTAATACATGATTCCATATGTGTTATTTTATAGTTTTGATGTCTTCACTTTTTTTCTACAATGTAGAAAATAGTTTTTAAAATAAAAATAAATTTTTTTGAATTAGTAGGTGTTCTAAAACTTTTGCAGTTGAGGAACAATGGGAAAGTAATTCTGCTTTGAAAGTTGATAAACTTGTAACCCCACTTTTGAAAAAATGGCCCTTGAATGTTTTGGTACACCTAATGGGGAGCTCTTCTTTGTCTACACCCATTCAGCATCGTTCACACCCTCTTAAGCCCCACCCATCTCTTTAAGGATTCACGTGAGGCCTTGTGGTAAACACACTCTATCTCAAATCAAATAGAAGTTTATTTGTCACATACACAGGATACAGAAGGTGTAAACTCTACAGTGATAGTACTAGCATAGTAGCAATATCAAAAACAGAAAGTGTCCAGATAAAAATATTTTATAAAAATGTATCGTTATTAGATGACGCTTACCCGACACACTTGTCTAAATTGATGGGTCATATGAAGGAAATGCTATAACCACTCCCCAGCCATATCTAGCTAAGTGGATGGGTCACTATTGTCTAGACATGTACACATGTTCATGAAATACAATAGATGGCCATAATCACCCCCAGACACACCTGGCTAATTTGATGGGTCATGTAATAATCCGGCCGAAGTGGAGTCTTTTGTTAGACATGTAGCTAGCTAGGTAGCTAGCTAGCTAAACAATGAACCGGCATAACCCCAACTCATACTACTACCAATACAAACATTGTCATAGCTGTAGTATGAATCTGCAGGTAGCTAAAGCTAACAAACTAGGTTAAATGTTAGCTAGCTAACATTAGGCTATAACTAGCAATGCAAATGGATTTCTGATTAGAATAATATTGCTACACACATCATACACATAATGTTAGCTAGGGAGCCAGCAAGCTAATGTTTGCTAGCTAACTAACAGTACGCTTTAACTTGCAATAAAAACGACTTTCTGACAAAATTAGAAACTTATATCTGGAAAATTTAGCTAGACTCTTACCCGTATACATGGATGAACACTTCACGGCAGACTGGAACTTTTTAACTCTGTTTTGTTTGTAGCTACATCTTGTTTGGCCAGCTTTGTGTCAAGTCACTCCGGTTCACACTGACCGTGGCGTGTGCAGAAAGTAGCCCATCACTTTTTCCTACTGAGCTGTCAATAGCGCCTGCTAAATTCAGGGCATTTTTATTTTTTATATATATATTTTTTACATATTTAGCAGACGCTCTTATCCAGAGCGACTTACAGGAGCAATTAGGGTTAAGTGCCTTGCTCAAGGGCACATCAACAGATTTTTCACCTAGTCGGCTCGGGGATTAGAACCAGCGACCTTTCGGTTACTGGCACAATGCTCTTAACCACTAAGCTACCTACCACCCCAACATCAATGTTGTTGAGAAAAGTAGCAAAACTTGTGTAGTTCTCGATGTAACGTTATATCTTTCAAAAACGGCACTCACATTATAGACAGAAGCGTGCTACATGGCAGACCAATCCAAACTCATCTCCCGGCATGTCCAGCCCATCCATTATCTCAGCCAATCATGGCTAGCGGGAAGGTTCCGGTCTTTTTCCGTGGCTAAACCAACTAGGCTCTAATTTAACCATTTTATTCGTATTTATGGATGGAATACAAGTTTGTTATTAAGGCACATGAAAGTTCACATGTTCCAGACGGCAATTCTGCCAAAAAAACGCATTTTGATAAAAAACTAATGTTTACGTTCAAATGCCGCTCCTGAGAAGTAGTGACTTGCAACATATGCCTAGTTTCCTGAAACGAGTCACATATTTCGCCATGGAGCACGTTCTGATTGGCCAGTGAAGAGCCTCGACACACACACAACTTGTTTATTCATCAAAACCCAGCCCTTTCACTGCAATGCCAGCAAGTGTGCCGAAAATTGTAATAGTGAAAATAACACAAATATTTCTGACACATCCATGAACCTATAGCGCTACCGCTTGCGCTTAGATTTACCATTGCCTTAAATTTGTTGAAATAGAGCCCTAGGCATACAACATTCTGGTAACTGTCCCAAAATCACAATTCTTTTCAGAAAATGTCCAGGGAATTTGGTGACATTCTACAACCCTAATAAACTCTTTTTTTCTAATAGGGTACAGCAGTTACTCTCTAGCACTTTGGTGGTTTGACCCCAGAATGCATTGGTCAGTATTTAAGACCTAACCACCTCTCGTCCTCTCCTAGCTGTGCTATCTTTACGCTGACCTGTACAAGCAGACCAACTCCAAAGAGACCAGACGGATCTTCATTGATTTCTATACTTTCTTCATGGACCGAGCAGCGGTAAGACACACATGTACACATACATTATGTGGGAGCACACACAAAGGCACGCACTGACGCATGCATTTACAAATGCATACACACACACTAGCAGTTAGAGTGGCGAGCTGGCAACCGGAGGGTTGCTGGTATCAAATCCTTGATGTCATTGCCTGCCGTTGCTACCTTAAGCATCACACTTAACCTCACAAGCAACAGCTCCCAGGCACTCAGTGTGGCAGCCCCCCGCACCTCTCCAAAACCTTTATGATTTTCTGGACAAAATGTTCAAATGACATCAGTTTGACCGGTTGTAAGGAAATAGAAAGCTGTGAAAACGACCCAACATGTTCTGATAAGATTTCAGTTCGGCTTGGAAGCATATTTTATGTGGTAGAAATACTATCAGCTTTTATGATGCTGATAAAGATAGCACCTCTACAGACAGTATCTAACTCAAGATGCTGAAATAAAGAAATCATATTTCTCCACTGCTGTTCCAGAGTAAATTTGTTGCCTACATTTGGAATGTCATTTTACTGCAAGAAATGCTTAATTCTGCAGGAGTTAATATTAACGCTATGTGCGAGGTTATAGACCTACAATCAGTGTCCAGATTTCATTTTCCATTTAACCCATCTGAACAGTAGGCTATAGTTTCCTTGACGTGTCATAGGCCTATTTGAAGTCCTCGTCTTGTGACTGTCGAATTTGTACAGCACCTCACACATAACATAGCCGGCAATGCTATCATCCTCTTTTACCACTTCACCAAATATTTTCCAAACATAATTTTTCTGGCCCTCCCTTCTCTTTATTTTCAACTCTCCATTTCTCAGCTTTTCTCTAATTGAATTAAACTCCGACATTGTTCTTTTTTAGCCTCCGTGGATTGACATTAACTTTTTCTGCCCGTTCCCAAAAGTATTTGACGATTGGCGTGTAGGCTATTTGGTGCACGTACAGGCCCTAAATCTTAGGCTTATGCACTAGTGCCAGATAGCCTAACATAATTAAAGAAAAACCTCAATGTAGCCTATAGATATAAATTGCACAATAATTATACATTTATGGATTTTTTAAGGTATTGTTTTCTCTTTATTCAACCTGCCAATCACCCACCCACCCTTCATCCACACAGTATTTCATGACCCTAAACCCACGCTGCGGATATAACCGCGGTGACTGCGGGTTATGAGTCAACACGCGCATTACTTGCGTTTGTGTGTGAATTAAAACCCCAGCACCATCCATTAGTTCCTCTTTTTGCCTCTCTCTTCTGCTCCTGTCTCTTCTGCTCCTCTTTCTTCTGCTCCTATCTCTTCTGCTCCTCTTTCTTCTGCTCCTCTCTCTTCTGCTCCTCTCTCTTCTGCTCCTCTCTCTTCTGCTCCTCTTTCTTCTACTCCTCTCTCTTCTGCTCCTCTCTCTTCTGCTCCTCTCTCTTCTGCTCCTGTCTCTTCTGCTCCTCTTTCTTCTGCTCCTATCTCTTCTGCTCCTCTCTCTTCTGCTCCTCTTTCTTCTGCTCCTATCTCTTCTGCTCCTCTCTCTTCTGCTCCTCTTTCTTCTGCTCCTCTCTCTTCTGCTCCTCTCTCTTCTGCTCCTCTCTCTTCTGCTCCTCTCTCTTCTGCTCCTCTTTCTTCTGCTCCTCTTTCTTCTACTCCTCTCTCTTCTGCTCCTCTTTCTTCTACCCCTCTCTCTTCTACTCTTTCTTCTACTCCTCTCTCTTCTGCTCCTCTCTCTTCTGCTCCTCTCTCTTCTCTCTTCTGCTCCTCTCTCTTCTACTCCTCTCTCTTCTGCTCCTCTCTCTTCTGCTCCTCTCTCTTCTCTCCAGTCTTCCTTCTGTTGCCTGAGGAATCTTTGTCCACTAAGTGTGTGAGTGTGTCTGGACAGCCAAGTTCCTTTACTAACGGTGTGCTTCTGCTGATCTCCAAGATGCTTAGTATCCTCTTAAATGTACAGTCTTTATCTGCTATGATGGGTGCAAAGGAAATGGTATTTGTGTTTGTTGGGATTGAATTGCTGAAAGTCTCTGTTCTTTTTTTGCTAAGATACTTGAAACTCTCTCTTTCTCTTGCAGAATTTGAAAGTAGCTGTGCCTGAGTCTATTGCCTCTGAACTAGGTAAGATGGTTCAACCCTTTTTGTTTACACTTAATCCTCTCAGATCTTGTATAAGTTTAGCAACAGTTATAGCAATACAGTACTGTATCGTCTACTGTAATTGATTAGAACGTTTCCAAAAAAGGGAGACAGCTTGAAACTGTGTGAGTGCAGTTGGCCCGTGTAGCTCAGTTGGTAGAGCATGGCGCTTGCAACGCTAGGGTTGTGGGTTCGATTCCCACGGGGGGCCAGTATGAGAAAAAAAAGATGTATGCACTAACTGTAAAGTTGCTCTGGATAAGAGCCTCTGCTAAATGACTGTAATGTGTGTGTCTAAATGTGTGTATGTCTGTTGACTAACATGCTGTTGTGTGTTCCCAGATCGGCGGAGACCTGAGCTGATCCCAGAGGAGCTGCACAGACAGTACACACAGCTGCTACAGGACACACTGCTACCAGACATCCAGGGGAACCTAGAGGACTTCAGGTCACACACACACACACATTCAGACAGACACATGTACACCAGTGGCGGTCAGTGCCGTTTAAGATGAGGGAGGACACATTTTTTTCATGAGCATGGCCTTATTTCTATTACAGCATATTGGATGACTGTCATTCATATTCCATTCACCCAGTTCAATGTAACAGCGATAGGTTTAGACTACTACATCATACTCAAATTTTCCCTATACCCATCATGAGGTTGCTACAACCTAGCCTATTAAATAAAGTTTACAACGTAGCTGCACACAGGTCGAGAGACAAATTTGAGGTGACAGACAGTGACACATGGACAGACAGTGACATTCAATACCGCCTTGCACATTCTTGCCTGCATCTAGCTGATATCATTAGTCCAACAGTTGCAAACGAGAGTTTCTATTGGACAAATTCAAGTATGTTTATCCCCATTTTGTTCCGTTTGCTTCTGTTTAAGAAACGTTTTTCAACAGAATTGTCAGAATGAATATACCCCTGATCATGCGTAAATACACAGCCACGTTGTATTCCTTCTCGCATGCGCTCTCCTCCTCTCACCTCTTCCCTTCGCTTGTGGACATCAATCCACAACACATCAGCTGGATGTGACCAGGCGAAAAAACCTTTCCAAGCCAAACCGCTACACACAGCCTACATCGTTGTCACAATTTTAGCTAAGGTAACGTCATAGTCAGCAAAGCTAATAGAACTAACGCGTTAGTAAACCCGCTACAATCATGCAGTGACGTTACAGTGTACAGTCAGTAAGCAGTTACACCGGCAGGCCTCGGTGGCAATAAATTAGAAAACCAAAAGTTTACATTGACTTGGAAGAGTTCCTGTGTTGGGTTGGATAGTCATAGCCAGCTAGCTAACATAGCATCCCTCTGTTTGAGCAGGGTGTTTCAGTAGGCTAAACTAGCTAGCTGCATTTGCTAGCTAAGTAAGTGAAACTGAAAGTGAAAAAAAAAAGACAAATCTCTCTCTATATACAGTGGGGAGAACAAGTATTTGATACACTGCCGATTTTGCAGGTTTTCCTACTTACAAAGCATGTAGAGGTCTGTAATTTTTTATCATAGGTACACTTCAACTGTGAGAGACGGAATCTAAAATAAAAATCCAGAAAATCACGTTGTATGATTTTTAAGTAATTAATTTGCATTTTATTGCATGACATAAGTATTTGATCACCTACCAACCAGTAAGAATTCCGGCTCTCACAGACCTGTTAGTTTTTCTTTAAGAAGCCCTCCTGTTCTCCACTCATTACCTGTATTAACTGCACCTGTTTGAACTCATTACCTGTATAAAAGACACCTGTCCACACACTCAATCAAACAGACTCCAACCTCTCCACAATGGCCAAGACCAGAGAGCTGTGTAAGGACATCAGGGATACAATTGTAGACCTGCACAAGGCTGGGATGGGTTACAGGACAATAGGCAAGCAGCTTGGTGAGAAGGCAACAACTGTTGGTGCAATTATTAGAAAATGGAAGAAGTTCAAGATGACGGTCAATCACCCTCGGTCTGGGGCTCCATGCAAGATCTCACCTCGTGGGGCATCAATGATCATGAGGAAGGTGAGGGATCAGCCCAGAACTACACGGCAGGACCTGGTCAATGACCTGAAGAGAGCTGGGACCACAGTCTCAAAGAAAACCATTAGTAACACACTATGCCATCATGGATTAAAATCCTGCAGCGCACGCAAGGTCCCCCTGCTCAAGCCAGCGCATGTCCAGGCCCGTCTGAAGTTTGCCAATGACCATCTGGATGATCCAGAGGAGGAATGGGAGAAGGTCATGTGGTCTGATGAGACAAAAATAGAGCTTTTTGGTCTAAACTCCACTCGCCGTGTTTGGAGGAAGAAGAAGGATGAGTACAACCCCAAGCCGTGAAGCATGGAGGTGGAAACATCATTCTTTGGGGATGCTTTTCTGTAAATGGGGACAGGACGACTGCACCGTATTGAGGGGAGGATGGATTGGTCCATGTATCGCGAGATCTTGGCCAACAATCTCCTTCCCTCAGTAAGAGCATTGAAGATGGGTCGTGGCTGGGTCTTCCAGCATGACAACGACCCGAAACACACAGCCAGGGCAACTAAGGAGTGGCTCCGTAAGAAGCATCTCAAGGTCCTGGAGTGGCCTAGCCAGTCTCCAGACCTGAACCCAATAGAAAATCTTTGGAGGGAGCTGAAAGTCCGTATTGCCCAGCGACAGCCCCGAAACCTGAAGGATCTGGAGAAGGTCTGTATGGAGGAGTGGGCCAAAATCCCTGCTGCAGTGTGTGCAAACCTGGTCAAGACCTACAGGAAACATATGATCTCTGTAATTGCAAACAAAGGTGTCTGTACCAAATATTAAGTTCTGCTTTTCTGATGTATCAAATACTTATGTCATGCAATAAAATGCAAATTAATTACTTAAAAATCATACAATGTGATTTTCTGGATTAGATTCCGTCTCTCACAGTTGAAGTGTACCTATGATAACAATTACAGACCTCTACATGCTTTGTAAGTAGGAAAACCTGCAAAATCGGCAGTGTATCAAATACTTGTTCTCCCCACTGTATATATTTCTCTCTTGCTTCTCCTTCATTTTGGAATAAATTAATTTGTTAAAAACTGTTCAACTATTGTCTTTGTCTCTCTTTGAGTCAATTACTCACCACATTTTATGCACTGCAGTGCTAGCTAGCTGTAGCTTATGCTTTCAGTACTAGATTCATTATCTGATTCTTTGATTGGGTGGACAACATGTCATTTCATGCTGCAAGAGCTCTGATATGTTGGAGGACATCCTCCGGAAGTTGTCATAATTACTGTGTAAGCCGATGGAAGGGGGTGAGAACCATGAGCCTCCTAAGTTTTGTATTGAAGTCAATGTACCTAGAGGAGGACGGAAGCTAGCTGTCCTCCGGCTACACCATCGTGCTACCCTACAGAGTGCTGTTGAGGCTACTGTAGACCTTCTTTGCTAAATAGTGTGTTTTAATCAATTATTTGGTGATGTGATTATATTTAGTATAGTTTTATCTAAAAAGGAAAACTTTTTCAATGCTTTATCATTTTTATTTTTATGAATTTCACTGAGAAGACTGGTCTTCCCCTTCCTCCTCTGAGGAGTCTCCACTGATATACACAGTCTCTTTTTTTCTCTCTCTCTCTCTCTCACACACACACACACACAAACCCACACACCATAAATGCACACTACAAACACACACGTGAGCACACTCACACTTCTCAAAGATGATGATTTGCACATAATTAATGAATGGATTAATCATACGTGTTTGTTTGCGTGTGGGCGCGCATGTGTCTGCCTGTGTCTGTCTGTGCATCTGTGCTTATCTGCCTATATGTGTCTACAGGCAGAAGCGCAGCATGGGTCTGACCCTGGCAGAGGGGGAGCTGGCTAAGCTGGACACAGAGAGGGTGAGAGACCGCGTGGCGCTGGAGAGAGAACGCTCCTGTGCCGAACACATAATCTCCAAGATAGAGGACGTGCTGTAAGTCTCTGAAATACATGCATACACACACAGGGACAGAAAAACGTGCGCGCAACACAGTGACAGAAACACGTGCGACATGGCACAAGAGTCAGGTCGAATACAGCTGTTGGCTCTGTTTTCCACGTACCCTTTGAGATAGACAGGAGGCGAGTGTAGTATACAATTGCACATTCTTTCTTACACACACACACATGCCACTACAAACACAGGAGCATGATGTTATCAGCTCCATAAGGATGATCTAGTCTGGTAATGGCATAAGGTGTAGGTTAGAGTACAATAGAGTGTTGTCTCCAGTTACTGTGTGTGTGTAGAATAAATTGTACCACATGCACACACACAGACACACCGACACACACACACACAGACATTCTGGGGGTTATTTCCAGGTCAGTGAGTGCTTGCGTGTCTCTGCAACTCCGGGCCTCAAACACTCCAAACTGGACAGATCACAGGGATTTAGATAGATAGATAGAGCTCTATCTTCTCACTCTCCGAAGACCGTCTCTCCTCCCTGAAATGCAGCCTTTTGTTTTGTGTTTTTGATGTCAGTGTGAAGTTTTAGGCCATTTCGGCATGTACTGTAACTAATAGCTACCAATGTTTTGACGTTTGCATGCCCATGCAGATTTGGGCCTTTTGAAACTGCGGTGCAAATATTTCTGTCCTTTGGGGTTTTGTTTGATAAGATAATAAACCTCAGTCGGTGTCTCTACTTACTGTTGTGAGTTATAATAGTAGAATATACCAGGTGCAATTTCGAAATTTGGTTGTCCATCAGCAGTTTTTCTCTTGTTGTCAGTCACTGACAGTCACTCAATTAGCCCATGTCAGCTACATTTTTTTTAGATTGGTAAATTAGTCTAGCCAGCTATCAAACCTTGTAGTAATCATGGTCAATTACCGACCGGGGGGCCCCCATTGATTTTGTTTGTCACCCTCACTCAGATATCATATTAAAAACTGCAAACATTTCTCTCCACCCTATGGCAAAATGTGAAGAATTGCAGGAAATTAACTCAAACTTTTTTCTCTCTCTACTGTCAAGAGGGGTGGGTGGGGCAACAAAATGTCACTTAGCGCCCCAAAAAGGCTAGGACCTGCTCTGACTGCATGTGTGGGTATGGATGTGGGTATGCAGACCCTCATGATGAGTTCAGATTTTTTGTGGCCCCCACCCCTATCAAAGTTGCCCATCCCTGAGATAAAGGCTAATGGAACTGTATTGCCATTACACCAGAAGACTTCACATTTGTCCTTTTGTAGTATAAGGGAAACTGTGTGTGGTGTGTGTCAGTTAACCCTGTGTGTGTTTTTCTCCTTCCAGGCTGACGTCACAGCCCACAGAAGAGGAGAAGTGGTAAGAAGGGGGATCTTTCCATGTACAGTGTCTAACTATAACCAAATGATGTTAGAATAAGTCTAGGACTCAATAGGTCTGTTGTCATACTAGAGTCTAGACAGTGGAAGTAGCGGTGTTGATTGTTGAATGAATTCAAGTGAGTGTGTGTTGTCATACAGTGGTTGTAGCGGGGTGTGGGCGGCAGGTAGCCTAGCGGTTAAGAGCATTGGGCCAGTAACTGAAAGGTTGATGGTTCGAATCCCTGAGCCGACTAGGTGAAAAATCTATCGAAGTGCCCTTGAGCAAGGCACAACCCAAATTGCTCCTGTAAGTTGCTCTGGATAAGAGTGTCTGCTAAATGACTAAAATGTAAATGTATGTATTCAATTACTCGTCAAGGTGAATCACACATACTTTATCTGGGCCAGTATTCTCTGTGTAGGAGTGCTGATCTAAGATAATTTCGCCCCTTTTGGATCATAATTAATATTATTATATTGACAGGGGGGACCTGATCCTAGATCCGCACCCCTACTATCATACGCTTTGTGAATGCGGGCCCTGTTCTGAAGTCAATGTGTATTGGAATCAGGTTCTCTGATACTTGGTTTAATACTCTATTCAGTGATTATTAGCGAGCTGGACACAGTCAAGAAACTGTATGAATGTAGGTCCATTATATTTTATACATAGTTTCGATTTGGTTTGAGTCATTTTAAAGTATATTGAGTTGCATGAATTCCATCAGCATGTTGTGTATCCATCCTGTGAGAAAAGCTGTTGGAGTGGCACAGGTTACTTTTGCCCAAAAGTAGTGCACTATATAGGGAATAGGGTTCCATTTGTGATGCATCCTGAGAGTCTGCCATCAGTGGTTATCATAGTGTCCTCTCACTCTATCTGCTGGAGATCTGTGGTACTACACACTTTCAGTTAGGTCGTGTTCATTAGGCACCAAATGGTAGAAAACAGACCGAAAGGGGGAGGGACTACCTGGTCTTGACCAATGCAAAAAGCCCATTTTAGTTTTCTGTTGCAAAACGTTTTCGGTTGCACGCCCTTATGAACACGACCCTGTTTTGAGATAATTAATCGTATTGAAGAATAAGGTGATAGTAAAAACTGATCAGGTCAGGTTTAAAGAAACGTGACCTAACCTTTTCATTCGATTTTCCCCAAATGTACTTCTAGTGATTGATAACGTGTCATATTAGACTGTTTTCAAAGAGCCTTGGGAGACATTTATGTATCATGAGATTTTCTTTTAGAAAATATAATTATTATTTCAGTTAATCAATATGATGGTTGAATGATTATAAATTATTTCATATTATTAAGATCAAGATGGCTGTACTGGACCTTTAATGTTAATTAAAAGTGTATTAATGGTAATATTAACAGTTAATTAAAGACATGCTCCAGAACTTTGGCACTACTAAGTATTTTTTAAACCTCCCGCTTTGGGCTGGATGTGTCAATGTGTAGTTCATACATGCATAATCTATGAGCAGAATTACTGTCTTACCTCAATTACCCACGAAATCCCTAGTTTGAAAGCAACAGTTTTTCTGGAAGCTGTGCTGCACCATTTTCCCTACAAATTGCTAGGGCCCTAGCAATTTGAGTTCAACCAATGAGCTTCAGCCCCTCACCGTATGAATGACTAGCAACATGCACATGATGCACCAACAGCAGAGCGAGAGAGAGAGCAATGACATGGTGCACATATCTGCACATATGTGACGTAGTACGCAATTATCTAGGATCACTTTTTGCTCGTGAGCGCTACTTTCAGAACTACTGGCTAAAAAGTATACAAAAGTACCAGAGAATCCCTTTAATAGTGTATTGTGTTGTGTTCCAGCACTACTATGCAGTATGTCATCCTCACCTATATGAAACATCTGGGAGTTAAAGTGAAGGAACCGCGTAGCCTAGAGCCCAAACGAGTCCGCATCAACTTCCTGCCCAAGATCAAGGTACAACACACACACACCTAGACGCATCAATTATGCATTTGAGCACAATACCGTAGTCTTTTACTGCTTGTAGGAACTTCACTTTTTAGTACTACCCAATTGGTAGTTACAGTCTTGTCCCATCGCTGCAACTCCTGTACGGACCCGGGAGAGAGCCATGCATTCTCCGCAACACGACCGCGCCAAGCCGCATGCTTCCTGACACCAATGTGTCGGAGGAAACACCGTACAGCTGGTGACTGAAGTCAGTGTGCATGCGCCCAGCCGCCACAAGGAGTCACTAGAGCGCGATGGGACAGGGACATGCCAGCCAAACCCTCCTCTAACCCGGACGACGCTGGGCCAATTGTACGGTGCCTCATGGGTCTCCCGGTCGCGACCGGCTGCAACACAGCCCGGGATCGAACCCGGGTCTGTAGTGACGCCTCTAGCACTGCAGTGCCTTAGACCGCTGCACCACTCAAGAGGCCAGGAATTCACATTTGATGTAGCATAAATCATTCTGTTTCTTCCCATGGTGGCACTGTTTTACTCACACTTGTTAACATTATTCCAGGGCAGCGTTCAGCAGGGTGCAATGTTGTGCAATGTTCAGATAGTAGCATAGCATAGAACAAACATGCCTCTCTGACATGTAGAATATGTGTAATGAAGGATAAAGGATCACATCAGCTCTATTCATGACATGTCTATCTGCAACGTTCCACAACGTTTGCTTACTAAATGTGGCCCAGCTTTAAATTCTCTGACTGGGTGGTTTGAATTTGTTTTTGTTCTGTGGAGCAGAAGAGCATCAAAACTGAGAAAGAGGGGGAGGAGAAGGTGAAGAAGCCTCGTTTTCCAAACATCCTCGGCCCTCCTCGTCGGCCCAGCCGTGTGGACTCAACTTCAAGTAAGTGTAGAAGTCTACAAAGTGTTCCCTCCTAGTGTGCAGCACCAGTGTGGAACAAAAAAAACACAATGGTTAGTTTGAGATGCGTAACAGGCTCTGTAGTGATGTCAAATATCAAGTTGAGATATGATGTTAATATTGAGCCTGTTACACATCTCAAACTAACCATTGTAATTTTTTGTAATTCTTAACTTTTTTTGAGATTCTCAACGATTCCATTTCGATTCAGTCAATTCAGGAAGTAAACTGAAATTCCAATAACGAGTTTTCCTCATAGAAAAGCATTGAGAAAGTTCTGAATTGGAATTTCAGTTCACTTCCTGATTTTACTGAATTGAAATGGAATTGACCCAAACCCTGAGAGGAATCCACGTAAAAAAGCCACAATTCCTGACATTTAATCCTAGTAGAAATTCCCTGTCTTAGGTCAGTTAGGATCACCACTTTATTTTAAGAATGTGAAATGTCAGTATAATAGTAGAGAGAATTATTTCTTTCAGTTTTATTTCTTTCATCACATTCCCAGTGGGTCAGAAGTTTACATACACTCAATTAGTGTCAATTATTGCTTTTAAATTGTTTAACTTGGGTCAAACGTTTCGTGTAGCCTTCCACAAGCTTCCCACAATAAGTTGGGTGAATTTTGGCCCATTCCTCCTGACAGAGCTGGTGTAACTGAGTCAGGTTTGTAGGCCTCCTTGCTCGCACAGCTTTTTCAGTTCTTCCCATACATTTTCTATATGATTGAGGTCAGGGCTTTGTGATGGCCACTTTGTTGTCCTTAAGCCATTTTGCCACAACTTTGGAGGTATGCTTAGGGTCATTGTCCATTTGGAAGACCCATTTGCGACCAAGCTTTAACTTCCTGACTGATGTCTTGAGATGTTGCTTCAATATATCCACATAATTTTCCTTCCTCATGATGCCATCTATTTTGTGAAGTGCACCAGTCCCTCCTGCAGCAAAGCACCCCCACAGCATGATGCTGCCACCCCCGTGCTTCACGTTGGGATGGTGTTCTTCGGCTAGCAAGCATCCCCCTTTTTCCTCCAAACATAACTATGGTCATTATGGCCAAACAGTTCTATTTTTGTTTCATCAGACCAGAGGACATTTCTCCAAAAAGTACAATCTTTGTCCCCATGTGCAGTTGCAAACCGTAGTCTGACTTTTTTATGGTGGTTTTTGAGCAGTGGCTTCTTCCTTGCTGAGCGGCCTTTCAGTGTGGATATAGATACTTTTGTACCTGTTTCCTCCAGCATCTTCACAAGATCCTTTGCTGTTGTTCTGGGATTGATTTGCACTTTTTGCACCAAATTACGTTCGTCTCTAGGAGACAGAACACGTCTCCTTCCTGAGCGGTATGACGGCTGCGTGGTCCCATGGTGTTTATACTTGCGTACTGTTGTTTGTACAGATGAACGTGGTACCTTCAGGCATTTGGAAATTGCTCCCAAGGATGAACCAGACTTGTGGAGGTCTACAATTTGTTTTCTGAGGTCTTGGCTGATTTATTTTTGATTTCCCATGATGTCAAGCAAAGAGGCACTGAGTTTGAAGGTAGGCCTTGAAAGACATCCACAGGTACACCTCCAATTTACTCAAATGATGTCAATTAGCCTATCAGAGCTTCTAAAGCCATGACATCCATTTCTGGAATTTTCCAAGCTGTTTAAAGGCACAGTCAACTTAGTGTATGTAAACTTCTGACCCACTGGAATTGTGATACAGTGAATTATAAGTGAAATAATCTGTCTGTAAACAATTGTTGCGAAAATTACTTGTGTCATGCACAAAGTAGATGTCCTAACCGACTTGCCAAAACTATAGTTTGTTAACAAGAAAGTTGTGGAGTGGTCAAAATGATTGGCACCCCTGTTTTCAATACTTTTGTATGTATTGTACTTTATTTTTTCCCCTTGTGAGAATAACGACACTGTGATTATTGTGGATAGTCGGTTAATATAATAGTTCGTTTAAACGTTTATATGCTTTGGAAGAATAACAATTTCCCTAATAATCCTGTTTACATGAAATCAGGCTACTGATGGTACTTTTGATAAAAGCAGAAAATTGGCAATCAAAATAAACGTTCTACCACAGTGACCATGTTATTTTTGCGAAGACTTTGATTCTGAGTTCAGACATATAAGGTTTATGTGAAAACTATTTATAAGATGCATACTTTCAGTTTTTCCGAACTCACTTCACTCGCGCATAAGAGGGAGCCTTAGTTTTTCTGCTAAGGGGACAGGACAACTTCACCGCATCAAATGGGTCGTGGATGGGGATTCCAGCATGACAATGACCCAAAACACACGGCCAAGGCAACAAAGGAGTGGCTCAAGAAGAAGCACATTAAGGTCCTGGAGTGGCCTAGCCTGTGGAGGGAGCTGAAGGTTTGAGTTGCCAAACGTCAGCCTCGAAACCTTAATGACTTGGAGAAGATCTGCAAAGAGGAGCGGAACAAAATCCCTCCTGAGATGTGTGCAAA
The DNA here is from genome assembly GCF_020615455.1 of Coregonus clupeaformis. Taxonomy (NCBI): domain Eukaryota; kingdom Metazoa; phylum Chordata; class Actinopteri; order Salmoniformes; family Salmonidae; genus Coregonus; species Coregonus clupeaformis. The sequence continues at coordinate 3,638,124 of NC_059215.1, forward strand.
CCTGGTAGCCAACTACAAGAAATGTCTGACCTCTGTGATTGCCAACAAGGGTTTTGCCACCAAGTACTAAGTAATGTTTTGCAGAGGGGTCAAATACTTATTTCCCTCATTAAAATGGAAATCTATTTATAACATTTTTGTTATGCGTTTTTCTGGATTTTTTTGTTGTTATTCTGTCTCTCACTGTTCAAATAAACCTACCATTAAAATTATAGACTGATCATTTCTTTATCAGTGGACAAAAGTACAAAATCAGCAGGGGATCAAATACTTTTTTCCCTCACTGTATTTTTTGCACATATTGCCCAGCTCTACTCTGGTGTCAAAATTACCCCAGTCGGTAGCATGAAGGTTAAATGATGCGCAAAGCCACGAACCCTAAGACTCCTCCAGAAATAACAGGAAATTGTATACTTCTGACATCAAAGCCAACAACAAGCTACTGACGTAATACAGTATTATGGAAAATCTACAGTGTGCCTGTCTTTCATATGTCCACTCAACCATAGTCCCTCATGTATTATATAGATTATATATTTAAATATCTGTGATGAACATGAATTCAACTACTCAACTGGCATCCTTTCTTCAAATGAGATGTATTCATAAATGTGTACAGTATGGTCATACTTTGGTAGAACCACTGAACAAGCTAAATCTGTGTGATCTGTCCCTACAGTAGCATTCCTATTAGTGCACTTTCTCTGTCACAGCCCAGAGCAGGTCTTGCCTTCTCAATAGATGCCATTTAACCGGCTGTCACAATCTCCGTACAATCAGCACGAACCCCTCGGGATGTAGCGTTCAACAGTGCATCCCACAGAGCACATCTTGATGTTCTTCTTTATCAATAGCTACCGCAGCGCTTTTCCATTTCAGATAAGCGCGCTCTTCCATCCACCGTCACTTGTTACGCTCTGTGTCGCCCAGTACTCTCTCTCTCCTGAGCTGTCACTTCATTCTCTCTTTCCAGATCCTTGATATCCTTCGTCTGCTTCAATTCAAACCACAGGTTTTCAATGAGGTTCAGTGGAAGCAAAATAGCCCCATAACATCAAAGATCCACTACTATATTGTACTGTAGGTATGAGGTACTTTTCTGCATATGCTTCTGTTTTTCAACACCAAATCCATCACTGGTGTTTGTGGCCAAGGAGCTCTATTTTCATGTAAAGTGACCATAGCACCTCCTAGAGTTTGATAAATGGCATTGACACTTGGTTTGGAACCGGTGCTATTGTCAGAAGACATGAAAATAGAGCTCTTTGGCCACGACATCAGTGGTGGGTTTGGCCTTAAAAACAGAAGCATATGCAGGAAAGTACTTCGTACCTAAGGTAAAATATGGTGGTGGATCTTTGATGTCATGGGGCTATTTGGCTTCCACTGGTCCTGGGGCCATTGTTAAGGTCAATGGCATCATGAACTTTATTACCGTGGATTGCCCATGGATATGTGAGCTACAGTACTGACTGTAGTTTATTTTAACATGCACGTGTGCTTGTGTGTTTGTTTGTTTGCTTGTTTGTGTGTGTGTGTAGTCAGCAAGGCCATAGAGATGAACAAGCAGCGGGGCCCCCAGAAGCAGCTCTCCCAGCCTGCCCTAAGCGTCCCCGATCACCCAGAATCCTCAGCGGGCAGCACCCGCGGCAGCCAATCCAGCGAACCAGGCTTGGATGTGGCCACCCACCCCTCTGCCTTCATCGCAACACCCCCCCACAGTGCCCCAGCCAGCCAGGGCTCCGACCCCACAGGACGCGATTTTGACTCGGGTAAGGACCCCTTGTCTCTTCCCCACCCCCATGCCTTTCCTCCTTACTCTTTCTTCCTATTTGCCTTTTCCTCTCCAATTCTCTCGAATAATGATAGAAGGTAAAGGACTGTGTTATAGCGCTGAAGTGCTTTTCCAAGTGCTCAAATTGCTATATATTTGAGGGGCGGACTCACCTCATCCAATATCAACTATCTCTTTCTCTCTCTCTCTCTCTCTCTCTCTCTCTCTCTCTCTCTCTCTCTCTCTCTCTCTCTCTCTGCTCTCTCTGTCTCTCTCTGTCTCTCTCTCGCTCGCTCTCTCTCGCTCTCTCTCGCTCTCTCTCTGTCTCTCTCTCTGTCTCTCTCTCTCTCTCTCTCTCTCTCTCTCTCTCTCTCTCTCTCTCTCTCTCTCTCTCTCTCTCTCTCTCTCTCTCTCTCTCTCCATGTCTTCCCTCTAGCTTCCTCTCTAGCTTCCTCTCTATATTTCCCTGCACCACCCCATCCCTATCTCTCCCACGCTGTTTGTTTGCCTTTGTTCTGTGGTCCACTCCTCTCTGACAAGTTCGCTCCCTGGCTTTTTGTTGTCAGGACTTCATTACACTGGCTTAGCCTGTCTTACAGTGGCCCAGCCTTCTCGAAAATAATAGCCTTCTTTGGTTCTTCTTGTTTATTCATAATTGGGGGGCGGCCTTATTGTCCGAATGTCGTCTAGTCTTTGTCTGCATATGATCTGTCGAAACAACCCCTCTCTATTTTAGTTTTGGACGTCCTGCTATATCTCATACGGATATTCTTTCTTGCACTGCTTTTAGACTAAAGGGGATCTTTTTTTTGTTCCATCACACGATAAGACAATGAACACAGCGTAAATGTGGACTAACATGCTTCTCTTCGATGGAGATCTTGTTTGACCTTCTGAATGAAGAAACTTCTGTGAGCCTTCACCGTATTACTTAGGACATTATTGCCTCCTGTAGGACTTAAGTGGAGTAGAATATGACTTTATTAATTTACATGGAGAGGAACATTCACCCTGGTAGAATTGAATACAGCTTTATTAATCCACTTGGAGAGGGACATTGTGGATTTAGGATCAGTCTTGCCTTTTAGATCACAGCGAAAATAGGATTACAGGGCCAGTAGGGACATGATTGTAGATCAGCACTCTTACTCAGAGATGCTTTTTACATACAGCCCCTGACCTCTCCTCTCCTCCTTTGTTCTCTCCTCTCCAGGTCTCACTCCCTCCTCTGCCCTGCCCAGACTGAGCTCTGACGGGCTCCACTCGGGCGACGCCCAGGACAGGATGGCCCACACCACCAGCACACGCTTTGACTTCAGCCCCTGCACCCTGGACCAATTGCAGGAGGAGGAGCGCGAGAGTGACAGGTAAGTACGGGACAAGGTCATGGTGTCAGGGGTTGGATTAAACTCATGCTGACTATGCGGTGCTAACTGCTAGACCACACAAGCCACAGGGTCTATACACTTTTGATTGTATCTGTCTTATTATAACACACAGCTAGGTGTTGATTATACTTTGGGGAATATACAACTTAAATATGGAGGTGGATAGACATGGGGGCTTGGAATCATTGCCATCATTGGACATTCCTAGACAGTCGCGACCATTGTCATTCGAAATTCAGGCTAATGGGGCCATTGAAGTCAATTGGCTCCATGAGCCTTTTTCACGTGACCTTTTTTTTTTTAGAAAGTGCTATTTATTTATTTTACTAAACTATGAGGTAAGCGAGAAAACATGAATCAATGTATTTTACAACCCATGCAAAAAACAAAAGGAACAAAATAGTTTGATAATTTCTTTGCTTGCTGTGGCGTTTACCCCCCTCAAAAATCATATTGTTTACAGGTTATAGTGACATAGGCTTATCGACTTGGTGACAGCACCTTTCCATATGATGTGCTAGTTACTTAGCCTACATGACCATTGAGCAGTATGCCGCGTAGAAATACAGAGTGCAGATCTGCTGTAATCAAATGTGATGGTTTCAGCAATACATAGTGAATGTCTAATCTGCTCAAGGGTTGATAAACTCTAATCTATACCATCCTTTCATCTCAAACGGTAGATCTAATCTGAGTCAGGACTGTCTTCTGGGTCAACACAAATCTATGCTAAGTCTACATCCCAAATGGCACCCTATTCCTTATATAGTCAAAAGTAGTGCACTAAATAGGGAATAGGGTGCCATTCGGGATGCAAACTAAATCGCATGCTGGGTGAATTGCATGATCACTGAACTATTGGTCCGAGGAGGGAGCAAGCTTTCCCAGAAAAAGCCTTCCAAGGCAGAACGTTTTGCTGATGTGTTGGTCCACTGCCAAGCTCATTCGTTATCATCCAACATGACTGATCAACAGCAAAGTCTGCTGTCTCACAGTCACAGTCTCATTCGGCCATTGTGCCGGGATACACAGCCCATACTCAGAGCCATATCTGTTCTACTACAGCACTCAGTGACATACTGAAGACTGGAGCAATTGAAATACCTTTCTTTGTCTCTCCGATCATTCATTACATTGAAACTCATTGAGATAAAAGGTCCTCTTATGGTGTTTTACTTGGAGACTGGGAATTCTCCAACCTATGCCTTACGACCTCCGGGATTTGGTGTCCGGTAGAAAGTGTGTTGACGGGGACTGTGATCTTCTCTCTCCAGGGTTCAAGATGGAGGCACCCCCAAACCAGCCCGGAGGTGAGTCTTTTTCAACTTTTATTTGTGTTGTTGTTGTCAATTTCATGTAATGTTGTTTACAGACCTGGGTTCAAATACTATTTGAAATCTTTCAAATACTTTGAGCAGTTGCTCTAGCCTGCCTGGAGTGCCAGTTGGGTGGGGTTTGCAGTTTAAGGACTGTTCTATTCTATTTAGCCTGGCAAGCTCAATCAAGTACGGATAAAGAATTTGAAATGATTTCAAATAGTATTTGAATCCAGGTCAGTTTTTTTTTTTTTACATCTCTGTAGTTATATGAATGTTTGGCATGAATGGGAACTGATTTTCCTCAGTTGTTCTGTGGCACCAGCTATTCAAAGGGTTTGCGTTGCCCACACAATTTAATGAACTGAATCAGTGGTGCTTGATTAATCATGATTAACGTGATTAAGCTTTAACTTAACTCTGGCAAAACCTTTGAATAGAATTGATTTAGTTACTAGTCCCCCTCTCTCTACCCATTATTAAAGGCTTGACATCTGCACTTAGTAACTCGGTAACTTTCCCAATTAATCACACATTGATCTCAATCGTAGAGTTGCGCTTTAATGTTGTTTAAGTGGGCCCATGGCTGTGTTCATTAGGTACCAGGTCTCCCTTGTAAAAGAGGTCTTCTGACCTCAACGGGACTTCCTGGATAAATAAAGGTAAATAAAACCAAACAGAAGAAGACTGACTGAAACAGGGAGGGACTACTGTCCAATAAGAAATGCTTGTTTTCCATTTCCGTTGCAAAAATGTTGCCACTGCATGCCCTAATGAACACAATCCAGGTGTCATCACCAGAGACTTGTTGTTCTCATGTCAGGATGGAGGGTTTAGGCTGTGCAGATGTGCCGAGTGAGGACGACCTGGGGAATGAGATCGAGTGCGAGCAGGACCCTCCCAACTGGCAGACGCTGGTCAGCCGAGAGATCCTGGCAGGCCTGACGCCACAGGAGATCAAGAGACAGGAAGTCATCAACGGTGAGGCCGGTGACCATTTTTGTTCCACATAATGTACAGCTGCCTGGGGATCAGTCATACAGATAGAGTAGTTTCATGCTATCAGTCTGCTAAAGATAGATTTGTTGAATATTGCAAGTAGTTTCATGTTAGCTGTTAAGCCTTTGAGACATTGTTATTGAGATGGCAAGTATGATGTGCTGTATTAGAATGTGTCCTTTATATTTTCATACATAGCTTCATATCCTAGCCGCCCCAGCCTGACCTTATTAGTTATTTGAGTTTGTGTCCATGACCAAGGCTATTGTGTCCATTCAAGTCAAGTGGTGAACTTTTTCACCATGAGTATCAGTGATGGTGGGTCCGCTAGCTAAACAACAAGCCACTAAAGTGTGTGTGATGTTTTCATAGAAAACCTCAATGTCTTGTCAGATGCGGTCACTTTAGAATGATGCCATCTGTCGGAAGAAGATGGGTTCCACCTAGTTTATGACGGTCTGACCATAGAGATATATAATACACTAGTGGCTGATGTCATAGGCCTGCATAGCTTTAGAATGTGCTGACAATGGCAGCCATCTTGTTCTGTTTAATTATTTGGTTCTGACTTTGTGCGTCTCCACAGAGCTGTTCTACACGGAGCGAGCCCACCTGAGGATGTTGAAGGTGCTGGATAACGTGTTCTACCAGAAACTAACCCGAGACGGCATCCTGCCTCCTGGAGACATTAAACACATCTTCACTAACCTAGAGGAGATTGTCCAGCTACATGGTATGCTGTGTGTGTGTCAGTGTCGGTGTCTGTGTGCAATGCTAGCTATACTTACCATCGGGCCTCCTCTTCAGAGCTAGAGTTAAACTCCTCTCTCAGGGCTAATCCTAACTTCCACTTCACTCGGATTTTCACTTCCTAAATATTGAAATGGACCAATTCCCAAACAAATGTCTTATTTTCCCTGACTTTTTATGTTTTGCAGATCCAATCCTTGCTATCTCATTTTATGTAATCACTTAGCTATTTTCTCTTCCTCCCTACAGTGTCGATAACAGAACAGGTGACAGTCATTCGGAAGAAGAACGAGACGTCAGTGATAGACCTGATAGGAGACGATCTACTAGCTTGGGTAAGAAAAGACTCAACCTGCGTCCTAAATGGCACCCTATTCCTTTTATAGTGCATTACTTTTGACCAGAGCCCTATGGGCCATTTGGGACAAACCTTCCGTCACTGCAGGAGAGAAGAGGGGGGAGTATTACTGTACATCCAAAATTCATTGGGATAGCATTGTTGCGCGTGTGCGCGTGTGACATTTTCTGTGTCCGTGTGTGTGTTTGTGTGTCCATGCCCGTGTGTGTGTTTGTCTCTGTGTCCCTCCATGCGTGCGGGTGTGTCCATGTCCCCCCATGCGTATGTGTGTGCGCACATGTTACCATGTCCCTCTGTGTGTGCATGTGTAGTTCAGTGATGGCGAGGAGGAGAAGATCAAGCGGGCGGTGGGCACGTTCTGCAGTAACCAGCCCTTCGCTCTGGAACTCATCAAGACCCGGCAGAAGAAAGACCAGCGCTTCACCTCCTTTATGCAGGTACGACACAATATACTATATTTGTGAAGGTTCTGAAGGACTGGACGTTCTACTCAATGCATTTATAATTGCCGCTAATGAAGATTTTGTCTAAAGTGCATGATAGTGGCTTGGACACACAATTAGATTTCTAAAGGAAGCTAAACATTTGTAGAAAAAAACTGACTTTTGTCATCATTGTGATGTCATCAGATTGACTTTAGATGTAGTATAACGTTAGCTAGATAGGTAAGATTGAAGGAAAAGCACCGGATTTTAGCTAGCTAACTTTTCTTTTGCGAATGACAATATTGTCTAAATAAAATTTGACGACATCATAATATTATTTTTGGTTTCCTACTAACTATTCGCCTACTTTAGCAATGTCATCGTATTTCCAAGCCACTATAGTGTAATTTAGACTAAATGATCATTAGCCCCCATGGATGAGATGTCTTTAGAATTTTCAGGAGTCACTGTGAGTGAGACTCCTTTCTGGAGTCACTATGGATGAAACTCCTTTCTGGAGTCACTGTGAGTGAGACTCCTTTCTGGAGTCACTATGGATGAAACTCCTTTCTGGAGTCACTGTGGGTGAGACTCCTTTCTGGAGTCACTGTGGGTGAGACTCCTTTCTGGAGTCACTATGGATGAGACTCCTTTCTGGAGTCACTATGGATGAGACGTCTTAAGAATGTTTATAACAATGGCATGACGTGACCAACTGACTTGAGGTGCAATCATGAATACCAAACTATACTATACTATGCTTTTCTAAACTATGTATGTTATACTATTATGCTATTTTACTATATACTATTAAATACTATACTATATTATACAGTATTATACTATACTGCACTACACTACACTATATACTATACTTTGCAATTCAATACTATACAATATAGTACAATACGATGATAATCACTCCCTCAAGCGCGTCTTAGAGGGCATCATCGTAACCATACAAGCTCAGTTATAGATGGGGAGATTCAAGACATGGATGAACTGGGGTGATCTGGAGTGAGTGACTGTAGTATTGACTCGGGTGTGTCTCTCGTCCTATAGGAGGCTGAGAGCAACCGTCTGTGTCGCAGACTGCAGCTGAAGGATATCATTCCAGTGGAGATGCAGAGGCTGACCAAGTATCCACTACTGCTGGAGAGCATTGCCAAGTACACAGGTACAGTAGACAGACACCACTATAAAACACAATGTCTGTCCACACAATTTATAAAGGTTGAGACTTGGGCCTGAAAAGAATTTGGAATACATTTAATCTCTCTTCTTCTGAGTCCACCTGTTGGAAGATAAGTATTGCATTTCTTTATAGTTGATTGAAGAGGGGTGTATATCCAAGCCCTATGATCTTCTAATATTTAATACAATTACTGAACTGAGGGGGAAAAAAGGCAGTTCTGCAGATTTAGCTACTGAAACTTTTATAACCAGAGATTGTAAAATCTGAAGAAGAAATAATCCTGAAGATTAGGCTATAAATGAAGCCGTCATCATCATCCCTTCACATTCTTGGTCATGTGTTTTTTGTAGTGCACTTATTTGGCCCATTCCATAAGACTGTATTGCACTTATTTGCAGGCCCAGCTCCAGGATGACATGCTTGAGGGGGCA